>NC_140017.1:8735475-8933138 GCF_964263955.1 Coregonus lavaretus | reverse complement strand
CTCCTTGGTACTAGACACCAAACACAACCTCCTGTACACACTGACATTACACACGCCCTCCTGTGCACACTGACATTACACACGCCCTCCTGTACACACTGTACACACTCCCACAGTCACTCAGTTTCCATCTCTGCTGCTCACCAAACACACCCTCTTTCTTTCTCCCAGTGAGGAATCAATAACAGCACGTTTGAGGGAGGCCAAGAGCTTGGCTTGTCTCCCTGCCAAACAACACAACACTGTTAGCCCACCACACCCAGCTGGGTCTGCTACTTCTGCTACTGAACAGGAGTCAACAACACTGACACTCCAGGCCTGTCCCAATACCCAGAACCACAAAGCCCCCCCATCCTTACTACTCCCACACTAACCTTCCAACTGTAGGTCAACACCACACCCAGACCTGCTATAGGCCAGACCAGAACTCTTTCACCACAGACCTACTCAAGGTCATAATGTCCATCTACCCCAAACCAAACCACAGTAGTGGCCAGAATCACAACACACTGTCACACTATCCCAGTACACCACACCCTGCCATGCTGCTGCTGTTGACCAGAGCTAAAGAAAGATTCCTACCAGCCAAATGACTCCACAACCACTACCTTCCCACCTTTCCCCTCCGACCCGAAGACAGACCCCAGCCGATCCACACTAAGCCCTGCTAGGCATGCTAGGGCAATTATTGTGTGTGCTTCTACTGACTGAAGCAAACATAGGCCTTCAGCAGCTTTTAGTGCTCTCAACACTGGCTCCTCCTCACACTGTAGCTCTGCTAGCGTCCTAGCCTTGATGTGGATGTCAATAATATTATTAGCCTGGCTGCCAGTGTCTTTCTGCTTTAGCCAATTTGGTTGGCCAAACAAGCCGAGGCAACAATGTAGCATTGTTTAATGCACTAACAGTCTGGCACCTAGGCTAGATGACATAACCAAACGTCCCTTTTCATTGGCGTGTGTTTGGCTTGTGGTGTGGCTAACAAACACATTCTCTCTTTCCCAGTATTTGGGTTAGCATAGTGTATGGGCAGCATAGTGTACTGAGCTTCCATGCAGTCTATATCCAAATGCATGTAGGTTATGTGAGTATTTATTTGCACAAGCACGTTTGTACCGTATGTATTCAGACAATGGGAGTGAGTGCAATCATATCTGCTGGCAGATAGAGTTAGTTAGTTTGCCTGGAGACAGGGCTGTGTCTCTAGCCAGCGTCTTTGTGTTGCCAAGGATTAGGTTTCCCGCCTGCTCCTCCTCGGGCCAATGCCTTCATTATGACTGACTGATAAATTATGGAGGCCCTCCTCTGCCTCTTTTCATCCTGCCATATTCCTCCTTTGTTTTTCCTCACCCTTCCTACTTTCTCCTGCCCTACTCTCTCTCGACTCCCTCTTTCCTGGCTCTCTCAATTCTGCCTCCTCTCTCCTCCCTGCTCTTTCCATCACCGTCATCCTCTATTCTCCCTTTACTGCTTTAGAATGAGCTACCCATAGTGCTCAGAGGCAGAGTGGCCCAGCCCAAGGTAAACACCTGACATAACTCCATACCATCAGGACGGCAGGACTTTAAGAACCTTTCTAACCACTCATTCTAACCCCAGTAAAACCCCTAGACAAAATACCTCATGTTGTTGCTAATAAGCAATGCTACTATTGCCAATTTGCCGCCTTTATCCTTTCTGGCATGGCCATCTAGGTAGACTACCCTCTACCTCCTCCGCTGGCTCTGACCTCTTCCTGCCCTGTCATTCAGAAGCCAAACAAACATTGGGAGAAATGTGTATACCAGTGAGGTGGGTTCATTCCTTCTATTAGCAGATGAAGTCATGTTGCTGTTGGCTGTGACTGAGGGGAGGGAGTTCTGGCTGGACTGGCTACTGGCTGGAGGGGCTCTGCTGCTGCTGGGTTTGATGTTAGGTTAGAATTTCCGGGGGTGGGCTATTCATTCTAGCCTGGGTGCTAGTCTGTTTCTCCTCTCTTGCCAACTCCATATGGATATGTCAAGCCAAACATGTTCGGCTAGACAATGACGATGGAGTAGGCAAAAGCACAAACAGATCTCGAACAAGAGAAAGGACTAATTTGAGGTAGAAAGGTGTTGGAGCACTCAACAGAAAAGCAGAGATTGATTTATTTTAGCTCACTTTAATCGATTGTACAGGATCTGGGACAAGGCTATATTCATTCTATTCTCACTGACTGGACTCTGTTTTGAGTAGAAGGGAGAGAAATGACCCTATAGTCCCTATAGCAGCCAGCCCTCATCAGAACATTTCCTACAGACTGCACACTGTCCCTTTCTCTAGGTGTCCACCATGTTGCCACTGTCAATAACGACAAGAATCTTTATCTTGGGCAGAGGGTAGATTATCCAAACACCAGTAATGAAAATACACACACATAAAAAATATAAAAACGTCAGCACTCAAAACAAACATAGTGAAGTCAAGGGTACACACACACACACTGTACACACAAATGAATAGGCTGGGTGTAACGGAGAAGTCTCTTTGAGAGTGAAATGGGAGCTCAGAGAACAATATATTCTATTCAAACACAATGATGTCACACTCAATCTGTTTGTTTGTTTATTTGCTTCCTTGTTTCTTTGAACACTACTATCACCTGACCTCCTGGTCATCGGATGTGATCCAGGCTGTATTCAGTAGCCTCTGGCAGAGAGGTCTTTGACCTGCTGAATGTGGCTTCTCTTGACGTCATCTTTTCTCTCTTGAGGCTAAGAGCTTGATTCAATCCGTGTTATCGCGCGATTGAAATGAAAAGGTCATTTCCGATAGCCGACATGTGCAGCTTTTACCGTGAATGAAGTCTCTGCTAATGCAGGAACATAGCTTTTCAATGTAAATCGCGCTACAACACGCTACGGATCGAATCGAGCCCTAAATTGTTTTCCTTTCACTCCTGTTTTGGATCGACCAGACATATCAAGGCCATGTGATCATATGGTAGAACATGATAGGATGACATTTTGTTGGAAAACAACATTCTGTTGGGAAATGAGGCATGTCAGAACCATGTCACAACTATGCTCATTCCCATTTGAAAATAAAATACTGTAGTATTTACTGTAGTGTTTTTGTTTTATTATCTTTGCCATAGAAGTGCAGGCTTTCTCCTTGAGGAAACCTACTGGAGAAATGCTAAAAGAGCAGATTTTCCATAACCACTGGGGACTGAGCAGATAATTCAGAGCTTCTTCTCTTTTCTATAACCTGTAGGGAACACAGTATATTGTCTGTACTTGGCATGTAGGCTTCTCACTTATGGGTGGCAAAAATTGGGACACGGGGGAGGGGAATGGGCAGATAATCATCAAATAATTAAATACTGTAGTATTTCCTACAGTTTAAAAAAGTGTCGTCTTTTTGCTGTGTTTTTGCGGACATTACTGTAGTATTTACTAAAGTGTTTCTTTTAACGGATACTACTGTAGTATTTACTATAGTATTCTACAATATACTACAACATTCTATAGTAAGTACTACACATGATCAAGGGAAACTACAGTGTGTAGTATAGTATTCTACAGTATATTACTAAATTCTATAGTAAGCACTACACGATCGAGGGATACTCCAGTATGTAGTATATTATTCCACAGTATACTATAGTTTACTACAGAATTATATAGTAAGTACTGTAGTATTCTATAGTAAACTGTAGTATTTTTTCATGTGGGTTCACTCACTCAAACACAAAGCCGTAACAGTAAACAACAACATGAGGCGAGGCAAAACCCCAACTCCCTGACGTTATTACAGTGGTATCCCTGAGAGGGATCAGAGAGGGACAGATATCTTTCAGTGTATTGCTTCATCTATCACACTTGATACTTCAACTCTTTACACACTATCAAGTAATCAGGCTGAGTCAACTATATCACAATGACAATAATACACCCGACCACCGCCACCACCAACGTCCGTTTCTGCCCTATGAGGCGCCCTCTGCTTCGTTTCTAGACGTATCAGCAGGGACGGCTTGTTCAATAGGGCGATATGGGCGACGCACTGCCAAACGGGAAAAGGAAGGGATTTTTTTTCTAATCAATTATATCACGGCAACAGTAGTTATCAGTGTTGTAATCTGATCTGACTGCCACTAAATGTCAAATCAGGCTAAAGTCGTGCTTCAAATGGCCCCGCCCGTTTTTGGGGCGATTTCAGTCAGGTTGAAAATCGCCCAGAAGTCTCTCATAGCCTGTCATGTAAAATCTATTTTTTTCAAATTTCAAAGCTCTCAATACATTCTCTATGGGTGTCTGTGGGCTTGCACTTACGCGCTTTCGTCATACGTGACGTAACCATGAACGTAACTAAGACAATAGCGGCTAGCAGCGTCTCTGTTGCGACCTGCAGTGTGGCGTTATTTTATGTTTTTAATTTGTAGACTTAGTTTACAAACATTCTGCCAACCATGGATTTCCAGTGGTTGGTTTTGGACTGATCTTGTTGATCGTGTACATACCCGCTACGAACGGACTAAATAATGAAAACGCTGCTGGCAGCGGAATCCCAATACAGCTGGGAGACTTGGCTGGATGACAGAGTCCCGGACAGAGAAGTGGAGCCGGCCGGCTTCACCCTGGTCAGAGCGGACCGCGATCCTGGTAAGAGAGCGACTCTGTACCCCGACATTGAACTGCTTTCTGTTGAACTTGTGTCATCCGTGAGTTCCCCCAATTGTTTGTTACCGTTGTGTACTGTTGATAATCACAAGTTTACTGGAGAACTGAGACCAAGTAGAGACTTTGGACAGGGTGGATATGGTATAATAAAGGCAGTTTATTCAGAGGTAAAGATATCTGGAATCGCGTGCACGGACTCGTTCGTCAAACTCTTAGGGAGAAGAGAGCCCCGAAAACATTGTGTGCAGACATTTTATACAATAAATGATGTAGGTTGAATCTAGTAGTTCTGATCTTCTGATTGGTCCTGATGAGTTGGGCGAGGTCCCCTCCACTGTTGCATTGGCTCTGAGTCGGGTTCTCTGTCTTCAAATGTTCAGCCTAAAGAGAGGGGATTTTTGTGTGTGTGTGTGTGTGTGTGTGTTTAACAGTGATGATGTGTGTGTGTGTGTGTGTGTTATCAGTGATGATGTGTGTGTGTGTGTGTGTGTGTTTGTGTGTGTCCTCAGAGCAAGAACTCGTGAGTTGGAAGAACTGAGAGACCTATGGCGTGGGTGTTGTCCTTGGCCACCTGCTGACAAGGCTGACAAGATAGGACTCTTTTGTCCATTGTTATAGGATAGGAACAGCATTGATTGAAAACAAACGCCCAACACAAAATGGGTCATGCACAAGATTTTAGTCAGACCAAGCTATAACATTATATATTTACTACGACAGTACATTCAACCAAAAGCTAATATAACAAAGGCATCAGAGATTATTTATAATCTGTCACAGAAACTGGAATCCATCTCCCCAGATCAGTCAATAAATGCTTCTGGTATTGACTTATATGCTGCCCCTGTCTTCATGTTGTTGCTGGACATATCTTTTTAAAAATGTGTGTAGGTCACCTAAATCATCAGAAAAATTGCCCCTCCTGAGAATTTTTTCAGGAGCCGCCACTGCGTATCAGAGGGCTTCAGAGTTAGGCTACTAGTTATAAATAGCCTGTCTAGGTGTGAAGTGCAGAGCAGAGGGTGTTGGTGCAACCCAGAGTTCTGCTTTTTATTCTCACCACCACTTCCTCCCTGCAGCTCAACATGCTTGCGACACGGTCCACATATGACCACTCAGTCTCGTGCTGAGGTGGTGAAAAAAGACAAGCTCAAAGCTCCAGCCTCACTAAGGCCCTGCCTGGTGCACTGACTGGAGACCTACGACTGGGTGAATGTTGACATGTGAGGGTTTTTATGGTGACCTCTCCAAGGAAAAACTCTAATTTAGAGCATTCATAGCATTCTACAGTGCTTACACCATGGCCTCACAGAGACAGAAAGGACTGTGTATATGACCTCACAGAAAGAGGAACTGTTTATAACCTCACAGATAGATATAAAGGGACTTTGTCTATAAAATCACAGACAGAGAGAGAGAGAGAGAGAGAGAGAGAGATTGAGAGAGAGACTGTGTCTACGACCTTACAGAGAGAGAGAGAGAGAGCGAGATACTGTGTCTATGACAGCAGTTCCCAAACTAGGGGCCGTGACCCCATGTGGGGTCGCCTGACATGAAAATGTCAAAAAAGTCAAAAATCCTGAAAGAAAATATTGATTTATATACAGTACCAGTCAAACGTTTGGACACACCTACTCATTCAAGGGTTTTTCTTTATTTTTACTATTTTTTACATTGTAGAATAATAGTGAAGACATCAAAACTATGAAATAACACATATGGAATCATGTAGTAACCAAAAAAGTGTTAAATAAATCAAAATATATTTTATATTTGAGATTCGTCAAATAGCCACCCTTTGCCTTGATGACAGCTTTGCATACTCTTGGCATTCTATCAATCAGCTTCACTTGGAATGCTTTTCCAACAGTCTTGAAGGAGTTCCCACATTTGCTGAGCACTTGTTGGTTGATTTTCCTTCACTCTGCTGTCCGACTCATCCCAAACCATCTCAATTGGGTTGAGGTTGGGGGATTGTGGAGGCCAGGTCATCTGATGCAGCACTCCATCACTCTCCTTCTTTGTAAAATAGACTCTGGGTCTTCCATTCCTGTGGCGGTCCTCATGAGAGCCAGTTTCATCATAGCGCTTGATGGTTTTCGCGACTGCACTTGAAGAAACTTTCAAAGTTCTTGAAATTGTCCGTATTGGCAGACCTTCATGTCTTAAAGTAATGATGGACTGTTGTTTCTCTTTACTTATTTGAGCTGTTCTTGCCATAATATGGACTTGGTCTTTTACCAAATAGGGCAATCTTCTGTATACCCCCCCCCCCCCCCCCCCCCCCCCCCCCACCACCTTGTCACAACACAACTGATTGGCTCAAACGCATTAAGATGGAAATAAATTCTACAAATTAACTTTTAAGAAGGCACACCAGTTAATTGAAATGCATTCCAGGTGACTACCTCATGAAGCTGGTTGAGAGTTGAGTGTGCAAAGCTGTCATCAAGGCAAAGGGTGGATATTTGAAGAATCTTAATATAACATCTATTTTTGTTTAACACTTTTTTTGGTTACTACATGATTCCATATGTGTTACAATGTAGAAAATAGTAAAAAGAAAAGAAAAACCCTGGAATGACTAGTTGTGTCCAAACGTTTGACTGGTACTGTATACAGTCGTGGTCAAAAGTTTTGAGAATGACAGAAATATAAATTTTCACAAAGTCTGCTGCCTCAGTTTTTATGATGGCAATTTGCATATACTCCAGAATGTTATGAAGAGTGATCAGATGAATTGCAATTAATTGCAAAGTCCCTCTTTGCCATGAAAATTAACTTAATCCCCAAAAAACATTTCCACTGCATTTCAGCCCTGCCTCAAAAGGACCAGCTGACATCATGTCAGTGATTCTCTCGTTAACACAGGTAAGAGTGTTGACGAGGACAAGGCTGGAGATCACTCTGTCATGCTGATTGAGTTAGAATAACAGACTGCAAACTTTAAAAGGAGGGTGGTGCTTGAAATCATTGTTCTTCCTCTGTTAGCCATGGTTACCTGCAAGGAAACATGTGCCATCATCATTGCTTTGCACAAAAAGGGCTTCACATGCAAGGATATTGCTGCTAGTAAGATTGCACCTAAATCAACCATTTATCGGATCATCAAGAACTTCAAGGAGAGAGGTTAAATTGTTGTGAAGAAGGCTTCAGGGCGCCCAAGAAAGTCCAGCAAGCGCCAGGACTGTCTCCTAAAGTTGATTCAGCTGCGGGATCAGGGCACCACCAGTGCAGAGCTTGCTCAGGAATGGCAGCAGGCAGGTGTGAGTGCATCTGCACACACAGTGAGGCGAAGACTTTTGGAGGATGGCCTGGTGTCAAGAAGGGCAGCGAGGAAGCCACTTCTCTCCAGGAAAAACATCAGGGACAGACTGATATTCTGCAAAAGGTACAGGGATTGGACTGCTGAAGACTGGGGTAAAGTCGTTTTCTCTGATTAATCCCCTTTCCGATTGATTGGGACATCCGGAAAAAAGCTTGTCCGGAGAAGACAAGGTGAGCACTACCATCAGTCCTGTGTCATGCCAACAGTAAAGCATCCTGAGACCATTCATGTATGGGGTTGCTTCTCAGCCAAGGGATTGGGCTCACTCACAATTTTGCCTAAGAACACAGCCATGAATAAAGAATGGTACCAACACATCCTCCGAGAGCAACTTCTCCCAACCATCCAAGAACACTTTGGTGATGAACAATGCCTTTTCCAGCATGATGGAGCAGCTTGCCATAAGGCAAAAGTGATAACTAAGTGGCTCGGGAAACAAAACATAGACATTTTGGGTCCATGGCCAGGAAACTCCCCAGACCTTAATCCCATTGAGAACTTGTGGTCAATCCTCAAGAGGCGGGTAGACAAACAAAAACCCACAAATTCGGACAAACTCCAAGCATTGATTATGCAAGAATGGACTGCCATCAGTCAGGATGTGGCCCAGAAGTTAATTGGCAGCATGCCAGGGCGGATTGCAGAGGTCTTGAAAAAGAAGGGTCAACACTGCAAATATTGACTCTTTGCATAAACTTAATGTAATTGTCAATAAAAGCCTTTGACACTTATGGAATGCTTGCAATTATACTTCAGTATACCATAGTAACATCTGACAAAAAATCCCATAACACTGAAGCAGCAAACTTTGTGAAGACCAATACTTGTGTCATTCTCAAAACTATTGACCACGACTGTATATATATATATCATCTTTGTTTTTGAAAATCATTGTAATGTGGTTAACCTTAAAAATGAAAATTATTGAAATCTGATAGATCAAATTCAACCAGAGAGTACCCGTAGATCGTGGGAAAAGGCCGCACTTGACCGTTGCGCTTGAATCGGAATCAAAGGGAATACCCTGCCGACTCCCTCAGAGCATTAAAACTCATGGTACCCTTCGCCAGCTCATATCTGTGTGAAGCTGGATTCAGCAGTGCTCTCGTCTGCATTAGTGCCATTTTCAAAACAACTGGGAACTCGGAACTGGGAACTTGGATTTCTCCGACTTCCGACTTCAGTCCATTCAAGACCACTGGGAACTGGGGAAAAAACTAACTCCAACTGGGATTTTTAAATTTTTACGGTCATCCAACTCGGATTTCCATCTCGGGAACTCGGGCCTCTTTCTAGAGCTCCGACATTCTGGCCTGAAGACCACTGACGTCATGATTTGACCTCGCATTTTTCAGAGTTCCCAGTTGTCTCGAAAGCAACATAAAAACAAATATTGATCCAGGATGGATGTGACAGCAGAGATGAGGTGCGCATTGTTGACCACGCCCCCTGAATTTAAGAAGCTCCAAAGTGATATGCATCAAGCACTCTCATTAGTGGTGGTGAGATAAGGGACATTATGTCAGACGAATTTGCAATTGACTGTTATATAGCCCCACATAAAAAAGTATGTGATGGTAAGTTGAGAAGGACAGTGTCTATGACCTCACAGAGAGAGAAGGACAGTGTCTATGACCTTACAGAGAAAGGAGAACTGTGTCTATGACCTCTACAGAGAGAGGAGGACAGAGTTCTGTGTTTGAGCACAGTGGAGAAGTGGCGACAGCAGCAAATCACACAGGAGGAAGTGTCTCATCACCGGCGATAAGAACTCAGCTACAGATGCCCACTCAAAGATTGTCATGTAAAAACATTGACGGAAATTCAGATGGGCCACCAGACAATGTGGGATTGTTCCCTGTGTAAGATCCATTCACTCTGTACCGTGTACCCCTCCAGCCACTCTGACAGCTATTAGATCGCGAAAGTGATGACATTTTCACACATAATCTATGATAGCAGGGACACACCCCTTTTATCCTCTGTCTATCTAAATATTATGTAACTAAGATCCAAAAAGTAGCTTTTATCAATAACATCATAACTCATGCCTTGCGTTGTGAACAGGCTCCATAGTACAATAGTTCAATAACCATACATGGCTTTACGAAGCAGAAGAGTTATCACGATAGGTTCGTCCTCCTGTTCTTCTAAAGGTAAGAGGAACATACATCCTCCTCAAACAAAAGTCATTGTTTAGACAGCCATGTCTCGTTTTTCAGCTGAACACACCGTACAGTATACAGCACCAATGCCAAAAACCATCACTGAGAGTGTGAGTATCTACAGACAGAGGGTGGAAAGTGGAAAGTCCTCCATAGTGGAAAAGTCCTGTGGGGAGTGGGGACCATCCCTGTTCAGGGACATGTTTAGAACGGGGCCTAACAGAGGCCCTGAAAGAGAACCACGCTGCCACTGGAACGGGTGTTTAATGAGGCGTTGTCACGGCGACCGGGGTATAAAAGACGTCAGCTTGCAGCCCTCGTTAGCACCTGACAACGGCTTGGCTCATCGCTGGAATTTCTTCTTTCTCATTTGGTGTTGTTTTTGGCAGCATGGTGGAACAAACATGTAAGCGGGGAATGGGATATTTTTAACCCTGTGAGGGTACTGTGACAGAGGGATGAAACAGACGGCAAGAATGTAATCTAATCCTGTCCTCCCTTTGCCCCCCAATCAGCACCTGCAGGGTAAGAGTGAAAGCACATGCCGGTGACGTCAGAGTTCAAAAAGAGAGAGAAAGAGAATGAAAGATAAATGAAAGACAGAGAGGAATATGACCTATTGTTAATGCCCTAAATCCAATGTAAACGTGTGAGAGAGAGAGAGAGAGAGAGAGAGAGAGAGAGAGAGAGAGAGAGAGAGCGAGAGCGAGAGCGAGGGAGTCTGAGGCTGTGACTGAGAGACTGACTGTGACTGAGAGACTGACTGTGACTGAGAGACTGAGACTAAGTATAGACTTAAGGCCCAATACTGGAAGTCAGAGAGTTCTTTAGAATAGAGTGTACTGTAAAGGGCAGTAAGAGTCTTCCTGTTTGTGTCAGCCCTGAGTGCAGTATTCCCCTGCATCCTCACTATCAGCCTTGACACACACACACAGAGGAAGAGACAGGCTCGGGCCTCCTAAATGCCTGACTGGCTGCACACACAGCTGGCCCAAGTTTCAGAGGGAAACCCTGGAGTTGAACAACAGAGACTACAGTCGTGGTCAAAAGTTTTGAGAATGTCACAAGTATTGGTCTTCACAAAGTTCGCTGCTTCAGTGTTATGAGATATTTTTGTCAGATGTTACTATGGTATACTGAAGTATAATTGCAAGCATTCCATAAGTGTCAAAGGCTTTTATTGACAATTACATTAAGTTTATGCAAAGAGTCAATATATAACCATGGCTAACAGAGGAAGAACAATGATTTCAAGCACCACCCTCCTTTTAAAGCTTCCAGTCTATTATTCTAACTCAATCAGCATGACAGAGTGATCTCCAGCCTTGTCCTCGTCAACACTCTCACCTGTGTCATCGAGAGAATCACTGACATGATGGCAGCTGGTCCTTTTGTGGCAGGGCTGAAATGCAGTGGAAATGTTTTTTGGGGATTAAGTTAATTTTCATGGCAAAGAGGGACTTTTGCAATTCAATTAATTGCAATTCATCTGATCACTCTTCATGACATTCTGGATTATATGCAAATTGCCATCATCAAAACTGAGGCAGCAGACTTTGTGAAAATTAGTATTTGTGTCATTCTCAAAACTTTTGACCACGACAGTACATGTGTAGGATACTAAATGATTCACTACTAGCTTATTATAAAGTTATAGTAGTATTAAACCTAAGTATGTGATTTTAACATTTGTCCTCTACATGGCTATGGGCATAATGCTGAGTAATGCAGTGGAGGCTCTTCAGAGGAGGAAGGGGAGGACCATCCTACTCAGTGAATTTCATAAAAATAGTGAAATGTTAAAGAATATATAATTTTTAGCTATACAAAATATACTCACGTCACCAAAAAAAACGTATTAAAAACACACTGTTTTGCAATGAAGGTCTACAGTAGCCTCAACAGCATCCTCTAGGGTAGTACCATGGTGTACCCGGAAGATAGCTATTTTCCGTCCTCCTCTGGGTACATTGACTTCAATACAAAACCATGGTTCTCAAACCCTTCCATAGATTTCCACATTAATTATGACGATTTCCGGAGGACATCCTCCAACCTATCAGAGCACTTGCAGTATCAACTGACATGTTGTCCATCCAATCAAAGATCAGATAATGAATCTAGTACTGAAAGCATACGCTACAGCCAGCTGCAGTGCATAAAGTGTGGTGAGTAGTTGACTCAAAGAGAAATACAATAGCTGAACAGTTTTGAACAAATTCATTTCTTTAAAAATTAAGGAGAAGAAGCAGAAAGAGAGAGCTATATATATTTATTTATTTTCTTCTTCTTAGTTTACCTTTCACTTACTAAGCTAGATAATGCAGCTAATTTAGCTTACTCAACAACCTGACTCAAACAGAGAGGAATGCTATTTATGTGTGTTCTGGTTCAGCGAACACACCTTTTTTCCCTGGTTGGCAGTGGAAGGAAGTATGAGGCAGTGATCTGTCTGAACTTCGTCATGGAGAGTTGGGCATGGAAACACACATAGGTTTACATTCCTGACATGGCTGATGCATACCAGAACACGCTTTGTAAACCAGCAGGACAGGAGAGAGGAGTAGAAACACTGATGACACACATATACACACTAGTGCGCAAACACAGATATGCACAAACACAAACACACCCACTAGCGCACAAATACAGATACAGTTGATGTCGGAAGTTTACATACACCTTAGCCAAATACATTTAAACTCTGTTTTTCACAATTCCTGACGTTTAATCCTAGTAAACATTCCCTGTCTTAGGTCAGTTAGGATCACCACTTTATTTTAAGAATGTGAAATGTCAGAATAATAGTAGAGAGAATGATTTATTTCAGCTTTTATTTCTTTCAACACATTTCCAGTGGGTCAGAAGTTTACATACACTCAAGTAGTATTTGGTAGCATTGCCTTTAAATTGTTTAACTAGGGTCAAACGTTTCGGGTAGCCTTCCACAAGCTTCCCACAATAAGTTGGGTGCATTTTGGCCCATTCCTCCTGACAGAGATGGTGTAACTGAGTCAGGTTTGTAGGCCTCCTTGCTCACACACGCTTTTTCAGTTCTGCCCACAAATGTTCTATAGGACTGAGGTCAGGGCTTTGTGATGGCCACTCCAATACCTTGACTTTGTTGTCCTTAAGCCATTTTGCCACAACTTTGGAAGTATATTTGGGGTCATTGTCCATTTGGAAGACCCATTTGCGACCAAGCTTTAACATCCTGACTGATCTCTTGAGATGTTGCTTCAATATATCCACATAATTTTCCTTCCTCATGATGCCATCTATTTTGTGAAGTGCACCAGTCCCTCCTGCAGCAAAGCACCCCCACAGCATGATGCTGCCACCCCGTGCTTCACGGTTGGGATGATGTTCTTCGGCTTGCAAGCGGCCCCCTTTTTCCTCCAAACATAACGAGGGTCATTATGGCCAAACAGTTCTATTTTTGTTTCATCAGACAAGAGGACATTTCTCCAAAAAGTATGATCTTTGTCCCCATGTGCTGTTGCAAACCGTAGTCTGGCTTTTTTATGGCCGTTTTGGAGCAGTGGCTTCTCAGGTTATGTTGATATAGGACTCGTTTTACTGTGGATATTGATACTTTTGAACCTGTTTCCTCCAGCATCTTCACAAAGTCCTTTGCTGTTGTTTTGGGATTGATTTGCACTTTTCGCACCAAAGTACGTTAATCTCTAGGAGACAGAACGTGTCTCCTTCCTGAGCGGTATGACAGCTGCGTGGTCTCATGATGTTTATACTTGGGCACGATTGTTTGTACAGATGAACGTAGTACCTTCAGGCGTTTGGAAATTGCTCCCAAGGATGAACCAGACTTGTGGAGCGCTACCATTTTTTTCTGAGGTCTTGGCTGATTAATTTTGATTTTCCCATGATGTCAAGCAAAGAGGCACTGAGTTTGAAGGTCGGCCTTGAAATACATCCACAGGTACACCTCCAATTGACTCAAATGATGTCAATTAGCCTATCAGAAGCTTCTAAAGCCATGACATGACTTTCTGGAATTTTCCAAGCTGTTTAAAGGCACAGTCAACTTAGTGTATGTAAACTTCTGACCCACTGGAATTGTGATATAGTGAATTATAAGTGAAATAATCTGTCTGTAAAAAATTGTTGGAAAAATTACTTGTGTCATGCACAAAGTAGATGTCCTAACCGACTTGCCAAAACTATAGTTTGTTAACAAGAAACGTGGAGTGGTTGAAAAACGAGTTTTAATGACTCCAACCTAAGTGTATGTAAACTTCCGACTTCAACTGTATGTACAAATACACCAACGCAAACACAAAAGACACACAAGCAAGCACACAGAAGCACATGAATACACATACGGTGCATTCGGAAAGTATTCAGACCCCTTGACTACACAATATCCCATAATGACAAAGCGAAAACAGGTTGTTATAACTTTTTCCAAATGTATTACAAATACAAAACAGAAATACCTTATTTACATAAGTATTCAGACCCTTTGCTATGAGACATGAAATTGAGCTCAGTTGCATCCTGTTTCCATTGATCTTCCTTGAGATATTTCTACAACTTTATTGGAGTCCACCTGTGGTAAATTCAATTGATTGGACATGACTTGGAAAGGCACACACCTGTCCATCCAACCATCTCCACAGCACTCCACCAATCAGGACTTTATGGTAGAGTGGCCAGACGGAAGCCACTCCTCAGTAAAAGGCAAAGCATGCTGTACAGACAGTGTATAAACATATACAAACACAACCATGCAAAGTGTGAACAAGAATGCACACAGTCATATACACTATATATACAAAAGTATGTGAACACCCCTTCAATTTAGTGGATTTGGCTATTTCAGCCACCCCTGTTGCTGACAGGTTTTATAAAATTGAGCACACAGCCATGCAATCTCCATAGACAAACATTGGCAGTAGAATTGCCTTACTGAAGAGCTCAGTGACTTTCAACGTGGCACCGTCATAGGATGCCAACTTTCCAACAAGTCAGTTCATTACATTTCTGCCCTGCTAGAGCTGCCCCAGTCAACTGTAAGTGCTGTTATGGTGAAGTGGAAACATCTCGGAGCAACAACAGCTCAGCCGCGACGTGATAGGCCACACAAGCTAGAAGCAATGTCAGCACAAGAACTGTTAGTTGGGAGCTTCATGAAATGGGTTTCCATGGCCGAGCAGCTGCACACAAGCCTAAGATCACCATGCGCAATGCCAGGCGTCGGCTGGAGTGGTGTAAAGCTCGCAGCCATTGGACTCTGGAGCAGTGGAAAAGTGTTCTCTGGAGTGATGAATCACACTTCACCATCTGGCAGACCAACGGACGAATCTGGGTTTGGTGGATGCCAGGAGAACGCTACCTGCCCCAACGCATAGTGCCAACTGTAAAGTTTGGTGGAGGATGAATAATGGCGTGGGGCTGTTTTTCATGGTTCGGGTTAGGCCCCTTAGTTCCAGTGAAGGGAAATCTTAATGCTATAGCATAAAATGACATTCTAAATGATTATGTGCTTCCAACTTTGTGGCAACAGTTGGGGAAGGCCCTTTCCTGTTTCAGCATGACAATGCCCCCATGCACAAAGCGAGGTCATACAGAAATGGTTTGTCGAGATCGGTGTGGAAGAACTTGACTTGCCTGCACAAAGCCCTGAACTCAACCTCATCTAACACCTTTGGGATGAATTGGAACACCGTCTGCATGCCGGGCCTAATCGCCCAACATCAGTGCCCGACCTCACTAATGCTCTTGTGGCTGAATGGAAGCAAGTCCCCGCAGCAATGTTCCAACATCTAGTGGAAAGCCTTCCCAGAAGAGTGGAGGATGTTATAGCAGCAAAGGCGGGACCAACTCCATACTAATGCCCATGATTTTGGAATGAGATTTTTGACATGCGGGTGTCCACATACGTTTGGTCATGTAGTGTGTAAACAGGTCTACAGACTGTAATAATGCAGACTTCTGCATTATATGGATAGGATAGAGGGATAGCTTATATTCATGCAGGGGAAAATAAGCAAAGGCTGTGTTCATTTCCATGTGTGTGTGTGCGCCTGTATTTGGTGGGATCGGTGTGTTAGTTTGTGTATGTGTTAGAGGGGGCTGGTCTCGGGTGGGGGCTCGGAGACAAAGTGACTCATTCTGCTATGGGGGAGCAGAGGGTAACGTGAGAGCCGTTTCCAGACCTGGGGATAAAGGAGCTGTGCTCGGCTGCACTGAACAGGGCTTTTGTGGGCCTGCCTCTCCCTCTGGCTGGCATGCCAGGTAAGCCGATAGGGACCTGGCCCTGATCCCCTGGGCCTCTACCTACACACTCAGCACTGAGCACAGCTTTCTTTATTCACAAGAAAGGAAGGAGAGGAAAAGAGGGCGAGGGAGAGCAAGACCTGAAAGGAAAAGAGAAAAAGTAAAGGAGTCAGGGATATGAGAGGGGAACGGGTGTACGAAACATACAGATGTAGGATCTTAATTTGACCAGTTTCTCACAGCAGGAAAATAATCCTGCAGCAACAGGAAATGTTAATTATTGTGTGGATTATAATTAATGGACCTCTTTGTAGGGGTTTATACATTTTTTGTTAGGTCAAATACAATTTTAATGTGGAAATTACAAACTTTAGAAGCCTTTTTAAATGTGGAATACACTACACGTTTACATTTCCTGCTGTGCAACAACATGGTGATCAAATGAAGATCCTACATCTGTAGAGCAGGAAAAGAGATGGATGAGGAGAGAGACAGAGAGAGTGATTAGTGATGCTAGAGCTAGTTGTTTACCTCCCCTATTCTCTTCCCCTACAAACACCTCCTCCTCCTCCTCCTCCTCCCTCCACCCCCCTTCACTTAGCAGGCCGGGTGTTACAGATAGGACTCTCCAGAGACATCTCAAATGAACACTGCACAACATGTGATTGATAAACATTCCCAATGCGTGCTGGGAGTGCATGGTCGGTTACACACGTACACATCCCTCCCCATCCATGCTGGGAGCCACAATGGACAGGAGACCCATGGGGCTGCGCACAGTTGGCCCAGCGTCGTCCAGGGTAGGGGAGGGAATGGCCGGCAGGGATGTAGCTCAGTTGGTAGAGCATGGTGTTTGCAACGCCAGGGTTGTGGGTTCGATTCCCATAGGGGGCCAGTATGAAAAAAAATAAAAATAATGTATGCACTCACTAACTGTAAGTCGCTCTGGATAAGAGCGTCTGCTAAATGACTAAAATGTAAATCACTGGGCTGAGTCACTCCCTCTCTTTTCCTATCTATGCTTTTGTTCCTCCCCTTCTTCCCATAACCCGTTCTGGTTTTTATCCCTCATTCCCATTCTCGGGTCAGGATGGAGGGGTTTTCACTGATCTGCTTAGAGAGAAAGAGGAGGGAAAGAGAGAGAGAGAGGGGGGGTGGGGGTGGAGAGAGAACAAGAGAGAGAGAAAGAGAGCGAGATGCAGGCTAGTGCTGCAGCTCCAGTCACATGACTAATGTGAGCGCTCGGCTCTCAATGAACTCCAAAAAGAGTTTGGCCTGACATTTTTACAAGGGACCTATGTGTTCCCTTCTAGTGATGCGCCCAGCATAATACTAGAAACAAAACATTTCATTCTTACTCCATCTCTTTCTCTCTCCCATTTTCTCTCCACTCTGTCTTTCCACTGAGTCCTCTCCTCAGCCCTAATGTAATTTGTTTACCTACTGAGGTAGCACTGTAGCCTAGCCCACCCCCATCCCTTTCCCCCAGCCAGCCTGGCAGTCCTCTCTCTCCCTCAGGCTCAGGCACAAAACATCCCCAGGAGGACCAGACGACCCTACCCAGCCAGCCCTCACATTGACCCATTGTCGTCAGGCTTACCTAACACGGACCAATACTAAAACACTAACTCCTACACTAAACCCTTCTTGTCATATGGCGGCAATTTTGGTATTACTTCATTTTGGATTATAATGTGGATAAGAAACTATGTACAGACTTCTGTAGAATTGATATTTGAGGTTCCTGTACTTCCTGTGATTCTTACTCAAACACCACACAACAATGAAATCAAAGTAGCATGTTAGAGAACCAATAGAAGCGTGAAACCACTAGTTGGGATGAATCACGTTTGTTAGCCCACATACTGTAAGTAATTAGCCACGGTTCAACAGCTTTTCACTGTGAGACCAGAGTACGAGACCAAGAGCTTTGAAGACCCACATGACATGCCTATATCTTTCTCTCATGTAGTCTACAGTATCATAATCTTTTCATCACCCGTTTCTTCTACCTCATCCTCCACCCATCCCCGCTGACGTCTGTGTCACTCCCTTCCTTCCTATGAAAGTCACTGCAGTGCCAGCCTCAGTGTTTGTGTATTTACTACATGCCTCTCTAACCTCAGGTTCCCCTAGGTACCCAGAGAGAGAGAGAGAGAGAGAGAGAGAGAGAGTGTGTGTGTTAGTGCATGCATGTGTGTGTGCATAGGCCTCCACCACACATCCCGGACCAGCACAGACACGCGCGTTAAGTACGACCCACAAACCTCGGAGTGTCTGCAGCTGTCCCTGGTAAACACTGCTGCCATCTGTGACATTCTTTTTTTTAAAGGCCCTCAGACCCTCCAGAGCATACACTGCTTTTCCTGGAACGCACCAAACAACATCATCCAGGCAGCCCCTCCAAAAGACACAATATCTAAGTTAAAGCTGCAATATGTAACTTTTTGGGCGACCCGACCAAATTCACTTTAAAAAATGTTAGTTATAGATCTGCCATTCTCATTGAAAGCAAGTCTAAGAAGCAGTAGATCTGTTCTGTGTACTATTTTTATGCTTCCCGTTCTTACGCATCATTTTTGCGTCCTCAGTTTTGTACACCAGCTTCAAACAGCTGAAAATACAATATTTCTGGTTATGGAAAATATATGTCACAGCAGTTTAGATGGTACAATGATTCTCTACACTATAGCCTACTTGATTGTTTTGTCACATAAACTGAAATTAGGCAAACTATTTGAATTTTAGCAACCAGGAAATGGCAGAGCGATTTCTGAATAGTGCATCTTTAGGAGCCTCTTCCTCAGGTTTGAATGTATACCAATTGGGTGAGGGCTTCCTTGCAGCATTTATGTGAGTCAGTGTTGTTGTCTGAAGAGATAGATGGGTACATGTCTGGCTGCCCTTGATCTACAGAGCTCTCCCTGCTCTCAAAGACCCCTGTGTGTTCCATCTGTTGCCCTGAAAATATAGGAATACAGTGTTGCCTGCCTGCCTGCCTGCCTGCTGGACCAGCTGTGAGGGTTTTGCACAGTAGCATGCCACCAAACACTTCTGCTACTGCTTAAAATGTGATTACGGTACAAAACGGGTTTCTAGCAGAGCTAATCATTGGATTAGTATCATAAGGTCTCTTAGAGTGATCTGGAATGCAGGGCACTACAGTAACAGTAAGTATGGACCTACTGCAGGGTTCTTCAATTCCGGTCCTGGAGGGCCGAAACACTTCTGTTTTTTATTTCTACCTGGTAGTTAATTGCACTCACCTGGTGTCCCAGGTCTGAATTAGCCCCTGATTAGAAGGAGAGGATGAAAAACAGAGGTGTCTCGGCCCTCCAGGACCGGAATTGAAGAACCCTGACCTACTGTATAGCCTTCTGTAGAAAAACACTGAAAAGGTTGTTACTAACTAGACTCTGAGTGATAGGCCTCAACATTTTCTAAATGATCAAGTCCACTTTCATCGCGGTGAAAATAACTGGATTGCCAAACTCTATAAAACCTTGGCTTCAAACTGGATACAAAACAACAGCTTTCCCCTTGATTCTAGCAGTGTACGGCCTGAACCTTGCTTCCCATCTCTCTCTCTCTCTCTTTCTCTCCCTCTCTCTCAACCCCTGTCAATTTCCCTTTCTCTCTCTCTTTCTCTCCCTCTCCCTCTTTCTTAACCTCTGTCAATTTCATTTTCTCTCTCTCTTTCTCTCCCTCTTTCTCAATCTCTCTCAATCTCTGTCAATACACCTTTATCTGTCTTTCTCATCCTATCACTGCTATTAGCAGTGTTTTAAATAGTCAAATGGAGGAGTACGCCGCCAGGAAACACTGTCCGTCCATGCAAAGCCGCTCCGAGCTGCTCTGCTACGATGCAAATGAACGAGAGGGGAAGAGAAAGAGGGAAGAGTACGGCGTTTCGGTAAGGGAGCGCTGTGCGGATCATTGGCGGCAGCTGTTGCTTTGATATGGGACACCATTTCCTTTAGAAGCCTGCTGGTTGTGTGTGGCTTAGTAAAAATGTGGTGTGGTAAAGGTGTGGCGGCTCAGACCATTGTGCTACCATGCTCATGCGTTCCTGACTCACTGTGCTGTGCACTTGCCTGGGTTTAGCTAATTAATTCACTAACAAAAGGCTTTGGTCTGATAAGCAGTGTAGGTATTAGTAACCAATAAAGGGCTCCCAAAACACACACACACATGCACGCACACACTCTACCAAAATGGGTTAGAACAAGACCAAATGTATCAAATCAGATCATTTCAGCCAATGAATATGTGAGGGCTGGGTTTGTTGACAGATAGACCTGGATTAGGCCGAGTCGTCATGTACAATAACACAATAGCATTGAATGCTAGAGGATTTGCTTTCAGCCATACAGTACAACGTTGTGCATCAGGCTGGACCCTTATCCTCACCATCAGGACTGGTGGTACAGTGTGTGTGCGTGCGTGAGTATTCTTAACTGCTTTCTTGCGTGTGCGTACGTGCATGCGCCTGCCTGTGTACAGTGTGTGGTGTGTCCAGTGGTGTAAAGTACTTAAGTAAAAATACTTGAACCTTTTCACATGTGAGTTCCAAATATCTCTAACGGTCACCCCAGCGTGAGTTTTTTTTATGTGCGTGATGTCAGAATGCACTCACTGTTCCAAAATGTGATTGTTACGCAACAGGACAGTTAACACACGCTGCCCTCAAACCAAGACACGCTGCCTGCTAATTATCTATAGTTTCAACTTGAGGTTTGTTCTGCCTCCTCATTAATTCACATAGAAGTAGCCCATTTCACTGCTGCGGACAATTTATGTTTGAGGCTTTACCGAGCCGGACAAACTTCTCTCTTCAATGAGAGCCCAAGCACTTCCCCAGTGTTTCCCCAGATCAAGTATGCAGACATTTGCGCATCTTCAGTCAGAAAAGGCCTTGCACAAACTTTCTCCCCCTGGCACATTTACCGGCTGGCGCCCACATTGCATTCATTGTTGTTTTCCTTACAAATAATAACTTTGGACATGTCTGTCAGACCAAAGATGTTATAACAAAATGAGGTGAAAGGATGGTTCACTCATCTTTCAAGTAAACCTCCGGAAGTGAATGATGGTAGACAACACACCCCCTTCAACATGCATACTGCAAACAGACCCAACTCATCTTGTAACCTCTTATCTTTGGTTGACGTGAAAAAACAAACATGGCGGAGCGCACAAACTATCCATCGCTGGATTACTTTATTTAAAAAATAAAAAATGTTTTACTCAATTATTTCGATCAATAGTGAGCTCACTCGTGATGTGATGAATTGTAAATAGTAATTGCTATTAGCGAATTCATATTATGGTTTCTGTCAGCCAAGAGTTAGCTAAATATGACAGCTTGTGTTACGTCAATCTTTCCTCAGTTAGCACTAGGACTAATGTAGCCTACATTTTCCGGTTTGGATGATTGTGTTAAGCTGTCACTACTTCTGTGAATGTCTGACCATTGCATCCAAAAATAAACTGGACACCTTCAGGACATAATGTTGTAAGGACTGTGTTTGTGCAAAATGTTTCTGTGAAAAAACTGTGTGGCCTGCTCAAATGCCAACTGTTGACCAATCATAACTGGATGTTCTAAATAAGAGTTCTAATCATACCGGTTTGAGCATACGCTGCTGGGACCACTGTAGAATGATCACACCCATGTGTTGGTACCTGTCAAAGGGTGAAATAACTACTTAAGTAGTTTTTTGGGGTATATGTACTTTACTTTAATATTTATATTTTTGACAACTTTTACTTTTACTTCACTACATTCCTAAAGAAAATCATGTACTATTTACTCCATACATTTTCTCTGACACCCAAAAGTACACGTTACATTTTGAATGCTTAGCAGGACAGGAAAATAGCCAAATTCACACACTTATCAAGAAAACATCCATGGTCATCTCTACTGTCTCTGATCTGGCGGACTCACTAAACACAAATGCTTCATTTGTAAAGTATTTCTGAGTGTTGCAGTGTGCCCCTGGGTATCTGTACATAAAAATAAAAATAAAAATCTGGTTTGCTTAATATAATGAATTTGAAATTATTTATACTTTTACATTTGATACTTAAGTATATTTAAAACCAAATACCTTTAGACTTTTACTCAAGTAGTATTTTACTGGTGACTTTCACTTTTACTTGAGTCATTTTCTATAAAGGTACCTTTACTTTTACTCAAGTATGACAATAGGATACTTTTTCTACCACTGGGTGTGTGCGTAGGTGCGTGTGTACATGCAGGCGTGTGTGTGTGTAAAAGAGAGACAGAGGTAAACAGGAGATTGTGTGTGTGATCACGTTCCCAGGCCCAGCTCCTCCAGGGAGGGAGATAAAGAAACGACCCATTCCAGAACGGGGGTGGAAACAATGGCCAGGCCAGGGACTCTCAGTTGCAGCTGTGTGTGTGTGTGTGTGTGTGGCGATATGGCCCACCTGTCCAATTCGCTACACCTCTTCCTGTGTACAGTTCTCCATTTCAATTGCCCTCTGCCTTTATCGCTGTCTGTCTTTCTCTCTCTTTTGCCCTTATGTGTGAATCTTTTTCAATCTTTCTTCTTCTCTCTTCGACTTTCCATTCCTCTCTATGTAAGGTAATGTGGTCAACAACACTCAGTGAGACTCTTGTTCACTACAGATGCCACTCTGGAGCGCCCGTAAGGGAGTAGTGAGGGTAGCCACTTGTTGCATGCTAGACTGAGAATCACAGACACATATTTTGAAACCTAAATAGCAAGCAAACAAGGTTGACTTACAGTAGCAATCTGTGATCCTAACAGAGCATGTGAGACTATTTGCTCTACCTCTTGGCCCAATGGAAATACAGAAAAACAATGAAGGGTGGGTTTGTCAGTGTTTTCTTAGTGAATAATTATACCAACCTCAGTGCCAAGTATCTGTGGGAAGTTCTAACAGGCATCAGTTATTACAATCCTGTTACAACAATCATCTGACATGATGAAACTATGGTGATACTACAATTGTTCCAGACTATGTTTGGAATATTTATTTCTTGCACAGAATAGAATAGGTAAACTTTTGTAGTATGGGGGATAGTAGATTGACATAGGCTAGTGCTTTTGCTGATCATTAGGCCTACTCATCTTGTTGGCTGACGAAAAGTAAATGTGGAGAGTTCTTCCAATATCTTCAATATGCGCCTCGGAATTGGATAAGGACGCATTCAGTTGCGTCCCTGATATGTCTGTCTTCTCTTGTTGCCTGTGACAAAGACCCGATCACGTAACGGGCATTGGCTAATAAGAATTGAGAGAGCTATGTGTGTGAAAGGTGCTTCGGAGCACTCAGCCGGGAGAAGGGAATTATAATTATTATATTCAGCCCCAAGGGCACAGAGGCCACTGGCTGCAAAAGGCATGGAATTTTTTAGGGGGCTTTACATCCAGACAAAGGGGATGCCGCCGGGAAATTCGAGGCATTATCAAGTGCTTGTCAAATTGTGAATGAGAGACTGATGAAGTGTGTGGAGCCTGTTGAAAATCCCAAATTGTTTGCATAGTCAACTTACACACAGCTCTGACACACACACTTACCCCACCAGACATGTCACCAGGGGTCTTTTCACAGTCCCCAAATCCAGAACAAATTCAAGAAAGCGTCCAGTGTTATATAGAGCCATTATTGCATGGAACTCCGTTCCATCTCATATTGCTCAAATAACAGCAAACCTGGTTTCAGAAAACAGATAAAGCAACACCTCACAGCACAAAGCCTCTCCCCTATTTGACCTAGATAGTTTGTGTGTATGTATTGATATGTAGGCTACGTGTGCCTTTAATTTGTATGTAGTTCTGTCCTTGAGCTGTTCTTGTCTATTAATGTTCTGTATTATGTCATGTTTCATGTTTTGTGTGGACCCCAGGAAGAGTAGCTGCTGCTTTTGCAACAGCTAATGGGGATCCTAATAAAATACCTAATACCAAAGTAGAGCTCATGCCTTTAATGCAACGTTTTTCAAATCATCATTAGAGTCGCATCATTCAGCCTTAGAAAAAAATAAATAATAATCTAAACATATAGCCCAACATTTGTATCACAACTAAAGTTGCATAAATAACTCTAAATTAAGCATATAAGAGGACCTGCTTCTTTGTTAACCGCTCAACACAGAATAGCCGCACGTGCGCACTCCCTCAAATCGTTTGGAGAAAATATCCTTTCTATTTTATTCAGCTATGTTCAATTGTATTCTTACATGGATTTATTAGACTTTTTAAATGTAGATGTTCCAATGGTCTGCATCAGTGGCTTGTAGGCTGTTTGTGGAAGCCAGGAGATGCTAAATGTGTTTATGTTACTTAACGGTCAATTACCGTGAGACCGGCAGTTGGTTGGCAGTAAGGCCAACCAAAATAGGGGAACCCCATATTAGCAACTGACCAATGGGAAGCGGGGTCATCTCTATGAGTCAGAGTTACTGTATGAACCTCAGCAACACACAGGGAGTGGAGGCTCTATAGACCTCAATTGTCCTGAAACAATGAGAGAGATCTACCCAACATTTAGCACCAAATTCCCCCAACCCTACCTCCTCTCCCACCAACCCCAGAGTGAGGGGAGGTGCCTTGAGGGATGGAGGTGGAAGGATGAGGAGGAGGAGGAGGAGGATGTGGATCGCCCCCGGACAGAGTGATCTCCAAGAGGAAACAGGCCTCATTTCCTCCTCTTTATCCCTCAGACAATGGGCAGCTGACGAGCCTGCTACCGTTAGCAGGGAGAGGGATGGAGAAAGGAGATATAGAGGAGGGGATAGGGAGGAGGAGGAGCGGGGAGGAAGGGAGAGGAGGAGAAGAGGGAAGAACAGATGTGAGTAGAAGAGAGGGAAGGACAGGGGAGAGAGGTGAGGATAGGGGAGAGAGGTGAGGATAGGGGAGAGAGGTGAGGATAGTGGAGAGAGGTGAGGATAGGGGAGAGAGGCGAGGATAGTGGAGAGAGGTGAGGATAGGGGAGAGAGGTGAGGAAGGTAGGAGGAGAGAGAATAACAGCATCGAGAAGAGGAGAAGGGGCATGAAGGAAGCAGAGAAGATGAGAGTAGGAGGAGGGAATGGAATGATGCCTGTCCACTAATCACTGAAAAAACCATCAAGTGCTCTGCTGTTTCAGGGTTGAACAGACAGAAAGACACAGCCCTAGTGTTAAGGTCTTATTTGTTCCTATTCCACTAGGAGCAGGGGCTGGGGGCTGGGGGCAAGGAGTGTACTCCTACATAGTGTCGGCTCTGAAGGGAATGGACAAACTTGTAAATGGAACACAGGGAGGCTGGCTTGCTGGCTGGCTGTTAAATAAACAGAGAGAGAACAGCCTGGCATAGCCGTGATGACTCAACATTTCTGACTGAGATGGACGGACGGGAGAGGAGAGCCAAAGGGAATGATGGAAGAGCCATGCCAAAACACCCTTACTCCTGACACACACACACACAGCAGGCCTCACACACAGCATGCCATGCACAGACGCACACACACTGCCAAATTGATTGTGTGAAACTGATTGACTGCACACATCATGACTGACTGGTTTTATGGTGCTGGGGTTCATTAAAGTGGCACTCCTTTTCACCTTATTTATCACCTGATTTACTTAACAAAGGGCACATCTCAATAGGCCAGCGTCCAGGTATGACATGTCACGAGTAGGGGGGTGGGCCTTTCCTATTTTGTTCTCTATTGCTCCTTTTTTGTTGGTCTGCCTGGTGCCTGGTAGTGGTATCTGGTCCTAATTGACTAACAACATTGGTGGTTTCACCATTAGAGCAGAAAGTCATTACAGTCCCAAGTTATGAACTTAACCTGAAACCTATTATTGTTCCCACATGAGCAATCTATCTCCCAGCACTCCAGACATAATTGACTTGAATCAGGTCTTGAGTAAGGTCTTTAACATTTTCACATGTGAGTTCCAAATATCTCTAACGGTCGCCCCAGCGTGAGTTGTTTTATGCACGTGATGTCAGAATGCACTCACTGTTCCAAAATGTGATTGTTACACAATAGGACAGTTAACATGCGCTGCCTGCTAAATATCTATAGGCTATGTTTCAACTTGTCAATTTCAAATTATTTTCTAACAAGTTGTATTTTCTAACAACAGTTTGAATTGAGGTGTGTTCTGCCTCCTCATTAATTCACATAGAAATAGCCCATTTCAGTGTTGCGGACAATTTATGTTTGAGGCTTTCCTTAGCCGGACAAACGTCCCTCTTCGAGGAGAGCCCTTCCCCATTGTGTGCATTCCTATCAAAGTAGGTATATCGTGTTGTCGTTTCTACTGTAGCATACAGTATGTATGTATGTATGTATGTACAGTGGATATAAAAAGTCTACACTCCCCTGTTAAAATGCCAGGTTTTTGTGATGTAAAAGAATGAGACAAAGATAAATCATGTCAGAAATTGTTCCACCTTTAATGTGACCTATAACGTGAACAATTCAATTGAAAAACAAACTGAAATCTTTGAGGGGGAAAAATACAAAATACAAAAACAATAACCTGGTTGCATAAGTGTGCACACCCTTAAACTAATACTTTGTTGAAGCACCTTTTGATTTTATTACAGTACTCAGTCTTTTTGGGTAGGAGTCTATTAGCATGGCACATCTTGACGTGGCAATATTTGCCCACTCTTCTTTGCAAAAGCGCTCCAAATCTGTCAGATTGCGAGGACATCTCCTGTGCACAGCCCTCTTCAGATCACCCCAGAGATGTTCAATTGGATTCAGGTCTGGGCTCTGGCTGGGCCATTCCAAAACGTTAATCTTCTTCTGGTGAAGCCATGCTTTTGTGGATTTTAGAATGTGTGTTTTGGGTCGTTGTCGTGCTGAAAGGTGAACTTCCTCTTCATCTTCAGCTTTCTAACGGACGCCTGAAAGTTTTGTGCCAAAATTGCCTGGTATTTGGAACTGTTCATAATTCCCTCCACCCTGACTAAGGCCCCGGTTCCAGCTGAAGAAAAACAACCCCAAAGCATGATGCTGCCACCACCATGCTTCACTGTGTGTATGGCGTTCTTTGGGTGATGTGCAGTGTTGTTTTTGCGCCAAACATACCTTTTGGAATTATGGCCAAAAAGTTCAACCTTGGTTTCATCAGACCATAACACATTTTCCCACGTGCTTTTGGGGGACTTGATGTTTGGCTTGGATGTTTTTCTTTGTAAGAAAAGGCTTCCGTCTTGCCACCCTACCCCATACTGTAGCCCATTCATATGAAGAATACGGGAGATTGTTGTCACATGTAGCACACAGCCAGTACTTGCCAGAAATTCCTGCAGTTCCTTTAATGTTGCTGTAGGCCTCTTGGAAGCCTCGCTGACCAGTTTTCTTCTCGTCTTTTCATACATTTTGGAGGGACGTCCAGTTCTTGGTAATGTCTCTGTTGTGCCATATTTTCTCCACTTGATGATGACTGTCTTCACTGTGTTCCATGGTATATGTAATGCTTTATATATATATTTTGTACCCTTCTCCTGACTGATATCTTTCAACAATGAGATCCCTCTGATGCTTTGGAAGCTCTCTGCGGACCATGGCTTTTGCTCTGAGATGCAACTAAGAAAATGTCAGGAAAATCCTACTAGAACAGCTGAACTGCTGCTGATTTTGTACATTTGAAATGATCAGTCTATCATTTTAATGGTAGGTTTATTTGAACAGTGAGAGACAGAATAACAACAAACTAATCCAGAAACACGCATGTCAAAAATGTTATAAAATGATTTGCATTTAATGAGGGAAATAAGTATTTGAACCCCTCACAATCAGAAAGATTTCTGGCTCCCAGGTGTCTTTTATACAGGTAACGAACTGAGATTAGGAGCCCCCTCTTAAAAGGAGTGCTCCTAATCTCAGCTTGTTACCTGTATAAAAGACACCTGTCCACAGAAGCAATCAATCAATCAGATTCCAAACTCTCCACCATGGCCAAGACCAAAGAGCTCTCCAAGGATGTCAGGGACAAGATTGTAGACCTACACAAGGCTGGAATGGGCTACAAAACCATCGCCAAGCAGCTTGGTGAGAAGGTGACAACAGTTGGTGCGATTATTCGCAAATGGAAGAAACACAAAATTACTGTCAATCTCCCTCGGCCTGGGCTCCATGCAAGATCTCACCTCGTGGAGTTGCAATGATCATGAGAACGGTGAGGAATCAGCCCAGAACTACACGGGAGGATCTTGTCAATGATCTCAAGGCAGCTGGGACCATAGTCACCAAGAAAACAATTGGTAACACACTACGCCGTGAAGGACTGAAATCCTGCAGCGCCCGCATGGTCCCCCTGCTCAAGAAAGCACATATACAGGCCCGTCTGAAGTTTGCCAATGAACATCTGAATGATTCAGAGGAGAACTAGGTGAAAGTGTTGTGCTCAGATGAGACCAAAATGGAGCTCTTTGGCATCAACTCAACTCGCCGTGTTTGGAGGAGGAGGAATGCTGCCTATGACCCCAAGAACACCATCCCCACCGTCAAACATGGAGGTGGCAACATTATGCTTTGGGGGTGTTTTTCTGCTAAGGGGACAGGACAACTTCACCGCATCAAAGGGACGATGGACGGGGCCATGTACCGTCAAATCTTGGGTGAGAACCTCCTTCCCTCAGCCAGGGCATTGAAAATGGGTCGTAGATGGGTATTCCAGCATGACAATGACCCAAAACACACGGCCAAGGAGTGACTCAAGAAGAAGCACATTAAGGTCCTGGAGTGGCCTAGCCAATGTCCAGACCTTAATCCCATACAAAATCTGTGGAGGGAGCTGAAGGTTCGAGTTGCCAAACGTCAGGCTCGAAACCTTAATGACTTGGAGAAGATCTGCAAGGAGGAGTGGGACAAAATGCCTTCTGAGATTTGTGCAAACCTGGTGGCCAACTACAAGAAATGTCTGACCTCTGTGATTGCAAACAAGGGTTTTGCCACCAAGTACTAAGTCATGTTTTGCAGAGGGGTCAAATACTCATTAAAATGCAAATCAATTCATAACATTTTTGACATGCATTTTTCTGGATTTTGTTGTTGTTATTCTGTCTCTCACTGTTCAAATAAACTTACCATTAAAATTATAGACTGATCATGTCTTTGTCAGTGGGCAAACGTACAAAATCAGCAGGGGATCAAATACTTTTTTTCCCTCACTGTATTTAACATGAGTTTGAATGAACCTGGCATTTTAACAGGGGTGTGTAGACTTCTTATATCCACTGTATGTATGGAGCATAATGTATTTACAGTTTTATTCACATGTTTTCAAGTACTGGTGACAAATAATGCATTCCGGTTATTGCATAGATTGAAATGGCCACCTATGATGTGTGTAAAATACTTTTTTGAAGGTTGTACTGATTATAATGAGCTAATGCTAAGCTATTTGCCGGCTATGTGTGGCGCCATGTTTGTTGAGGTTATACAATGCATTCTGGGTGTCACGTCTGCAGTGGCGGCTCCTGAAAAAATTCTCAGGAGGGGCAATTTTTCTGATGATTTAGGTGACCTACACACATTTTTAAAAAGATATGTCCAGCAACAACATGAAGACAGGGGCAGCATATAAGTCAATACCAGAAGCATTTATTGACTGATCTCAAAAGTGTTGGCTTACAAAAGCAAAATAAGTTATCACAGTAAAAATAATCAAGGGTGTTCTTTCACATTCCTCAACACTGCATAAACAATATGTATGGCTTTGTAAAAATGAACAACCATATTCTGGCCAATTGTATAGATTTGTAAATATGAACAACCATATTCTGGCCAATTGTATAGATTTGTAAAAATGAACATGAACAGATTTTTTATTTTTTTGAATGGCAGTACCTTTCAAACATGTCTGCTTGCAGTAAGGTAGCACTCACAAGGTGGCCAGAGAAAGATAACCTTTCTTTGGTGTGATCCAGGATGGTGTTGCAGACCTCTTCAGACAGCCTCTGCTTCTCCTCTTCTCTCAAAGCTGTTCTGGGTCTTTTGGCTCCTGTTGCTTCTTGCAGCTGCTGTTGAGAGGAGTCCCTGAAGGCAAACAGACCAATGTGTTTGTTGGCTTTGTACAGTATTGTTGTCTATGTGATGCACAGGTATATGCAATGTATCCATGTATAGTACAAATACTTCAGTTCCACTTAAAATGGGCAGGGATGCATAAAGTATTTAGTGTTTAAGTTAGCCTTTGTGTCTCACATAGCCTGGATGTTCAGCACAGTATACAGTGGTGCTCATAAGCTTATGATCCCATGCTAAAGTTGACTAAAAAGAGGAATAAAAAAGAAAAGAAAATTGGTGTCCTTAAAGGTTGGATTTTCCAACTTTTTTAATTAAGTCATTAAGATCAATTTCCAAAAGATGATTTTTTTATTTTTTTATTCCTCTTTTTAGTCAGCTTTAGAATGTGTTCATACACTTATGAGCACCACTGTACAGTACACATAGTATATAAAATAAGATAGATTACACCACTGGCCATATATAATGACAATAATGTAATTTCAAACACAAATGCAGTCTCCTTTCATGCATACATTTTCAAATAAAGCTCTGCTTTGAGAAAGATCGAATGATATTGTTTAATCTTTATCTTACCTTATGGCCTGCACACTGCTTGCGAAGCTGTCGAGGGCACGTTTGATAAAGACAGCATCGATGTCCTTATTCTGTAGCTTCTGGTACGGTGGGCTGGTCAAATGAACCCAATGAACCCGTCCGGATGGCTTCAAAACATTCTATGAGGTCGTCTCGATTCTCGTAGACAGTGTTCACGACTCTGCTGTTGCTAACCTCATCGTTGTGGCGGCGGACAGCTAGCCTGTATCCCTCATCCAGTTGAGTGGCAATATTCACTCTCACCAAAGCAGACAATCTCAAACAGCTATCAATGTGGGTCTTTGACAGCTCATTTTTCTTAATCTTTTCTGAAAGATGGTGCATGTCGGTTACACCAGTCGCTGTCCAAGCGTTGCTGTCTGCCGTTCATGGTTACGTTACGTTACGTATGACGAAAGCGCGTAAGTGCAAGCCCTCAGACACCCATAGAGAATGTATTGAAAGCTCCGAAATTTGAAAAAAAAATATTTTACATTAGAGGCTATGAGAGACTTCTGGGCGATTTTCAACCTGACTGAAATCGCCCCAAAACGGGCGGGGACATTTGAAGCACGACTTTAGCCTGATTGGACATTTAGTGGCTGGCAGATCAGACGTGAACACTGAACTACTGTTGCCATGATATAATTGATTAGAAAAAAAATCCCTTCCTTTTCCCGTTTGGCAGTGCGTCGCCCATATCGCCCTATTGAACACACCGCCCATGCACGTCTGTCAGACCAAAGATGTTATAATGAGGTGAAGGAATGGTTCACTCATCTTTCTAATAAACTTCTGGAAGTGAATGATCGTAGACGACACACCCCCTTCAACATGCATATTGCAAACAGACCAAACTCCATCTTGTCTCCTCTTATTATCTTTGGTTGACGCGAAAAAATAAACATGGCGGCGTGCACAAACTACCCATCATCGGATTACTTGCGATTTCTAGAAAGTGTTTTACTCAATCATTTCGATCAATGTTTAGCTAATTCATATTGTGGTTTCTGTCAGCCGAGAGTTCTCTTAATATGACCGCTTGTGTTATGTCAATCTTTCCGCAGTTAGCGCTAGGACTAATGTAGCCTACATTTTCCGGTTTGGATGATTGTGTATGTTGTTGCTACTTCTGTGAATGTCTGAACATTGCATCCAAAAATAAACTGGTCACATTCAGGACATAACTTTGTAAGGACTGTGTTTGTTCAAAACTTTTCTGTGAAAAACCATTGTGGCCAGCTCAAATGCTGACTGTTGTGTCAATCGAAACTGGACGTTCTAAATAAGCATTCTAATCACACCGGTTTGAGCGTACGCTGCACGGACCACTGTAGAATGATCACACCTGTTTGTTGGTACGTGTGAAAAGGTTAATCAGGTCAACACTCATAAGTGCGCAGGGACGGACGGTATTCCAGGGCGTGTTTTTAGAGCATGCGCAGATCAGCTGGCAGACATATTCACGGTAATTAGCAACCTCTCCTTGTCCCAGTCTGTAATCCCAACGTTTTAAGATGACTACCATCATTCCTGTTCCCAAAAACTCTAAGGCTTCATGCCACAATGACTACCACCCGGTAGCACTCACATCTGTAATAATGAAGTGCTTGAAAGGCTGGTTATGGCACATATCAACTCCATCATCCCAGACACCCTAGACCCACTCCAATTTGCATACCGCCCCAACAAATCTATAGACGACACAATTTCAATTGCACGCCACACTGACCCTCAACCCGGGGGCCCCACAGGGGTGTGTGCTTAGTTCCCTCCTGTACTCCCTGTTCACCCACGACTGTCTGGCCACACACGACTCCAACACCATTATCAAGTTTGCTGACGACATGACGGTGGTAGGCCTGATCACCGGCAACGATGAGACAGCATATAGGGAGGAGGTCAGTGACCTGGCAGATTGGCCCGGGACAACAACCTCTCCCTCAACGTCAGTGTAACCAAGGAGCTGATCGTGGACTACAGAAAATGGGGGGGGGGGGGTTGAGAAATTCAAGTTCCTCGGTGTCCAAATCACTAAAATGGTCTGCGTACAGTCGTAAAGAAGGCGTGACAGCGCCTCTTCCCCCTCAGGAGGTTGAAAAGTTTGGTATGGGCCCTCAAATCCTCAAACAGTTTTACAGCTGCAACATTGAGAGCATCTTGACTGGCCGCATCACTGCTTGGTATGGCAACAGAGGGTGGTGCGGACAGCCCAATAGATCATTGGGGCCGAGCTCCCTGCCATCCAGGAGCTCTATATCAGGCAGTGTGAAAGGAAGGCCTGGAAAATCGCTAACGATTCCAGCCACCCAAGCCATAGACTGTTCTCTCTGCTTCCGCACGGCAAGCGGTACCGGTGCATCAAGTCTGACACCAACAGGCTCCTGAACAGCTTCTATCCCCAAGCCATAAGACTGCTACATACAGGACTCTACACCAGGGGTGTCAAACGTACGGCCCGCGGGCCGGATCAGGCCCACAAACGGGTTTAATCCGGCCCGCGAGATGATTTTGAAAAAATAAAATAATTATAATTATTATTATTATTATTTTATTTTTTTTGTATAAAAATGCGCTGCAATTTTTCAATAAAATAAACTGCTGTTCCAATTGCGTCCACTGGATGGCGCAATAGCAATTGTGTTAAGCAAGCAAACTGTTTATACCGGGGCAGAGCAAGTAGGTCAAGCACGTGCAGCCAATGAGCTACTTTGTTTTGCCCGCGATATTTATTACGGCTTCTACTTTTAACATTATGTGCTTTGGCACCCTCATTGCCCCAATATGTCTCTGTCAAAAAAGAGAAAAGTGGACGCAGAGTGCAGAGTGTTCCAAGAAAAATGGTCATCCTATTTAATCACGGAATTGAATGGGAAAGCTGTATGTTTGGTGTGTTCAGAGCATGTTGCAGTGCTGAAAGAATATAACCTTCGTCGCCACTATGTGAGTCTTCATGCCGACAAATATGACAACTTTCAAGGAAAGCGGAGATGAGAGAAGGTGAATGAACTGTTGGCGGGTCTGAAGAAACAGCAGTCTGTGTTTACTCACAGCCGAGACATCAGTGACGCTGCAGTGAAAGCTAGCTAACTCATTGCTAATGAAATCGCAGTGGCTTCAAAACCATTTAGTGAGGGTGAATTTGTAAAAACATGCATGATGAAGGCAGCGGAGATTGTGTGCCCTGAAAAGCGGCAGGCTTTTGCAAATATCAGCCTGACAAGAAACACAGTTGCAGACAGGATTTCCGATCTTTCAGTGGATTTGGACAGCCAGTTGAAGCAAAAAGTAAAGTCATTTATTGCGTTTTCGGTTGCAATTGATGAAAGCACGGACATTACAGATGTTGCATAACTGGCCATTTTTTCAACCGCGGAGTTGATGACACATTGACCGTCACCGAGGAGTTTGTGGAGTTGGTGCCGATGACAGATACAACGACAGCAGCTGATATTTTTACCGCACTCGTCGGCGCGCTGGACAGGGTCGGAGTGGACTGGTCCCGCGCTGTCAGCCTGGCTACAGATGGTGCGCCCTCAATGATCGGGAAAAAAGCAGGCGTTGTGACAAAGTTCAGAGAGAAAGTGCAATCTGCAAATGGAGGACGTGATTTTTTGACTTTTCACTGTATTTTGCACCAGGAGGCTTTGTGTTGCAAGTCATTAAAGATGGATAATGTCATGAAGGTGGTCATCCAAACTGTTAATTTCATCCGATCCAGAAGCCTGAATCACTGTCAGTTTGACAGCCTTCTCAGAGAGAAAGACCACATCTATGGCCTGCCATACCACACTGAGGTAAGATGGTTAAGCCGAGGTGCTGTGCTGAGGCGTTTCTTTGATTTACGAGAAGAAATTGAACAGTTCATGGAAGAAAAGGGCAAACCAGTGTTAGAATTTCATTCCGCAGAATGGATGCCGGACCTTGCATTTATGGTGGATGTTACAGAGCACCTGAATAACTTGAACAAACAGCTGCAAGGGCGCAACAAAGTTGTCACGCATTATTATGACAGCATACGTTCTTTCAAGTTGAAGCTGTCATTGTGGGAGACGCAACTTGCCGGTGGTGATGCAGCTCACTTCCCCTGTCTGAAAAATGTGTGCGCGACCCAACATGTGGCAGACATGAAGCGGTTCAAAGATAAAATAACTGGACTGTTACGGGAGTTTGAGCAACGCTTTCAGATTTATGTTTATATGTTTTTATGTTGATGTGCTATTGTTTTTAATTTATTTTATTTTATTTGTATATTTAACCTATTATTGACTCTGTGGTTCTTGCACTTGTTTGGGGAACAGGATTTCATAATTTTTATCTACATTTCTGCCTGAGAAATGACACCCTGATATAGTTCTGTGATCTGTGATATACTTCTGTGAATCACTGAGGCATTGTGTGTTTGTGTGTTCTTTATCCTCAGAACTTTCAAATAACTTGAGGTGTTTTATGATTAATAGTGATGTTGTGCTTTTGGACACTGTCCTCAGGCTCCAGCTTTATGTTTATATGTTTTTATGTTGATGTGCTATTGTTTTTAATTGATTTTATTTTATTTGTATATTTAACCTATTCTTGACTCTGTGGTTCTTGCACTTGTTTGGGGAACAGGACTTCATTATTTTGATCTACATTTCTGCCTGAGAAATGACACCCTGATATAGTTCTGTGATCTGTGAAACAGTTCTGTTAATCACTGAGGCATTGTGTGTTTGTGTGTTCTTTTTCTTTAGAATTTTCAAATAAACTTGACGTGTTTTATGATTAATAGTGATGTTGTGCTTGTACTATTTTGGACACACTGTCCTCAGGCTCCAGCTTTATGTTGTATGTTGATCGTATTAAAACAAAGAAAACAATCTGAAGTTGTTGTTTTTAAGTTATATATACCATGATTTTTCCGGTCCGGCCCACTTAGTAATAGATTTTCCTCCATGTGGCCCCTGAGCTAAAATGAGTTTGACACCCCTGCTCTACACACTCATGCACACTGACACTCCAACACACACATAACATGCACGCCCATTTATACTGACTCTACAGACACACACACACTCACATACAATCTTCATTTATGTTGCTGCTACTCTGTTTATCATACATCCTAGTCACCTTACCCCTATTGTATGTCTACTTCTCACTCCAGTATCCCTGCAGATTGTAAATATGGTATTGGAACTGACCCTGTATATAGCTTCTTACTTTCTCGTGTTCTTCTTATTTCTTAATGTGTTTTTGTTCTACCTATTTTTAGTACTACATTCAGTGGCGATAAAGTCATTAAGAGCACCTGTTTAGCAAAAACAAAAAAAATGGGCTTGTTTTGCATGTTATGTTGGCATTAATACGTGTCACATATCAGCTTGCAAACAATGTAAAATAAATAACTAATAAAGCCGCATACAAACATGGTCTCTTTTTTTGCTTTCTTGAGAAAGGCAGCTCTAAAATGCAGGTGTTTCAGCCTAGCTCAGTGCTTTCTGTGGTGGTGGGGCAGCCAGCGGAAAATACAGAGCGTAGGGGTTGGTAATGTTCTCTAGTTACGCCGTGATTGGCTCAGTGTTCTGTCACTCACGGGGACACTACTTCACCGCAAAATCTACGGGTACAGCTAGAAAATTCAAGCCCCTTGGGTGCTGCCATAGACTTACATTAGAAGTGCCCATCCAAGAAGGATCAAGGTCATTGGCCACAGATAAAATGACGTCAAATCACATTATATCTACAGTAGCTTTGATTGGACTGATCATGTCAACATCATACTTTCAAAATCTTAGCTAGCAAGCTAGACAAGCAGTCATCATCATGCATCAAGTCGGCAATCTACTGGCAAATCCTTTTCAATCCTCGTCATATGAAGCAAAATTATAGATAAAACATATCGGTGCTCATCGGCCATTGGACATAAACATTACATAACAAGTTAAGAATCGCAAATTCAACAATGAGTACTAAGGAGCCACTGCAGCCCCGGGTTCGATCCCAGGCTGTGAGAACCATGAGGCCGAGCACAATCGGCCCAGCGTTGTCTGGGTTAGGGAAGGGTTTGGCCATCCGGGATGTCCTTGTCGCATCGTACTCTAGAAACTCCTTGTGGTGCCTGCAAACTGACTTTGGTCGTCACTTCGACAGTGTTTCTTCCGACACATTGGTGCGGCTGGCTTCCGGGTTAAGTGTGTCAAGAAGCAGTGCGGCTTGGATCCCGACCTTCGCCGAGTCCGTAGGGGCGTTGCAGCGATGAGACAAGATCGTAACTACCAATTGGATATCACGAAAAAGGGGGTAACGCCATGGGCCAGAAAAGTTTGAATACATTGGCCATGCTGTCAATCCAGCATGATGACTGCCGTGTTCAAAACAACTGGAAACTCGGAACTGGGAAATCTCAGACTTCAGTGAGTTCAAGACAACTGGGAACTCGGATAAAACTGGGAAAATACAGAAAATAATTTTGTCATCCAACTCGGAATTCCAAGTCGGGATTTCGGGCCTCTTTCTAGAGCCCACAAGAAGGATCGCCGCGCCACCTTCCTGTTCAAGTGAGCACAGCACAACAAGGTGAGTCCAAAATACCAGCAACAGTGTGTGAAAACCTTGTGAAGACTTACAGAAAACGTTTGACCTGTGTCATTGCCAACAAAGGGTATATAACAAAGTATTGAGAAACTTTTGTTATTGACCAAATACTTATTTTCCACCATAATTTGCAAATAAATTCATTAAAAATCCTACAATGTGATTTTCAGGAAAAAAAAATCTAATTTTGTCTGTCATAGTTGACGTGTACCTATGATGAAAATTACAGGCCTCTCTCATCTTTTTAAGTGGGAGAACTTGCACAATTGGTGGCTGAATAAATACTTTTTCCCCCCACTGTATAGAACTGTCACAAGGATATGAGAGCAGGCATCGAGCTGGTTTTGTTCCACACAACAATAACAGATTAGGGAAAGCAGTGGTGGAGGCTGAGGGAGATATCTTTCTTACAGCATTTCCTGGAAAAGCCAGTGGCAAATTTTTCAAGCTGCCGTTGGCCAACCTCCAGTGACTGGCTTTGGAAATCTGGTAATCTAACCATCTCACAGTCTAATTGGCTGATAAAAACCCACGCCTCTTCGGGGCCTCCCGAGTGGCGCAGCGGTCTAAGGCGTCACTACAGACCCGAGTTCGATCCCGGGCTGTATCACAACCGGCCGTGATCTGGAGTCCCATAGGGCGACGCACAATTGGCCCAGTGTCGTTCGGCTCATCATTTACTTGGCTCATCACGCTCTTGTGGCAGGCCAGGCGAGTGCAGGATGACCTCGGTCGTCAGGTGAACAGTGTTTTCCTCCGACACATTGGTGTGGCTGGCTTCCGGGTTAAGCGGGCGGGTGTTAAGAAGTGCGGTTTGGCGGGTCATGTTTCGGAGGACGCATGACTCGACCATCGCCTCCCGAGCCCGTTGGGGAGTTGCAGCGATGAGACAAGATTGAAATTGGGGAGAAAAAGGGGATAAATACACAACAACAAAAAATACATCAATAAATAAACCCACGCCTCTTATTCCAGGCACTGATTTTAGGATAATCTTCTCCTGCTGGCTGCTGCAAAATGGCCGCCTTGCTTATTCCCTGTACTGTATAAGCATGACCCAGGTGGAACCTGGCCGTATGGTAAAACACTATGGAGGGTTACTCAGTAATTGTTTTACTTTCTATTCGATGCACATAAATTGGTGCCACTCTGAGCACAACCAGATCAAATGAAACATGATCAGCAGTTTTAAATGTGTTTCATAAATTGGATTATGGATGTAGATTGTGGAAGGTATCCTTCAGACGTGGGAGAATCAAGCAGGGGTAATTGTAGCAATTAGTGTTCTTGTAGGTGTCACAGTTTTGTGACATTAGCTCATAGTCTGTTACAGTGATGGAACTGTGTTCCCCTGTATGTCATAAACTGTTCATTACATGAACATTAACTTACTTCTAGACAAAATCGTATACATCACTTCATAGCACTTGGATGTGTGTGTGTGTGTGTGTGTGTGTGTGTGTGTGTGTGTGTGTGTGTGTGTGTGAGAGAGAGAGCGAGAGAGAGAGACATTCACTGCCAAAATCAATCATCATTATTTATGACATCTCAGAGACAGTTGGAAAGCAAAGGGTGGCAAAGACTTTCTCACAGAAGATAAACATTGCTTCACTATTACTATTATAGCACTTAGAGCTCGTCATCGATTACTAAACAGATAAACATGAAAAACACACACACACACACTCTCTCACACACACTAACGTGATCTCAGGGCAAATATATTACTCTGTACGTAAATCTCACACACACACCAACGTGGTCTCAGGGAAATTCATATTATTCTGTACTTAAATATGTGATACAACGCGACTCGAACATGCAACCTTTCGATTGCCAAACGGTCGCAGATTACGCCCACCCATCCTCCCTGATCAACCTCTCTACTTTTGATTCTGTTTAAAGTAACTAGACCATTAGTAGGTATCATACATGTTGGAGATGCTCAGATATACGTCAAGTATGTTTCGTATGGCTCTGAGGCCAGGCTGCACACACACACAGACACACACACACACAGAATGTGCTCTCACCTTGATGTCCACGATGGAGCAGGCGATCTGTTTGACGAAGGCCAGGTCAGCGGTCTGGGGCAGCAGCACTGACTCTCTGGTCAGCCCAATCTGGATGATGAAGGAGACCCCAGCCAGGGTGGGGGGCACGTGGGACATGGCAGCCCCCCCAGGGCCCGGTCCAGCCCCCAGGTCCACAGGGGGGAAGCCACCGTGGGTAGGTGTGGGAGGCACAGCCATGGGGGTCCCCTGCTGCATCACCAGGGAGTCTGGGGGAGAGGGGCCCCCTGGGTGGAAGAAGACCTGGGACAGGGGTCCTGACGACATGCAGGGGCTGGCGTTGGCCATCCTTCGCTACACACACGCACGCTCTACCTCCCTCAGAGAGCAGGACCGTGAGGGTGTGGACACGCTGATCCACACACAAACACACACTGCTACAGAGAGTCTCTGTCCTGTGTCCACCCCCTCTCCAAGAGGAGTCAATAGGAGATCTCTATCCAGGAAGCACAGCTCCTTTCTTTCTTTCTCTCCCTCTTGCTTTTTGTGATCTGCACTCACACTTGTTCTTTCATTATCCTGGCAAGGCAAACGTGAGAGACATACTGAGAAAAACTTATCCCCTCCTACCTTTCCTCTTTCTCCTCCTCCTTCTCTGGTGAAGAAGTTGTTCTGCAGATGAGAAAATCCAAATTTTCACAGGAAACAATGAGGAAGGAGAAAAAACAACAACCAAAAGTTTGTTGTCCTACACTCCAGCCTGTACAAAATGGCTTCCTTGAGCAGGAAACTGAGAGAGACAGCCTGGTGGGGCTTTTCTTTTACAAGTCTTGCCCTGTTTCAGTTTCAGCCGAGTTAACTATTTTCTGTAGAAAAACAAGACAGAGAGAGCTATGTGAGGTTACCTCCCTCTCCCCCTCCCTCCATTCTGAACTTGCCACAGCCAAGGAGGATGTGATATGAGTGACACAGCTCTCTGCCAATGGGGGGAGTTGGAGCTCTGCATAAGCCCATGTTAGTCCCTCCTACTCCCTGGTCTCCTCCCATGCTAGCAACACCCCCCTTCTCTCTTTTTCCTCCCTCTGTGTTTTATGGTAATTTCTCTTCTTTACTTCTTCTTCTTATTCTAGCTGGAGGGGAACTGCTCACAAATATTTCTCTCCCTCTTTTATAAGTTCTCTCTCCTCTCCGTCTTGGCAGTGCCAATGACATGCAGGTCTCTCTCTGATTCTAATATAGGACCGCACCTACAGTGCAACTACCATTATACTCAGTGAAGTAGAACAGAGCTGCAAAAAAGGTGTAAAAACAGAGCGGTAAAAATAACTTTTGGTAGGTAACTAACTCACTTTATGACTTTTGGTAGGTACTCTTTGTTGAATGTTTGTTGAATGTCTCATTGCCTATTATGAACAACAATAATTTCGATATAGATAATCTATTAGCCATAGATGATGCTAATTGGAATAAGAGAAGTGAACACAATAAACCTACTGTAAAAAGCACATTCTTATCAGCAGTTGTTCTGAGTTGTAGCTTCTTTAAGGACCACTAGAGGGAAATGTATCCCTCGGAGTCTGACATCATAATACTGGACTGATCCAAGGTCTGTTTTGATCTTCATCACATAAGTAATAAAACTGACCTTGCTAGTCTTCAGGAAGGGGTGCTGCAAGCTTGATATTTCTGGATTGTCTTCTCCAGAGCATGAGTAGCAGGTGGGTGTCCCGAGTGGCGCAGTGGTCTAAGGCACTGCATCGCAGTGCTAGCTGTGCCACTAGAGATCCTGGTTCGAATCCAGGCTCTGTCGTAGCCGGCCGCAACCGGGAGACCCATGGGGCGGCGCACAATTGGCCCAGCGTCGTCCAGGGTAGGGGAGGGAATGGCCGGCAGGGGATGTAGCTCAGTTGGTAGAGCATGGCGTTTGCAACGCCAGGGTTGTGGGTTCGATAAAATAATGTATGTGCTAACTGTAAGTCGCTCTGGATAAGAGCGTCTGCTAAATGACTAAAATGTAAATGTAAGATTGTCATGTTAATGTGGCTTGTTCATGAACAATCCCTTGGTCACTTGCTTGTTGTGGGTCCTGTTGCGTCTTATCCCAGAGGCCTGTAAAACCTGTCTAGTTGCAGAACTAGTGATGACTTGGTTAGAAGACAGGGGTACGTCAGATATTCCTGGTCTGGACAAAAGTCAGGTGAGGTCACATGAAGTCAGGTGAGGGAGAGAAGAGTGTATTGGGTTGTTATGTATTGGGTAGTGTAATGTTTGATTTCACCAAATGTTTACATTGTCATAAAGAGGACAGGATAAACTTAATAAAAAACAAGTTTTCCCGTCTCAAGAGATGTTATATTTGTAAAAAAATTACTAGCCTATTAAGTGCAAGTAACAGGGTTGACGATTTCATCTTAAATCAGCCATAAATCCCCTTGTGACAGGGGGAAAGTTCAAACGTTTCTAGCATGTTGATCTATGGGCAACAGGGTTGACTATTATGCTCAACATGCTCCGTTTTCCACCACAAAACTGCCAAAAAGAGTAGAACCAGGTCATTAATTTACACTATGATTTGACTAGAAGTCTCAGAGGGTGCACAGAGGGACATGTCAAAATGATGAATTTTATCATTTTAGCAAGTCTTTACTCATAACGTTTTTGAATTTTCCATGTAATATAACAGGCTTTTAAAATTCAATATTGGCGCAAAAATATCAGAGGGACGCAAAAGGGACTCATTTCGTGGAACAACTCTACTATGTTGCTATTCAAGGAACATATAACAGGGAAACCCTGGATCATTAGGTTGATCATTAACATTTAGTAATACACTAATAAATTACAATTGACAAGATACAATGAATGACAACATTGCTCTCAATTCACTGTACAAAATCGTTCTTTTATTTTCGTCTTTCTTCTTTAATGACATACAACACGAGACCCGCAAATGAAACAAAACCAAAAAAGAGAAGGAAAATCTGTCATTTGATACAAGCTAGAATGCAGTTCAAAAAATATATATAATAAAACAAACTCAATAAAAAGCAGGTCTCTTATCCCTTGTAGTTAGAGGAAATGGTTTGAATACAGCTTAATATGATGTACAAAATATCACACAGTGATAAGTTGCTATTAAAAAAATAAAAACACAAAGAAACAAGAGTCCTTTACCTTGGCCTCGGACTGATCACTTTTTGATGTTTTTAGTTTTTTGGTCATTTTTCTGATTTGTTAACCGTTTTTTTTTTTTTACAAGGTATACATTGTCATTATCAATCACAAGCAAGTTCTAAGCCTAGCAAAGAAGAATGATTTCACTTATAATACTACAGTATTCTTACATAATAATATAATCAAAGGGGAAAAAGCAACAAATAAAAAATGAAAATGGACATGTACATTACATAATGGCAACTCTTTTATCATTTACAGTCATTTTATTTTCCTCTCGCTTTTTTGATTTGTCACATCGATTAGTCTGTTCTCAGAAGAGGGACATATTTGAGCGTATTAGGACCAGTCTATAGCTCAAGGCTGCAGACGTACAGTGAGGACAAGTATTTGATACAATGCCGATTTTGCAGGTTTTCCTACTTACAAAGCATGTAGAGGTCTGTAATTTTTATCATATGTACACTTCAACTGTGAGAGATGGAATCTAAAACAAAAATCCAGAAAATCACATTGTATGATTTTTAAGTAATGAATTTGCATTTTATTGCATGACATAAGTATTTGATACATTAGAAAAGCAGAACTTAATATTTGGTACAGAAACCTTTGTTTGCAATTACAGAGATCATACGTTTCCTGTAGGTCTTGACCAGGTTTGCACACCCTGCAGCAGGGATTTTGGCCCACTCCTCCATAAAGACCTTCTCCAGATCCTTCAGGTTTCGGGGCTGTCGCTGGGCAATACGGACTTTCAGCTCCCTCCAAAGATTTTCTATTGGGTTCAGGTCTGGAGACTGGCTAGGCCACTCAAGGACCTTGAGATGCTTCTTACGGAGCCACTCCTTAGTTGCCCTGGCTGTGTGTTTCGGGTCGTTGTCATGCTGGAAGACCCAGCCACGACCCATCTTCAATGCTCTTACTGAGGGAAGGAGGTTGTTAGCCAAGATCTCGCGATACATGGCCCCATCCATCCTCCCCTCAATACGGTGCAGTCGTCCTGTCCCCTTTGCAGAAAAGCATCCCCAAAGAATGATGTTTCCACCTCCATGCTTCACGGTTGGGATTGTGTTCTTGGGGTTGTACTCATCCTTCTTCTTCCTCCAAACACGGCGAGTGGAGTTTAGACCAAAAAGCTCTATTTTTGTCTCATCAGAACACATGACCAGATGGTCATTGGCAAACTTCAGACGGGCCTGGACGTGCGCTGGCTTGAGCAGGGGGACCTTGCGTGCGCTGCAGGATTTTAATCCATGACGGCATAGTGTGTTACTAATGGTTTTCTTTGAGACTGTGGTCCCAGCTCTCTTCAGGTCATTGACCAGGTCCTGCCGTGTAGTTCTGGGCTGATCCCTCACCTTCCTCATGATCATTGATGCCCCACGAGGTGAGATCTTGCATGGAGCCCCAGACCGAGGGTGATTGACCGTCATCTTGAACTTCTTCCATTTTCTAATAATTGCGCCAACAGTTGTTGCCTTCTCACCAAGCTGCTTGCCTATTGTCCTGTAGCCCTTTCCAGCCTTGTGCAGGTCTACAATTTTATCCCTGATGTCCTTACACAGCTCTCTGGTCTTGGCCATTGTGGAGAGGTTGGAGTCTGTTTGATTGAGTGTGTGGACAGGTGTCTTTTATACAGGTAACGAGTTCAAACAGGTGCAGTTAATACAGGTAATGAGTGGAGAACAGGAGGGCTTCTTAAAGAAAAACTAACAGGTCTATGAGAGCCGGAATTCTTACTGGTTGGTAGGTGATCAAATACTTATATGTCATGCAATAAAATGCAAATTAATTACTTAAAAATCATACAATGTGATTTTCTGGATTTTTGTTTTAGATTCCGTCTCTCACAGTTGAAGTGTACCTATGATAAAAATTACAGACCTCTACATGCTTTGTAAGTAGGAAAACCTGCAAAATCGGCAGTGTATCAAATACTTATTCTCCCCACTGTACATGTACACTGACTGACACACAGACACTGAGTGCAGAGTTCATCCAACACACTCATGCAGTCTTAATATTTACGTGAAGGTAGGAGAAATACCAGTGAGACACTTCAGGGCCTGGTTTCCCAATAGCGATGGAATTTTGGCTTACAAGTGTTTTAACAATGCATCATTCCTACAACAGCCGAAGATGTAACATGCATTTCCCAAAACACCACGCAGAAAGAACGTTCGCCAAGTGTGTCGTTGGAGCATGTGTCGATACTGATAGGATCGAAAGAAAGGCAGAGCTGCTCTCGGAACAGCTTTCTCTATTTATATTTTACCTTAACGGATCAGCTTCTAGAGAGATTATCACCTAATGGCCGCAAATATTGAGCCGGCTTATTCTAATGCTTACCCAATAATAATGCAAGAATCACAGATTTGGCATATCACTGCGCACGTTACACATCATGAAATATATAGAGGCAAAAATTGCAGGAAGTAGGCTAGCCAGCAAAATATAACTCAATTGTTTGAACATGAAATTGATTTCAATATGATTTAAATAAACAGGCCTTTGTATTCAGCCTATATAAGCCTACTATCTGTATTTATATTTTTGTTTGTCCTTCTGCGCCCCACAGTCAACTCGGTTTTTATTTGAAGCATCTTTGTATCTTCGCTTGTTTGGAACAATCGCAAAGACATTGGCAACTTTGTATTTTTAGCAGTCAACTTCATTTTGAAGTTATCTGCGTTCACAGAGAGACCGATAAACATATAGAGTCTATGTTTAGCTGAGATCTTCTGTTCTGTGTATAAAGTGACGAGGAAGGGTAAAAAAGCATCTAACGACGCACTTAGCTGAGGTGTGTCGGGAAAATAACGAGTGTTTTCAAATGCAACTTTAGTTACAATGGTTTTGGGAAACAGCTTGGAAATTTGACAATGCTTCTATGAAGGTTCTTACGATGAACTTGGACTTGAAGGGTGACTGCACTTCCTTATTTAGCCTCGTTTTAGATTTGGTTAATTAACAAACACTAGCAGCCTCGACTGAATTCAAACGCAAGTTGGTTTCGGGGTGTGCTTTGATGTGGGTGTCTCTTGTGCATGTTCACAGGTGGGAAGAGTTAGCCAAATCATTTCGCCAATTAGCTTCAGCCGCTGGTGTGCGACTGTGGCAAAATTGGTTTGACTTTGGATAGCTTATCTCTGGGGATATTTAGGGACCGTCAATAAATTACACAATGTAAATGGGACAATTTTTTCATGTTGCACATCTTTTAGGTGTCTCATTAAATGCTTCCAATATTGCTATATGATTTATATTTGGTTTTCTACAATGTATAGTTGGGTTGAACATTTAAAATATTGTCCCATGTCCACTGATGGTCCCTAACTAGCCCCATTGGAATATCGAAAGTCAAACCAAATTGACCATGAGCATTACGATCTGGTCGTGTGCAGCTGCGCTCAGAATTGATGATTACTTGGGTGCTGCTGATTAAAATAAACGGAAACTACGGAAGACTGTTACGGTACCCTTCATTCCGTGACATACCATTTTTTCCTATCTCGCAAATCTCCATTTTGGACGAGACTGACTTTATGACCAAAATGATCCTATTTACACTTTGTAATCAATTTTGACAGTAGAATAAATGTTTCTGACTCATATCGATGCCATATAGGCCCTTTACAAAACAAGAAGTTGCTTTTTAGGGGCAGTCGCTCTTTAAGATGCTTTTGGGAAACTGGGCCCTGGTCTCCACAGCCAGACTAAGACACATACGAGCTACAGATAAGCTCTTGGTCTAGTCTTGGGAGTCTAGTGCAGCTGATGTAGTGCAGCATATAGCCAACCGTTAGTTAGTGTGGGTGATACCATCAGCTGGGTGATTGACAACTGTGTACTATAGTTATCCTCTCAATAACAAAGGATTACAGCACACAATGTGCTACAGAAGCACTTAGGCATTCTCTCTGCCTCATCAAATTCAATACATCTGAAACAATCATGTTAAAGCAAACACATGAAGCTGATATTTACTTAACCAAGTCCAGAGAAACCTGTCTGATCAGACCAGAGTGTTTTCCCATAAGGTCTTGCAGTGGAGAGGAAAACGTTGACCTCTCAGTCATTTCTCTGATTCTCTGACCCCTGTAGTGACCCTGTAGCATGTACTGTAGGGGCTCTTGGTTAAAGTTGACCTTAACCACAGACATAGGATCAGATTACCCTAACCCCAATGCTTCCTTTAGCCATTAAGGAGATGAAGAAATATTTGATCTGGAATCAGTGGTTTGGGATGACTTCTACCCCCTCCCTCTGGGGTGTGCTAGGGGTTGATTAGTAGGGTTGGGGGCAGCTCAGGGCCAGTTACTGATTGACATGGTGCTACTGGACCATTCATTATTTACTGCCATGCCCTGCTCTGCCCTGGCTTGTAGAACCATGTTGAACCATGTTTCCACAGCCAGAGATCTGCCCTCAGGGCTCCCCCCGCCTCTGTTCCACCCCGGAAAGTTCGAAAATAAACTTGACGGATCCAGGAGGCCGGCTACCCAACGACATCACCCATAATGTCAGTCTTTAGCGGTCGCCCACAGCTCAGAGCCATCCAGGAAAAATAGCTCCACAATAATCCAAGCACAAAGTGACCGCTTGGTGAACAGTCACCAACCCTGTCTAGTTCAGTCTTTGTCGCGGAGGCCAATGTAACGGGGCTCGGGGGTTAGGTAGTGTTTGTTCTTGTTTCCTCTCCATAGGGGAAAGGGACAGGAAGGAGGGCTCTTTATGTTGCTTTTGTTCCCATATCCTGGGGGCAATTTCCCCTGCTGGCTCCATTGACACGGGAGGGAGGCCAGTTTCCCACTATGAGCACGCTGGGCAAGTCAGTGCAGTGCAACTGCGACCTGCCTCGCACCAGAAACCAAATCAACAACAGTCATTTCAATGGATAATATGATTGTTTCCAAGCACAAGCCTAAATAAATACACCAGCACCAAGGACCATTCTGACTTGATGCCGACATATGGAACGGAGTGAGAATACAGGACGCCATCTTGGGAGTAGTGCCACTTTCTGGTAACGTCAACCGTTTCAGTCAGAGGGCTCCACTGTGGCATCAACTCCACATACTCTTTCACAAACCAGCTATCCTGAAGAAATGACAAAGGCCAACTTCACACACACACACATACAAAAATATGAAAGTAAACCAATAGAAAAGTGTCTGCTTAGCATAGCGTGTTAGTCTTCCTATGAGATCAAAATGACCCTTACAGTATCTCAACACAAACAGATGGCATGGCTGGAGAGTGACGCATGATGCAAGCCATATCAAGCTACTGTTGATGACAAATATCCCAGTGAAGAAGAACAGTACACACACACACACACACACACACACACACACACACACACACACACACACACACACACACACACACACACACACACACACACACACAGCTCAAATGCAAACAGGTCCCTGATTCAGACTTGGACTGACGAGGTCTTAGCACCAAGATTAAACAAGTGCAACACACACACCATTCCTATCAAAGTTAATTCTACTGAAATGGATGACCGTACAATACCGGACACACAAACACTCAAACTTAGTGTCTTGGCGATGAGGCTAAAATTAAAGTTGTTTGTCCAACAATGGTTAGGAGGCGTCTCCAAAACACACACAAACTAAAACCCTCAGAAGTCTTTGGAATGAAATGCATTGTGCCCCCACACTGTGTTGCAGTAGACAATGGCTACTGCCATCACTGGGTGGGTACTGGACTCTACTGTAGTTAGGTACTTATGTGTGTTAGCAACTGGTGAGCTAAGCTTCTTATCGCTAAAAAACACGTTTCAAACTGAATGTTAACCTGTGTGTGTGTGTGTCACTAATTGTAGTAGGTGATGCATCGGCATGCGTAGTGATCAAAGTCAACACACACTGCCTTATAATAACCATGAGTGGACTGTAAAAGTTGAAATTAATAGAGTATTGTAGTGTAGTAAACTGACCTAATAAAACGAGCTGCCAGGTAAGTCGTTAGAAAAGCAGTATGATTAGTATCGCAACAAGTTACTGAGGCATCATGGGATAGCTAGAGAACTGTGGGTAATAGTGTCCTGTGGCAATGACCCAGCCAGTGGGGTGCAGGACACAGTTTTGTGTGTGTATGTTACTGGATGTGTATGTTTAACTGTGAATGTGGAATTGTGTGTGTAGGCAGGTGAGGTTTGTCCATTGTAGTCATCACTCTCCTCTGGCCAAGTTGTGATTGTCGGGCTGTAATGAAAAGAAGGGACAAGTAAAGAAAAGAAACTCAACAAACAGATTGTAATATAAAGCACACACACACACTCTCTGTACCCTAGTGTCTCACCAGTGAGGATGATGGTGAGTCCCTGTCTGTGCCTCCTCTCAGACGAAGATCTTGGCGAGTGCGTCGGCGCCGGCCGAGGCGATGAAGGGCTGCGAGGGGTGGAAGGCCACGTCGTGAATGGCCTCGTCATGCTTCTTCCTGTGGGCCGTGATCTCCTGCACACACGTCCTGTTGTCCAGCATCCACAGACGCACCGAACAGTCATGGCCTGCAGGGGGAAGCAGAGAGCACAGTCCGAGTACAGCGGAATCATCAAATCAAATGAAATTTTATTTGCCACATGCACCGAATACAACAGGTGTAGACCTTACAGTGAAATGCTTACTTACAAGCCCTTAGCCAACAATACAGCAAAAAAAATATATATAATAATAAAGTGTTAAGTAAAATATAGATAAGTAAAAAATAAAAATAGCAAATAATGAAAGAGCAGCAGTAAAATAAAATAACAATAGCAAGGCTAAATACAGGGGGTACCGGTACAGAGTCAATGTGCGGGGGCACCGGTTAGTCGAGGTAATTGAGGTAATATGTACATGTGGGTAGAGTTAAAATGACTATGCATAGATAATAAACAGAGTAGCAGCAGCGTAAAAGAACAATGCAAATAGTCTGGGTAGCCATGACTAGCTGTTCAGGAGTCTTATGGATTGGGGGTAGAAGCTTTTAAGAAGCCTTTTGGACCTAGACTTGGCGCTCCGGTACCGCTTGCCGTGCGGTAGCAGAGAGAAGAGTCTATGACTAGGGTGACTGGAGTCTGACAATTTTTAGGGCCTTCCTCTGACACCGCCTGGTATAGAGGTCCTGGATGGCAGGAAGCTTGGTCCCAGTGAAACACTGGGCCGTACGCACTACCCTCTGTAGTGTCTTGCGGTCGGAGGCCGAGCAGTTGCCATACCAGGCAGTGATGCAACCAGTCAGGATGCTCTCGATGCTGTATAACCTTTTGAGGATCTGAGGACCCATGCCAAATCTTTTCAGTCTCCTGAGGGGGAATAAGCTTTGTCGTGCCCTCTTCACGACTGTCTTGGTGTGTTTGGACCATGATAGTTTGTTGGTGATGTGGACACAAAGGAACTTGAACTTCTCAACCTGTTCCACTACAGCCCTGTCGATGAGAATGGGGGCGTGCTCAGTCCTCTTATTTTTCCTGTAGTCCACAATCATCTTCTTTGTCTTGATCACGTTGAGGGAGAGGTTGTTATCCTGGCACCACACGGCCAGGTCTCTGACCTCCCTATAGGCTGTCTCATCATTGTCGGTGATCAGGCCTACCACTGTTGTGTCATCGGCAAACTTAATGATGGTGTTGGAGTCGTGCCTGGCCATGCAGTCATGGGTGAACAAGGAGTACAGGAAGGGACTGAGCACGCACCCCTGAGGGGCCCCCGTGTTGAGGATCAGCGTGGCAGATGTGTTTTTACCTACCCTTACCACATGGGGGTGGCCCGTCAGGAAGTCCAGGATCCAGTTGCAGAGGGAGGTGTTTAGTCCCAGGGTCCTTAGCTTAGTGATGAGCTTTGAGGGCACTATGGTGTTGAATGCTGAGCTGTAGTCAATGAATATCATTCTCACGTTGGTGTTCCTCTTGTCCAGGTGGGAAAGGGCAGTGTGGAGTGCAATTGAGATTGCATCATCTGTGAATCTGTTGGGGAGGTATCCAAATTGGAGTGGGTCTAGTGTTTCTGGGACAATGGTGTTGATGTGAGCAATGAACAACCTTTCAAAGCACTTCATGGCTACGGGTCGGTAGTCATTTAGGTAGGTTATCTTAGTGTTCTTGGGCACAGGGACTATGGTTGTCTGCTTGAAACATGTTGGTATTACAGACTCAGTCACGGACATGTCTGTGAAGACACTTGCCAGTTGGTCAGCGCATGCTCTGAGTACATGTCCTGGTAATCAGTCTGGCCCTGCGGCATTGCGAATGTTGACCTGCTTAAAAGTCTTACTCACATCAGCTACGGAGAGCGTGATCGCAGTCATCCGGAACAGCTGATGCTCTTATGCATGCTTCAGTGTTGCTTGCCTTGAAGCGAGCATAGAAGTGATTTAGCGTGTCTGGTAGGCTTGTGTCACTGGGCAGCTCGCGGCTCTGCTTCCCTTTGTAGTCTGTAATAGTTTGCAAGCCCTGCCACATCTGATGAGCGTCAGAGCCGGTGTAGTACAATTAAATCTTAGTCCTGTACTTTGCCTGTTTGATGGTCCGTCAGAGGGCATAGCGGGATTTCTTATAAGGGTCCGGGTTAGAGTCCCGCTCCTTGAAAGCGGCAGCTCTACCCTTCAGCTCAGTGCGGATGTTGACTGTAATCCATGGCTTCTGGTTGGAATATGTAGGTACGGTCACTGTGGGGACGACGTCATCGATGCACTTATTGATGAAGCCAGTGACTGATGTGGTGTACTCCTCAATGCTATCGGAAGAATCCTGGAACATATTCCAGTCTGTGCTAGCAAAACAGTCCTGTAGCTTAGCATCTGCATCATCTGACCACTTCCTTATTAACCGAGTCACTGGTGCTTCCTGCTTTAGTTTTTGCTTATAAGCAGGAATCAGAAGGATAGAGTTATGGTCAGATTTGCCAAATGGAGGGCGAGGGAGAGCTTTGCACGCGTCTCTGTATGTGGAGTAAAGGTGGTCTAGAGTTTTTTTTACCTCTGGTTGCACATTTAACATGCTGGTAGAAATCAAGTAGAACGGATTTAAGTTTCCCTGCATTAAAAGTCCCCGGCCACTAGGAGCGCTGCCTCTGGATGAGCGTTTTTATGTTTGCTTATGGCCTTATATAGCTCATTGAGTGCAATCTTAGTGCCAGCATCGGTTTGTGGTGGTAAATAGACAGCTACGAAAAATATAGACGAAAACTCTCTTGGTAAATAGTGTGGTCTGCAGCTTATCATGAGATACTCTACCTCGAGACTTCCTTAGTATTAGATTTTATGCACCAGCTGTTGTTTACAAATATACACAGACCGCCACCCCTTGTCTTACAGGAGTCAGCCATTCTATCCTGCCAATGTAACGTATATCCCGCCAGCTGTATGTTATCCATGTCGTCGTTCAGCCACGACTCGGTGAAACATAAGATATTACAGTTTTCAATATTCCGTTGGTAGGATAACCTTGAGCTTAGGTCGTCCAATTTATTTTCAAACGATTGAACATTGGCTAATAGGATTGATGGAAGAGGCAGTTTATTCGCTCGCCGTCGGATCCTTACAAGGCCTACGTCCATGATATCTCTGTCTCTTTTTCATGCGAATGACGGGGATTTGGGCCTTGTCGGGTGTCTATAGAATATCCTTTGCGTCCGACTCATTGAAGAAAACGTATTCGTCCAATACGAGTTGAGTAATCGCTGTCCTGATATCCAGAAGCTCTTTTTGGTCATAAGAGACGGTGGCAGAAACATCATGTACAGAATAAATTACAAATAACGCGAAAAAACACACATAATAGTACAATTGGTTAGAGGGCCGGAAAACGGCAGCTATCTCCTCCGGCGCCATCTTGGATCAATGTTATGTGTTTAGAAACAGTGTTTCCTGCTCCTGGGGACCCAAATGGGCTGCAATTGTTGTTGTTTTTACCCTAGCACTACACACCTGATTCCACGACTAATCAACTCATCATCAAACCTTTGATTAGTGGAATCAGGTGTGTAGTGCTAGGGCAAAAACAAAAACAATTGCAGCCCTTTTGGTCCCCAGGACCAGGATTAAGAAACACTGGGTTAGAGTTCCAATACAAGACAGGGTACTCACTGCCAGAGATGAGGTAAGTGCCTTTGGGGTCCGTGGTCAGACAGGTGACTGCATCCAGGTGTGCCACCATGGAGTGGATCACTTTACCTGGTAACACACACAGATGGGCATTCAATTTAATTTCATTAAATGATCAAAACAAGTTATGGCGCTATGGGCTAGTTCGACCCAGATAAAACAGATCAAGCACGAGGCCTAATTCTGGCGTAGTTACATAAAGATAGGACTTAGCAGTGGAGAGGGGCTGACCTGTCTTGTTGTCGAGATAGCGGATAGTGCGATTCTCGTGTGCGGTGATGGAGATGGGCTCAGAGGGGTGGCTGACCACACAATTAATCAGCTCACTGCCTGCAGGGGGCGACACACACAGATCAGCTCACAAACACACACAGATCAGTATTGAGGGAGATCCTCCTGGCTTCTCTCAAGGAAGGGGCACAGAATGATGAATTATTTCAATATATACACTACCGTTCAAAAGTTTGGCGTCACATAGAACTTGCCTTGTTTTCGAAAGAAAATCAATTTTTTGGTCCATTAAAATAACATTAAATTGGTCCGAAATACAGTGTAGACATTGTTAATGTTGTAAATGGCTATTGTAGCTGGAAACGGCTGATTTTTTATGGAATATCTACATAGGCATACAGAGGCCCATTATCAGCAACCATCAGTCCTGTGTTCCAATGGCACGTTGTGTTTGCTAATCCAAGTTTATCATTTTAAAAGGCTAATTGATCATTAGAAAACACTTTTGCAATTATGTTAGCACCGCTGAAAACTGTTGTGCTGATTAAAGAAGCAATAAAACTGGCCTTCTTGAGACTAGTTGATTATCTGGAGCATCAGCAATTGTGGGTTCAATTACAGGCTCAAAATGGCCAGAAACAAATAACTTTCTTCTGAACCTCGTCAGTCTATTCTTGTTCTGAGAAATGAAGGCTATTCCATGCGAGAAATTGCCAAGAAACTGAAGATCTCGTACAACGCTGTGTACTACTCCCTTCACAGAACAGCGCAAACTGGCAGCTTCATTAAATAGTACCCGCAAAACACCGGTCTCAACGTCAACAGTGAAGAGGCGACTCCGGGATTTCTTTGGCCCAGTCTAGAGCGTACGTGCACGGTGGTAATCAAAATTGGCACATTTTAAAACTGTCATTTTGTGAGGAGACTCCCAGTAGATTACAACGGTGATGGACAGAGAGTTGTGGATAAAAAAGTTAACAGTATGCCGCTACGTGCAACGAGAATAGCCTATGCAGCTGCCAACAACTCAAATATGTTGACACATTTACGCCGACATCACCCCAGTATACCGGAGCAAGACGGAAACGCAAAGAATCAACAACACAACATTGTCTCCCCTCTGCCCTTGGCAGCAGATTCTGACTGGGCCAAAGAAATTACAAGAGTGATAGGTGGGCTATGTTCATATTTTTTTACAGTCTTTGGTTTATAGCCGCGGATATGAGCCCATTCTCAGTGGTTGAGAATAGGGTGTTTCAGCACCTCGTGAAAGTGCTCGAGCAACATCACCAACTTCCCTCTTGCACTCATTTCAGCAAACAGCTAGTACCCGCTCTGTATAAGCAAGCCAAAGACAAAGTTTTCAATGAATTGGCCAATGCACCCGGTGTTGTGCTTCCTTAAAAGTGACAGCCCATCACATTACCCCGGATTGGAGATGTACTGTGCTACAGACACGCCCCCTTTATGAGAGTCACAAGTGCGTTGTCATGGTGCGTTCGTAACCATATGGGAAGAGGGAATTTACCACATATGACTGGGAAAAAACCACTTAAATGGCCCTCCAACTGGTAATTACTAGTGGGAAACTCGTCTATCATTCTGAGCACCCACTTCTCCCACATGGTGACCTCTGACATCACCTACTAAGGAAACGGCCTCTATAACAGCATTTTCAGCAGTTCAATGCAACAACAAAACAAGATTTATAAAAATCAATCTATTTTTTTTTACTCTATACATTTTTTTAAAGCATGATAGCTGTACTTTTAGTCTATAGTTGACGCAGTTTGTTGGTCATTAGCCAATCAGCGTTCCTCAACGAGTCCAAATCACATTAATGCCTCTAACTGGTATTTACGACCTCACAACTGGTAAATTCCCACCTCCCACATGGTTACAAACGCAGCATCAGTGTGGAAACTTGAGAGGCCGAACATAACAATCCTGTCTCAACAGACAATGCCAAGAAACATTGTGAATGCTAAACATTGTGAATGGCATTAAAATGTTCTCGTTGTACCAAAACTGAACCGTGACCCTAAAACCGCAATAGGTACCGAACTGTGGGTTTGGTGAACCATTACACCCCTAGCCAACACTGTACACATATGTGCCAGAGGCTGCGCCATTACCGCTAGACCAGCCAGGGCACAGGAAGCATTCGGACATTATTAGAACATGCCCTAGGACTCACCGTCCTTAGTCCCGGTCTCCAGGACCATGATGCTCTGCTCTGTGTTGAGGTCATAGAGCAGCGTCTCGCCGCCGTCAAATGACACCACCGCCTGGTCGGGGTCAGAGTTCACAAAGGCCACTGAGGTTGGTGTTCCGTGCTCTGAGGGAGGGGGGAGGAGAGAGTTAAGATATCACTCACTCTCACACACACACACACACACACACACACACACACACACACACACACACACACACACACACACACACACACACACACACACACACACACACACACACACACACACACACACACACACACACACACACACTCACCTTTCTCCTTGTTGAAGACGGAGAGACAGGGGGCAGAGTTCTGGGGGTCCCAGATGCGAACGGTCCCGTCTGCAGAGCAGGAGGCCAGGCGATGGTGGGGGACAGAGTACGTCAGACCCCACACTGAGTCCTCATGACCCGACAACACACTGCTCTCTATGCCCGGGTCTACACAACAAAGAGACACACACACACAAATGGATTCTACAACGTGATGAAACTTTGTTGCTCCTTGCTGAAACAAGCAAGGTGTTGTAGCAAACGAGTCTTCGGTTGCCTAGGTCAGGTGTTTTCAAACTGGGGTCCGCGGTCCCCGATTTTCTTTTGGGGGGTATTTTTTTTTAAACAATAACTTTTATGAATATCACTAGCTACAACTGAATACCATCATGGATACCATTTTTATGTCTTTGCGTCCAGTATGAAGGAAGTAAGAGGTAGATTCACGAGCTATTGCTAACTAGCATTAGCGCAATGACTGGATGTCTACAGGAACAGTTAGCATGCTAGCTGTTACTGTTAATCCAACTCTGGGGAAGTATGTAGATAAATGGCTTCATTGCCAAAATCTCGAACTATCCCTTTAATATGGAGGAAATTACACCTCTTCCAAAGAACTGTGTGGAGGTCCAAAAAATTCCATGACCGTCACAGCCCTAATGTCAGTCAATCTGTTTTCATGGAGATGATAGTGATGATTGATGATCATGTGTAATCCACTGACTCAGAGCTGAATACGTTAGCTGGGGATAAACCTGGCTAGTCCTGACTGGTTGACTGGAGGTGAAAGGTAACAGAGGGGTCAGACAGGGGTCAGGGACTGACCGTAGTTGTCGTAGGGATCCACGTTGAGGTCTGGGATCTTCCAGCAGCGCACGGTTCCGTCCAGACCCCCGCTGTAGCACGAGTCGCCGTCCTCACCCATGGCCAGAGACAGAACTGCACCACTGTACGCACACACACACAATTACTCAAAGATTAGCTATTAACCCAGAAACACACCAAAACACGTGATAGTTGCATCAAATGTGTGTATGTGTGTGTTTGCGTGCGTGTGTGCGCGTGCGCTCTGAGCTCACCTGTGGGCTCTGAAGGTGTAGATGGGCTCAACGTCCAGCGCTGCATTTCTGTGGAGGCAAAGACCAAAAACGATTTACACATTACAGCACAGTGTTATAGCACACTACCAGACCTCATTCAGTTTCTTTCCCACTCCTGGGCCTGTATTCATAAAGCATCTCAGAGTAGGAGTGAGTGCTAATCTGGGATCAGTTTTGCCCTTTAAATCACACTGAATAAGATTACATGGACAGGAGGGACCTGAGCCTAGATAAGCATTCCAACTTGATGATACACTTTTTAAAAACAGGTCCTGATATTCGTGTGTTATGTTCCTGCTATTCCTTAGGCTCTTACTTCTTGGAGTGTATCGCCTTGTTGAGGTTCCACAGCTTCAGGGTTCCGTCCTCGGAGGCTGTGAGTAGAACAGCCTGGCTGGGGTGGAATGTCAACGCTCTGATGGCATCAAAATGGCTACGCAGCGTGAAACGAGGGTTCCACGTCTTCTTGAACTCCTCCCGGTTATCCTGCAGCTACACGCACACAGGTGTCAGAGTGTTGGTGATGGTATTCATTTAGCAGCATTGGGCCGCCACTGCTAAATTGTTGCCGCCAAATAAAAAATTAAAAATGTGGTGGGGGGATGGTTAAAATGTTTTCAGTGTAAACTTAAGCGACTAAAACCAGATACAGTGGGGGAAAAAAGTATTTAGTCAGCCACCAATTGTGCAAGTTCTCCCACTTAAAAAGATGAGAGGCCTGTAATTTTCAACTATGACAGACAAAATTAGATTTTTTTTCACAGAAAATCACATTGTAGGATTTTTAATGAATTTATTTGCAAATTATGGTGGAAAATAAGTATTTGGTCAATAACAAAAGTTTCTCAATACTTTGTTATATACCCTTTGTTGGCAATGACACAGGTCAAACGTTTTCTGTAAGTCTTCACAAGGTTTTCACACACTGTTGCTGGTATTTTGGCCCATTCCTCCATGCAGATCTCCTCTAGAGCAGTGATGTTTTGGGGCTGTCGCTGGGCAACACGGACTTTCAACTCCCTCCAAAGATTTTCTATGGGGTTGAGATCTGGAGACTGGCTAGGCCACTCCAGGACCTTGAAATGCTTCTTACGAAGCCACTCCTTCGTTGCCCGGGCGGTGTGTTTGGGATCTTTGTCATGCTGAAAGACCCAGCCACGTTTCATCTTCAATGCCCTTGCTGATGGAAGGAGGTTTTCACTCAAAATCTCACGATACATGGCCCCATTCATTCTTTCCTTTACACGGATCAGTCGTCCTGGTCCCTTTGCAGAAAAACAGCCCCAAAGCATGATGTTTCCACCCCCATGCTTCACAGTAGGTATGGTGTTCTTTGGATGCAACTCAGCATTCTTTGTCCTCCAAACATGACGAGTTGAGTTTTTACCAAAAGGTTCTATTTTGGTTTCATCTGACATTCTCCCAATCCTCTTCTGGATCATCCAAATGCACTCTAGCAAACTTCAGACGGGCCTGGACATGTACTGGCTTAAGCAGGGGGACACGTCTGGCACTGCAGGATTTGTGTCCCTGGCGGCGTAGTGTGTTACTGATGGTAGGCTTTGTTACTTTGGTCCCAGCTCTCTGCAGGTCATTCACTAGGTCCCTCCGTGTGGTTCTGGGATTTTTGCTCACCGTTCTTGTGATCATTTTGACCCCACGGGGTGAGATCTTGCGTGGAGCCCCAGATCGAGGGAGATTATCAGTGGTCTTGTATGTCTTCCATTTCCTAATAATTGCTCCCACAGTTGATTTCTTCAAACCAAGCTGCTTACCTATTGCAGATTCAGTCTTCCCAGCCTGGTGCAGGTCTACAATTTTGTTTCTGGTGTCCTTTGACAGCTCTTTGGTCTTGGCCATAGTGGAGTTTGGAGTGTGACTGTTTGAGGTTGTGGACAGGTGTCTTTTATACTGATAACAAGTTCAAACAGGTGCCATTAATACAGGTAACGAGTGGAGGACAGAGGAGCCTTTTAAAGAAGAAGTTACAGGTCTGTGAGAGCCAGAAATCTTGCTTGTTTTTAGGTGACCAAATACTTATTTTCCACCATAATGTGATTTTCTGGAAAAAAAATGCTCAATTTGTCTGTCATAGTTGACGTGTACCTATGATGAAAATTACAGGCCTCTCTAATCTTTTTAAGTGGGAGAACTTGCACAATTGGTGGCTGACTAAATACTTTTTTCCCCCACTGTATAAAGTACGTAAAAAAGATAATGGAGCTATGTATTTATAAAATCATCTTTAAAAACGAACAACTACCAAAATAAAAACTAGACAGTGAGGGAGAATATATAAAATTCCCCAAATGTCATTTGCCATTGATTTTGTTTTAATGTTTGAGATAGCAAGAACACAGCCTAAGCCATGGCAAAATGTGTAGAATTGCAGGAAATTTGCTTTAAAGAGGAAACACTGGTGTGTGTGTGTGTGTGTGCGAGCACGTACAGTACCTGTCAAAGGTTTGGACACACCTACTCATTCAAGGGTTTTTCTTTGTTTTTACTATTTTCCACATTGTAGATTAATAGTGAAGACATCAACACTATGAAATAACACGCGTGTATTCGTAGAAACCAAAAAAGTGTTAAACAAATCAAAATATATTTTATATTTGAGATTCTTCAAAGTAGCCACCCTTTGTGCGAAGCTGTCATCAAGGCACTCTTGGAATTCTCTCAACCAGCTTCATGAGGTAGTCACCTGGAATGCTTTTCCAACAGTCTTGAAGGAGTTCCCACATATGCTGAGCACTTGTTGGCTGCTTTTCCTTCACTCTGCGGTCCAACTCATCCCAAACCATCTCAGTTGGGTTGAGGTCGGGGGATTGTGGAGGGCAGGTCATCTGATGCAGCACTCCATCACTCTCCTTCTTGGTCAAATAGCCCTTACACAGCCTGGAGGTGTGTTGGGTCATTGTCCTGTTGAAAAACAAATGATAGTCCCACTAAGCTCAAATCAGATGGGATGGCGTATCGCTGCAGAATGCTGTGCCTTGAATTCTAAATAAATCACTGACAGTGTCACCAGCAAAGCACCCCCACACCATCACACCCCCTCCTCCATGCTTCACGGTGGGAACCACACATGCGGAGATCATCCGTTCACCTACTCTGCGTCTCACAAAGACACGGCGGTTGGAACCAAAAATCTCACATTTGGACTCATCAGACCAAAGGACAGATTTACATTGCTCGTGTTTCTTGGCTCAAGCAAGTCTCTTCTACTTATTGGTGTCCTTTAGTGGTGGTTTCTTTGCAGCAATTCGACCACGAAGGCCTGTTTCACGCAGTCTCCTCTGAACAGTTGATGTTGAGATGTGTCTGTTACTTGAACACTGTAGCATTATTTATTTTTTTTGGGCCGCAATCTGAGATGCAGTTAATTGCCGATTTCTGAGGCTGGTAACTCTAATGAACTTATCCTCTGCAGCAGAGGTAACTCTGGGTCTTCCTTTCCTGTGGCGGTCCTCATGAGAGCTAGTTTCATCATAGCGCTTGATGGTTTTTGCGACTGCACTTGAAGAAACTTTCAAAGTTCTTTAAATTTTCCGGATTGACTGACTTTCATGTCTTAAAGTAATGGACTGTTTTCTCTTTGCTTATTTGAGCTGTTCTTGCCATAATATGGTATTTTACCAAATATGTCTATCTTCTGTATACCAACCCTATCTTGTCACAACACAACTGATTGGCTCAAACGCATTAAGAAGGAAAGAAATTCCAGAAATTAACTGGCAGACCTGTTAATTGAAATGCATTCCAGGTGACTACCTCATGAAGCTGGTTGAGACAATGCAAGATTGTTCAAAGCTGTCATCAAGGCAAAGGGTGGCTATTTGAAGAATCTCAAATATAAAATATATTTTGTTTAACACTTTTTGGGTTACTACATGATTCCATATGTGTTTTTTCATAGTTTTGATGTCTTCACTATTATTCTACAATGTAGAAAATAGTAAAAATAAAGAAAAACCCTGGAATGAGTAGGTGTATACAAACTTTTGACTGGTACTGTACGTCTCTGTTGTACGTGTGTGTGTGTGTGCGTGTGTTCAAGTACTCACATCCACGGTGAGGTCGTTGTCATTGGCGACGGTGAGGTCAGCCAGCTCTCCCAGGTTCATGTCTCCGCCCCCGACGGCATCCAGGATGAAGACGTCAGAGGAAAAGCCCAGAGCGCCACCTTAAGGAGCGGAGGAAGAACAGCTCTCAATACTAAACCCACTACCACATTAACCCACAATCTTATCAATACTAAACCCACTACCACATTAACCCACAATCTTATCAAAAACACATCCCTTCCCCTTTTCTAATACTAAAACAATGACCTCTTCAGAGCAGTATCCCTTTAGACGAGAGCGAGAGAAGCAATTGAGCTACTTTGGTATTTTGTATTTTTTTAGGATCCCCATTAGCTGTTGCAAAAGCAGCAGCTACTTTTCCTGGGGTCCCACGCAGCACATGAAACATGACATAACACAGAACATTGTAGAACATTTGGCACAACCAGACAGGGAGAGAGTTTTTGGGGGCGGGTGTTGTCTTACCTTCCCCGGAGCGAGACTGTCCCGACACAGAGGGGGGCGGGGAGGGTTTGGGGGGGAAGTCCGACATCATGCCCTGTAACTTGTTCCTGCGGTTCTCTGAACCAGGCCAGAGGAGAGAGACACAAACACACACAGTCATGCAGAGGGGGGGAGAGAGAGAGAGAGAGAGAGAGAGACAGAGAGAGAGACAGAGAGAGAGACAGAGAGAGAGAGAGAGAGAGAGAGAGACAGAGAGAGAGAGAGACAGAGAGAGAGACAAAGAGACAGAGAGAGAGAGAGAGAGAGAGAGACAAAGAGAGAGAGACAAAGAGAGAGAGAGAGAGACAAGAGAGAGAGAGAGAGAGAGAGAGAGAGAGAGAGAGAGAGAGAGAGAGAGAGACAGAGACAGAGAGACAGAGAGCGTGAGAGACAGAGAGCGTGAGAGACAGAGAGCGTGAGAGACAGAGAGCGTGAGAGACAGAGAGCGTGAGAGACAGAGAGCGTGAGAGAGACAAAGGAGAAAGAGAGAAGTAAAGGACGAAATAACACATGGCCATGCATACAGAAGGAGAGATGATGAGCGAACAGAGAAATAGAAAGAGACAAACCCACAAACCCACAAACAGACACGGACTGAGAGACAGGCCAAGAGGTGGATAAAGAGATAAAGTAGACAGACACCAAATAGCATGCTTTATGCTAACAGAACACATTGCTCCAGATAGAGACACACGTGGATGACAAAGGCACACATCCAAACAACAAATGTGATAGTGAGACACACAGACACTGGTTCACCATAGACAATGGTTTATTGGCAGTAGAGGTGAGAGTACAGAACATATAACTCCCTAGAAAGAGAGAGACGGATAGGGATGAAGGGAGAGAGGGATAGACAGACAGATAGAAAGAGAAGACAGACGGAGAGACAGACAGGTGTGGTTGAGGCGGTTGCTACGACGATGGCGTACCTAACTCCCGGCCGTCCCCTGAGACCCGGGCCTCCCCCGCCCCCTCCCCCTCCTCCCCTGATCCCAGGAAGTCAAACTCGCTCAGGGCATCCTCTGAGTCATCTTCATCCTCCTCATCATCAGGGTCCAGGTCTGTGGTCATGGGCTCAGTCCCCATCTACACACACAGAGAGAGAAGGGATTTAATACACACAAATAAACACACACAGGGGTATAATCTAACACACACAAATGTTGCCGTGTTGACCTACTCTGACCTTAACGCGGGGCTTCTTGTTCTTGTTGCGCTGCCCGTCTATACAGTCCGTGCCCATGCCCTGGAAGTCATCTTCCTCATCACTGTCATCCTCATCATCATCCTCGCAGCCGTGTAGGAAGGGGATCTTATCCAGCACCGAGCCGCCCAGACGCTCCTTAGAACCATCCTTCCCCACCGCGTTCCTACCGACACACACACATCAGAGACAACCCACACACACATATCCGAGGCAACATACAACTCCAACAACAATACTGACAGCACATTACTGACAGTTATAGAAATTTGACAAAAATATGCAATATACCACCACAGACATACTACTGATCAACTTCACAGCGACTACTATGGAGACAAGCTTTGATTAATCACTGTCCACAGCACCCTACACCGAGGACAGGGGTATGTGTATGGGGGTCTCACCTCTTGATCTGCTCCTCTATCTGTCTGATGAGGAGTGACTCCCCCCCTGCCAGGGGCTCGGGGTCTGGGGGGGGCTGCTGCTCGCTGCTGGCCGGGGTCCCGTTAGCCTCGGGGCTGGTACGACCCAGCAGGGAGCGTACACGCTTCGAACGCATGTCCAGGATGGTGTCCGAGTAACCCACCTCCTCCAGGTACCTACACACACACACAGCGCACACACACACGCAAACCATGGACACACACGATTAGCCTCTTCATTCAGACTCAACAGTTCATTAAAAGTATTGAGGACAGTGCTGCTCTCGCTATGGGGAGGAAGCCTTACTTGCGCAGTAGCTGACGGCCCTCCTTCCAGGACATCTGATTGGCTGGCTCAGATTCGGACTCTGCTGGCCCATTAGGCACTGCGGGGTAGAGGAAGAGTCAATTAGAGGAGGAAGCTCTAATGTAACAGAAGCAAGCACCCCCCCCCCCCTCCCATCCCCTCCCCCCACCAAACAGCTAACTGGGACAGATGTGGAAACAGAAGCATGGGGAAGTTACTAGTTCTGCTTTAGAATGCATTAGATCTAGGCTACACAGTGAACCAATCACTGATGCAATCATTAGACCATCCAGACATTCTCCACAGTGAAAAGCCCAAGTCTGGTATCAAATATAGTGAGCTGACATAGAGGGATGCCGCGATAGTTTTACATGGAAAATGTTAACGTCTTCTGATAGCCTAGAGCAGGGATGTCAAACATACGGCCCGTGTGCCGGATCCGAGAGGTCCAATCCTGCCCACTGGTAGTTTGAGTAAAAAATATCTTATAATGTTTTTGTTTTTTTGGGGAGTGGGGGGGGGGGACGAACTCAATATACTTTAAAATTACTAAAACTGTGTAGAAATGATAATGGACCTACATTCATACAGTTTCTTGACCGTGTCCAGCTCGCTAATGATCACTGAAGTCAGGGAGCATCAAAAACTATGGCTAGAGGACTATTTTTTGCAAATTTGGACGTCGAGGAAATATAAACCATTTTCAGTGCCACCCTCCGGACATCGTTGAAGACTGAATGCGGCCCCCGGGGCAAAATGAGTTTGACACCCCTGGCCTAGAGCATACATAGAGTCTACATAGAGCCTGCATACCTTGTTCTGCCTCTGTTTCTGGTTTCTTCTCCCCTGGGCTCTGGTCACTGCCTGTCTTCAGCTTCTGGTGTTTGGACCTGCAGAGAGAGCGAAAGAACCACAAAATAAAGAACCACAAGATGGCAGTGTTACCCAAGCCCTACAGAGTGAGTGGGAGTGTGCATGTGTCTGTGTGCATGAGTCTGACCTCTCCTGTTTAAGGGCGTACTCCAACATCTTGATCCGCCTGACAAGGTCCTGCTTCATGTTCTCCTGCCCCTTCCGCTCACCCTGCAGGAACGTCACCTGAGCCTGCCCACACACACACACACACACACACACACACACACACACACACACACACACACACACACACACACACACACACACACACACACACACACACGTCAAGGATATGCACAGACAAACACCAAACATAACATTACATTGAATACCAATCATCACAACTGAATTGAGTATACCATTTCCCAGTTATCTTGAGTGAAGTTTGTTTGGACCATCTAAACAAATACAATTTACAGTGCAGAAATACTGTTTGTTTGGTTTCACAACCGACGTCAGTGGCTAAGTAGTGGGTTGTGGACGGAGCAGCGTTCTGTATTTAGAACTTCTCCTGACCAGGAAACCCTACCCAGACATCTGGAGGGGAAACCATCGTGAGGAGAAGAGTGCGTGTGTGTGTGTTGCATGCGTGGTCCAATTGCTCTTCCGAGAAAGCAAAACACACACTCGCTAACACACAGAGCCCCAGAAAAGTAGAGCAGTCTAAAAATGCGGTGTATATGAGGTCTACAAGACGCCAGCAAGCTGGGATACACAAACCGTACTCATGCAAACAAAATAATGTTACAGTGCTACTGCAAAAACGACCTCTGCTGATGGCGCATCACTTTGATTACTGGGACACGCTATATCTGTTACACTGGCTATTTTGAGAACACAGCATCCCCTGTGTGTTTCAGCTAGAACTGTCTATCTGGTTTAGCAGCAGCTACTGTCATGCCTACAGACTCCAGGTACTAAAATAGACCCTGAGGGGCACCATGCTCAGGGATGTGTCTGTCTGAGGTAGCAGGGGAGCAGCCAAGCCAGGTAGTGAAGGTAGCGATAAGGTAGATGCACTGTGTTGGGTGCAGCCAAGAGAGCAGAGCACTGGGAGAGACAGAGAGGGGGCATTGTGGAATGCATCTACCTCATCGTTATGTGGGTGGGGTTCTCACAGGGTTCTGTTCCTTCCCTGACAGAGGGACGAGCTGTGACCTGTCATTCCTATTGCATTTTTCTAACTATCTGTACACACACACACGTCTTCTTTACACATACTTCTTTGGAGTGTCCCTGTCTGAACAACAGGACTTTGTCCAATCCAGGGCCCCATTCAAACACTTCAGACATGCACCTTTCCTTCCTTCCTTCCTTCCTGGAAGAGCTGGACTGCGGACAGAAATAAAGTAGGAATTGAACTTCACCCTGGCCATCCAATCGCATACTGATTAGCAATGACCTCGTGAAAGGGAGGAAAGATGCATTTCAAAAGTATTGGAGCAGATCCTGAGTCTGGAAGTGTGGCCAATATAGGTGAGAGAAGGAGTAAAGATGTTCACCACACAACATGAAATGTTCAAGCATATACACTGAGGGAGGGAAAAAAGTATTTGATCCCCTGCTGATTTTGTACGTTTGCCCACTGACAAAGACATGATCAGTCTATCATTTTTATGGTAGGTTTATTTGAACAGTGAGAGACAGAATAACAACAAAAAAATCCAGAAAAAGACATGTCAAGAATGTTATAAAATGATTTGCATTTTAAATTAGGGAAATAAGTATTTGACCCCTCTGCAAAACATGACTTAGTACTTGGTGGCAAAACCCTTGTTAGCAATCACAGAGGTCAGACGTTTCTTGTAGTTGGCCACCAGGTTTGCACACATCTCAGGAGGGATTTTGTCCCACTCCTCTTTGCAGATCTTCTTCAAGTCATTAAGGTTTCGAGGATGACGTTTGGCAACTCGAACCTTCAGCTCCCTCCACAGATTTTCTATGGGATTAAGGTCTGGAGACTGGCTAGGTCACTCCAGGACCTTAATGTGCTTCTTCTTGAGCCACTCCTTTGTTGCCTTGGCCGTGTGTTTTGGGTCATTGTCATGCTGGAATACACATCCACGACCCATTTTCAATGCCCTGGCTGAGGGAAGGAGGTTCTCACCTAAGATTTGACGGTACATGGCCCCGTCCATCGTCCCGTTGATGCGATGAAGTTGTCCTGTCCCCTTAGAAGAAAAACACCCCCAAAGCATAATGTTTCCACCTCCATGTTTGACGGTGGGGATGGTGTTCTTGGGGTCATAGGCAGCATTCCTCCTCCTCCAAACACGGCGAGTTGAGTTGATGCCAAAGAGCTCGATTTTGGTCTTATCTGACCACAACACTTTCACCCAGTGCTCCTCTGAATCATTCAGATGTTCATTGGCAAACTTCAGACGGGCCTGCATATGTGCTTTCTTGAGCAGGGGGACCTTGCGGGCGCTGCAGGATTTCAGTCCTTCACGGCGTAGTGTGTTACCAATTGTTTTCTTGTGACTATGGTCCCAGCTGCCTTGACATCATTGACAAGATCCTCCTGTGTAGTTCTGGGCTGATTCCTCACCGTTCTCATTATCATTGCAACACCACAAGGTGAGATCTTGCATGGAGCCCCAGGCCGAGGGAGATTGACAGGTCTTTTGTGTTTCTTCCATTTGCAAATAATCGCACCAACTGTTGTCACCTTCTCACCAAGCTGCTTGGCGATGGTCTTGTAGCCCATTCCAGCCTTATGTAGGTCTACAATCTTGTCCCTGACATCCTTGGAGAGCTCTTTGGTCTTGGCCATGGTGGAGAGTTTGGAATCTGATTGATTGATTACTTCTGTGGACAGGTGTCTTTTATACAGGTAACAAGCTGAGATTAGGAGCACTCCCTTTAAGAGTGTGCTCCTAAATCTCAGCTCGTTACCTGTATAAAAGACACCTGGGAGCCAGAAATCTTTCTGATTGAGAGGGGGTCAAATACTTATTTCCCTCATTAAAATGCAAATACATTTATAACATTTTTGACATGCGTTTTTCTGGATTTTTTTGTTGTTATTCTGTCTCTCACTGTTCAAATAAACCTACCATTAAAATTATAGACTGATCATTTCTTTGTCAGTGGGCAAACGTACAAAATCAGCAGGGGATCAAATACTTTTTTCCCTCACTGTATATACAAAAGTATGTGGACACCCCTTCAAATGAGTGGATTCGGCTATTTCAGCCACACCCGTTGCTGACAGGTGTATAAAATCGAGCACACAGCCATTCAACCTCCATAGACAAACATTGGCAGTAGAACTGGAGTGAATTACGCTTCACCATCTGGCAGTCTGACGGATGAATCTGGGTTTGGCGGATGCCAGGAGAACGCTACCTGCCCAAATGCAAAGTGCCAACTATAAAGTTTGGTGGAGGATGAATAATGATCTGGGGCTGTTTTTCATGGTTCGGGCTAGGCACCTTAGGTCCAGTGAAGGGAAATCTTAACGCTACAGCATACAATGACATTCTAGACGATTCTGTGCTTCCAACGTTGTGGCAACAATTTCCTGTTTCAGCATGACAATGCCCCCATGCACAAAGCGAGGTCCATACAGAAATGGTTTGTCGAGATCGGTCTGGAAGAACTTGACTGGCCTGCACAGAGCCCTGACCTCAACCCCATTGAACACCTTTGGGATGAATTGGAACGCCAACTGCGAGCCAGGCCTAATCATCGCCCAACATCAGTGCCCGAACTCACTAATGCTCTTGTGGCTGAATGGAAGCAGGTCCCCGGAGCAATGTTTCAACATCTAGTGGAAAGCCTTCCCATATTGATGCTCATGGTTTTGGAATGAGATGTTCAAGTATCTCGCAGGGTCTATGAACAAACTCACTAATAATTTTGGTGTAGACTCTAATGTAGTGGGCTGAATCCTTGACTTTTTTTACTAACAGAACCCAGAAGGTGAGGGTGAATGGGTGCCTGTCATGGAAGCTGTCATCACCAACAGGCTCACCCCAGGGTTGTGTACTGGCCAATCCTCTATATCCTGTACACTGATGACTGTCGTAGCCAGTACAAGAACCAACACATCCTAAAGTTTGCGGATGACTCAGTAATAGTCAGTCTGCTTCATGCCGATCAAACTAGCCAAGGTCCTGTTGTTAAGGATTTTGTACATTGGTGCCACAGTGCTTTCTTACAACTGAATGTGACAAAAACCAAAGATATTTGTATTGACTTCAGGTGTCAACCCCCTAACCCTCAGAACACTATCATTAAGGGCCAGGTGGTAGACACTGTAGCCAATTATATGTAACTTGGGACCATGATTGATGATAAATGTAGCTTTGAGTGTAACACTGACATGTTGTGTAAGAAGGGCCAGCAACACCTTTTTTTGTGTCAGGAAACGGGCAAAGTTCCAGGTCGACAGGACCTTGAAGACTCTCTTTTATAAAGCGTACGTTGAGTCCTACCATTTTCTTTCATCTGTTGGTATGGTAACCTTGGTATCAAAGCAAAAAATGCACTACCTAGAATAGTGAAAGTGAGCAGTAAAATCACAGGAGTAGTCTGTCTGACCTGTACAACAGACAAGTGGTGAGGAAGGCAGAATCCATCCTGTCTGACAGTGCCCACCCCCTACACCAGGAGTTCCATGTCCTACCCTCCCGGTGTAGATTCCCCACTGTAAAGATTAAAACAGGTAAAAGCACTCCTTTACCCTTTACCCCTACGGCCATTGGCCTTTTGAATACAGGGAAGAGGAGGTAGGTAGGTTAGTCTGTATTAACTAGTTTTATTGTCTTGGTTGTCATTACATGGGATGATGAAGCTAATGTAGTCAGCATTTTTTATCAGCATATTTTGATGATGTTGAAGTGATGTTTTTGAGAATGTGCACAGCGCACTTCACTTACCTTCTATGTAGGCCTTACTTTATACTATTGCTGCTGCTAATGTTGATCATTTGTATTGTTATATTTATATTGATGGCTGCCAACCCATAATTGAGAGAATGGCGCCGGAGAAGATGGCTGCCTTTTTACAGCCCTCTAACCAATTGTACTATTATGTGTGTTTTTCCGCGTTATTTGTAATTTATTTTGTACATAATGTTTCTGCCATCGTCTCTTATAACCAAAAAGAGCTTCTGGATATCAGGACAGCAATTACTCACCTCGTATTGGACGAAGATTTTTTCTTCAACGAGGCGGCCGCGAAGGATATCCTACAGACACCCGACAAGGCCCAAATCCCCGTCAATCGCATGAGGAAGAGACAGATATCGTGGACGTAGGTCGGGGTGCCTTGTAAGGATCCGACGGCGAGCGAGTAAACTGCCTCTCCCATCAATCCTATTAGCCAATCTTCAATCATTTGAGAATAAATTGGATGACCTAAGATTACGGTTATCCTACCAACGGGACATTAAAAATTGTAATATCTTATGTTTCACCGAGTCGTGGCTGAACGACGACATGGACAACATACAGCTAGCGGGCTATACGCTACATCGGCAGGATAGAACAGCTGACTCCGGTAAGAAAAGGGGTGGCGGTCTGTGTATATTTGTAAACAACAGCTGGTGCACAAAATCAAATACTAAGGAAGTCTCGAGGTTTTGCTCACCTGAGGTAAAGTATCTTATGATAAGCTGTAGACCACACTATTTACCAAGAGAGATTTCATCTATATTTTTCATAGCTGTCTACAGTGGGGGAAAAAAGTATTTAGTCAGCCACCAATTGTGCAAGTTCTCCCACTTAAAAAGATGAGAGAGGCCTGTAATTTTCATCATAGGTACACGTCAACTATGACAGACAAAAGGAGAAATAAATTCCAGAAAATCACATTGCAGGATTTTTTATGAATTTATTTGCAAATTATGGTGGAAAGTAAGTATTTGGTCAATAACAAAAGTTTCTCAATACTTTGTTATATACCCTTTGTTGGCAATGACACAGGTCAAACGTTTTCTGTAAGTCTTCACAAGGTTTTCACACACTGTTGCTGGTATTTTGGCCCATTCCTCCATGCAGATCTCCTCTAGAGCAGTGATGTTTTGGGGCTGTCGCTGGGCAACACGGACTTTCAACTCCCTCCAAAGATTTTCTATGGGGTTGAGATCTGGAGACTGGCTAGGCCACTCCAGGAACTTGAAATGCTTCTTACAAAGCCACTCCTTCGTTGCCCGGGCGGTGTGTTTGGGATCATTGTCATGCTGAAAGACCCAGCCACGTTTCATCTTCAATGCCCTTGCTGATGGAAGGAGGTTTTCACTCAAAATCTCACAATACATGGCCCCATTCATTCTTTCCTTTACACGGATCAGTCGTCCTGGTCCCTTTGCAGAAAAACAGCCCCAAAGCATGATGTTTCCACCCCCATGCTTCACAGTAGGTATGGTGTTCTTTGGATGCAACTCAGCATTCTTTGTCCTCCAAACACGACGAGTTGAGTTTTTACCAAAAAGTTCTATTTTGGTTTCATCTGACCATATGACATTCTCCCAATCCTCTTCTGGATCATCCAAATGCACTCTAGGAAACTTCAGATGGGCCTGGACATGTACTGGCTTAAGCAGGGGGACACGTCTGGCACTGCAGGATTTGAGTCCCTGGCGGCGTAGTGTGTTACTGATGGTAGGCTTTGTTACTTTGGTCCCAGCTCTCTGCAGGTCATTCACTAGGTCCCCCCGTGTGGTTCTGGGATTTTTGCTCACCGTTCTTGTGATCATTTTGACTCCACGGGGTGAGATCTTGTGTGGAGCCCCAGATCGAGGGAGATTATCAGTGGTCTTGTATGTCTTCCATTTCCTAATAATTGCTCCCACGGTTGATTTCTTCAAACCAAGCTGCTTACCTATTGCAGATTCAGTCTTCCCAGCCTGGTGCAGGTCTACAATTTTGTTTCTGGTGTCCTTTGACAGCTCTTTGGTCTTGGCCATAGTGGAGTTTGGAGTGTGACTGTTTGAGGTTGTGGACAGGTGTCTTTTATACTGAAAACAAGTTCAAACAGGTGCCATTAATACAGGTAACGAGTGGAGGACAGAGGAGCCTCTTAAAGAAGAAGTTACAGGTCTGTGAGAGCCAGAAATCTTGCTTGTTTGTAGGTGACCAAATACTTATTTTCCACCATAATTTGCAAATAAATTCATTAAAAATCCTACAATGTGAATTTCTGGATTTTTTTCCCTCAATTTGTCTGTCATAGTTGACGTGTACCTATGATGAAAATTACAGGCCTCTCTCATCTTTTTAAGTGGGAGAACTTGCACAATTGGTGGCTGACTAAATACTTTTTTCCCCCACTGTATTTACCACCACAAAACAATGCTGGCATTAAGATTGCACTGAATGAGCTGTATAAGGCCATAAGTCAACAGGAAAACGCTCATCCAGAGGCAGCGCTCCTAGTGGCCGGGGACTTTAATGCAGGGAAACTTAAATCCGTTCTACCTCATTTCTACCAGCATGGTAAATGTGCAACCAGAGGAAAAAAAACTCTAGACCACCTTTACTCCACACACAGAAACGCATACAAAGCTCTCCCTCGCCCTCCATTTGGCAAATCTGACCATAACTCTATCCTCCTGATTCCTGCCTAAAAACTAAAGCAGGAAGCACCAGTGACTCGGTTAATAAAAAAGTGGTCAGATGACGCAGATGCTAAGCTACAGGACTGTTTTGCTAGCACAGACTGGAACATGTTCCGGGATTCTTCAGATAGCATTGAGGAGTACACCACATCAGTCACTGGCTTCATCAATAAGTGCATCGATGATGTCGTCCCCACAGTGACCGTACGTACATACCCCAACCAGAAGCCATGGATTACAGGAAACATCCGCACTGAGCTAAAGGGTAGAGCTGCCGCTTTCAAGGAGCGGGACTCTAACCCGGACAATTATAAGAAATCCCGCTATGCCCTCCGACGAACCATCAAACAGGCAAAGCGTCAATACAGGACTAAGATTTAATCGTACTACACCGGCTCTGACGCTCGTCGGATGTGGCAGGGCTTGAAAACTATTACAGACTACAAAGGGAAGCACAGCCGCGAGCTGCCCAGTGACACAATACTTCCAGACGAGCCAAACCACTTCTATGCTCGCTTCGAGGCAAAAAACACTGAAGCATGCATGAGAGCACCAGCTGTTCCGGATGACTATGTGATCACGCTCTCCGTAGCCGATGTAAGTAAGACTTTTAAGCAGGTCAACATTCACAAGGCCGCAGGGCCAGATGAATTACCAGGACGTGTACTCCGAGCATGTGCTGACCAACTGGCAAGTGTCTTCACTGACATTTTCAACATGTCCCTGACTGAGCCTGTAATACCAACATTTTTCAAGCAGACCACCATAGTCCCCGTGCCCAAGGACACTAAGATAACCTGCCTAAATGACTACCAACCCATAGCACTGACGTCTGTAGCCATGAAGTGCTTTGAAAGGCTGGTCATGGCTCACATCAACACCATTATCCCAGAAACCCTAGACCCACAAAATTTGCATACCACCCCAACAGATCCACAGATGATGCAATCTCTATTGCACTCCACACTGCCCTTTCCACCTGGACAAGAGGAACACCTACGTGAGAATGCTATTCATTGACTACAGCTCAGCATTCAACACCATAGTGCCCTCAAAGCTCATCACTAAGCTAGGGATCCTGGGACTAAACACCTCCCTCTGCAACTGGATCCTGGACTTCCTGACGGGCCACCCCCAGGTGGTAAGGGTAGGTAACAACACATCTGCCACACTGATCCTCAACAAGGTGGCCCCTAAGGGGTGCGTGCTCAGTCCCCTCCTGTACTCCCTGTTCACCCATGACTGCATGGCCAGGCACGACTGCAACACCATCATTAAGTTTGCCGACGACACAACAGTGGTAGGCCTGATCACCGACAACGATGAGACAGCCTATAGGGAGGTCAGAGACCTGGCCGTGTGGTGCCAGGATAACAACCTCTCCCTCAACGTGACCAAGACAAAGGAGATGATTGTGGACTACAGGAAAAAAAAGAGGACTGAGCACTCCCCCATTCTCATCGACGGGGCTGTAGTGGAACAGGTTGAGAAGTTCAAGTTCCTTTGTGTCCACATCACCAATGAACTATCATGGTCCAAACACACCAAGACAGTCGTGAAGAGGGCACGACAAAGCCTATTCCCCCTCAGGAGACTGAAACGATTTGGCATGGGTCCTCAGATCCTCAAAAATGTCTACAGCTGCACCATCGAGAGCATCCTGACTGGTTGCATCACCGCCTGGTATGGCAACTATTTGGCCTCTGACCGCAAGGCACTACAGAGGGTAGTGCGTACGGCCCAGTACATCACTGGGGCCAAGCTTCCTGCCATCCAGGACCTCTATACCAGGCGGTGTCAGAGGAATGCCCTCAAAATTGTCAAAGACTCCAGCCACCCTAGTCATTGTCTGTTCTCTCTTCTACCGCACGGCAAGCGGTACCGGAGTGCCAAGTCTAGTTCCAAAAGACTTCTCAACAACTTCTACCCCCAAGCCATAAGACTCCTGAACAGCTAATCATGGCTACCTAGACTATTTGCACTGCCCCCCCACCCCACCCCGTCTTTTTACGCTGCTGCTACTCTGTTAAGTATTTATGCATAGTCACTTTCACTCTACCCACATGTACATATTACTTCAACTACCTCAACTAGCCGGTACCCCCCTGTATATATAGCCTCCCTACTGTTATTTTATTTTACTTCTGCTCTTTTTTTCTCAACACTTTTATGTTGTTGTTTTATTTTACTTTTTTATTAAAAATAAATGCACTGTTGGTTAAGGGCTGTAAGTAAGCATTTCACTGTAATGTCTGCACCTGTTGTATTCGGCGCATGTGGCCAATAAAATGTGATTTGATTTGATTTGATGCACTAGCATTGTATGAACATCTCATGTGCTCCTTGCTGCAAAACTAATTGCCCTCTGGGACAAATTAAGTTGAAACCTGAAGCAAAATAAATAGCTGCGACCTGTAATAAAAGGGCATCAACTATGTTATAAACATGCTTGTTGAACATTGGCACATAAACCAACAACAGTCTTAGCACAAAGAAAGAAAGGTAGTTATTTAGCCTAAGTAAAAGCACTGCAGTACTCCCTATGTTCCCTGTATGGCCATCTCAGAAGTTGGCCTGCTGAGGAGTTCTGACTGACATATTTCCTCAGTCAGTCCCACCCCTGCCTCTGAACAGGGTCAAGGGCAGCTCTCCTTTACCTCTCTGCCATCCTCCATCCCTCTGAGACCCATCAGCCAACAAGTAGAGCGGAGGACTTTTCTGGGACAGGGAACTGGAGTGTGTGTGTGTGTGTGGGTAGCGTGCATGCTTGTGCATGTGTTTGTGTAAGTGCATGTGTGCATATGTGAGTGTGTGAGAGCACTTAAGTTTTGCAGAAAGTCAGCTTGGTGCATGTGTGTGTGTCTGTGTGTGTATGAGTGTGAGAGAGAGTCAGTGGGAGGAACGTACAGTAAGAGCCCAGAAGTGGGTGTGGGCGAGCGAAGCACAGTACTGTACATATGTGTGTCATGCATGAGAGCACTGGGCTTTTCATTAGAGCTGAGAGAAGGGCACTACGGGCCCCACTTAATAATAATAAAATAATAATAAGCCATTTAGCAGACGCTTTTATCCAAAGCGACTTACAGTCATGCGTGCATTCATTTTTTTTGTGTATGGGTGGTCCCGGGGATCGAACCCACTACCTTGGCGTTACAAGCGCCGTGCTCTACCAGCTGAGCTTCCTGCCCCAGCAGGAAGTGATGTCATCTGGGTCACCACTAGTCGGAGTGCCACTGATCTTGAGTGTCAATGGCTACAAAGCACTCTGTCCTTCTATTTATGGCAAGTAGTAACTGTCGCAACTGTGATCGCAAAGTTTAAATCTAATCTGACATGTATTAGCCAACTAGGAGTGCTGTAAATCCTTGATCAGTACCAACTGTATTAGCATAATGAAGTAAGTAGGACAAGAGCAGAAACTCTTCTCTATAGACTCAGTAGTAGTATATTCAGATATTCAGTAGAGAAATGACTTTGCTTGATTTGGACCCCTTCTACAGTTCTAAGGGACAGATATAGCCTAACAGAGCTGAGAGGCCTGCAGGTTTTATAGTAGTATCCCTCATCCTCTCCTTCTTGAAGAAATCACTGATCTTACCTGACTGAATAGGATTAAGCAATAGCTTTGGCCTATCCCAAGTCATGTGAGAAGTGATGAATAACAGGGCCTAGAGCAGTGCCACCTGTCTGTCTCCTGGCCTGTCCTGCTGGCTCTGCTCTAGGGACATCACACTTGGCCCACCCTCCGCGGGGTCGTAAAACAACTGGATGCATCCGGTTTTCAGGGGAAATAGAAAGAGAGCCTGTGACGTGACTTCCGCTTTTGGACGTTAACAAAGCGACACTCCACTGGATTGGTTGAACAGCGTGGAAGAGAACCTCCTCCTAAAAATCAGTATCTCTCGTCAGGACCAGAAAGAAACGCCTGCTACGTCAGGTTACACCTGGCCTAGCCAACTGCTCGGCCCGGCACCACCGCAGCCTGCCTGGCTGTCACAGGAGACAGAGCGCCACAAGTGTTCCCATTTAACGACCTGATTCAGCCCTAAAAAAGATACCACTGGCATACCATACACACACTGTCAATGTCACATACACACACGCACACAATCACATGGGAGGGAAGGCCAATTATGTTTTCCACACACCAGGCAGTCATCAATCAATAACCTTTGGTTTGAGACAGAGCAGTAGCCCAGATGGAACTGTAGGCTATTATTCTGTATAGTGTTGTGTGTTCTGTGTATATGTGCATGGAGGCTATGTAGGCCTACATACATGTGTTTGTGGGAGATAGTACATGTGAGTTACAATGTACAAGTTTGTGTCATGTACTGGCACATCGTAGGCTCAAGAGGGTTGGCATAGAAAACACACCAGGCATTGCCTTCTGTGTGTGTGTGTGTGTGTGTGTGTGTGTGTGTGTGCCACAGGGCTTTCCCTATTTTAGCAGCCACTGGGGTCCTCTTATTAAAGCTGCTGGGCTACTGTTTGAAAAGGGCACTCAACCGCTCCCCTCTCTCTCTTCCGGCCCGAGTTCTGCCGCTAATTGGGCCTGTGAAAACCAGACCACACACACACGCTCACGTTCACGCATGCACACACACAAACAGTAATCCTTCCCAGTAGAGGTGGTGGTGGTGACATCCTTCCGACTTCCACCCCCACACTGCTATAAGATCAGCATGGCCAGTTTGTTATGGTTCATCCATATTATATAAAGTTCCTATTTACAACTAGTCTATAGCCTATAGGATAGAGTGAGAGGGATAGTGAAATACACTGACAGCAGAGGAATGGTGTTGTTTTTCTACACATGCCTTTAGGCTACTGTAAATAACCAAGCAAACTCCTATTTCATCAGCTCATGTTCATTCAGCATGCTTATAAGCAAACGTGCTGACAGGAGAGGCCACACATGGGGAAAGCAATGAAAAAACACGCTTTGCACACCCCAGGCAGGCAAGAGTGAACGTGTGTAAAGGGCGGCAGGGACCGCATCACGTCATCGGCCTTTGTGTGTGTGGCTCCGGGATTTACAAACGCATTACTGAATCCTGCTGTAATTGACAGTGAGTCACTTGATCCACCGTAATCTCGCACAGAGAAAAATAGAAACCATGAAGGGGTTCAGAAACAGCGGAGGCCAACCGTCTGGCGTTAATTCTAACAGCGTTAATTACCGTTGGAGCAGCTCGACATAGCCTATTGACCCCACCTGTGTGATCCGCTATAATTAGACAATGTCGAATATATGTCTGGCTGCGTTTAGATCAGGGGGTGGCTCTGACAGTGACTGCGCCTCAATGTAACACTGCAATTAACACACACACCGATAATTGAAAGTTTTGTGATTGATGCAAGATATTAAGTAAATTCACAATCCAGTGTTTTGGACCAGTCAAGAATGGTGACATTTTAGGAATCCCCAAATATTGTGTTTGCTTTGATCACAAAATAGCGCGTGCGTCTAAGACACATCAAAGCTTTTGAACGGACGCAAATATAGCAACATTGTTTGAAGTTATCCAAGCTAAAATCCAGGAGCACAGGGTGAATAGATTCGTGATTATGTGGACAGTAATTCTGTCCGATTGGGGGAAACTATTGACGAGCGGTCGTGACTTCTGTGGGATATGGATAATGGCAATGCTAGGCTAGCTTTTTTCTAAATCATAGTTAGCTAGTAATAAATAGCCTACATAGCTATAGCTAGATAAGAACATTATAATTACCCTGAGTTCGTCTCTCTCGGCTTCCCAACGATATTTCTCGGACTGGAAGCGTCCCCATTCGAACTGGATAAAGTGCAAGATCCCAGGAAGCGATAGGCCTGCGTCGCAGTCTTGTGATTCCCTAGGCTGCGACGATCCAGCCATTGCCCCGGCTGCTGCTGCCGCGGCGGCCGCTGCTGTTGTCGCCTGCCCGAGTACTGATTTCGGCCCGTTCGGGTTGCGCCCCACGCCGCTGCCTCCAGAGTTCTGGTTCGTTCCCCCTGCTACTCCGCCGGATCTTTCCGCCTCCATTTTAGCGCTCGAGCTTTCGCCAGGACAAGGAGGTGGAAACAAGCAGCGATAATAATAACAACAACCCTGTCCCTCACAAACCCAGCACTAGCACTCTAACCTTCTTTCTCTCTCTCTCTCTCTCTCACGTAAAGAGCAAATGCAAGAACTGCTATGGAGAAAGGGTGCCAAAAAATGAGCTAAAAGCAAATCTACGACAGCGTCTACAATCGTTTCCTTTTTTCACTACAGTAACCAGGGACGTCGCTTCCTGCCATATTGTGATCTCACGCAAGCTTCCTGTGATCGTTCCGAAACAGAAAAGCGAGGGTACAATGTTACAGACCGAGGTGTTGAAAATAATCTAAAACTCTCAGTATATTAACACTATTTTAGTTAATTTGTCAGTATAACATTAGTGTTTGACACTAAGTAGGAGCTATTGCACTCCATGTTGTGCTTAGCTCAGCCACCTTTGCACACAGAGAGCGAATTCGATGTACGTGCATTATGGTTTGTATGCTGTTTTATTCTAACGATTTAAGGAATGTTAAGCTATATAACGGGGAGAACATGATTCACATTTGAAGACAGATGAGTTCTGCATATGAAGCGTTTAGAGGGTCATTTATGGTGTGGTCTATATGAAATGATTCAGTGGTTATCACGATTCAGTGGTCATGATAAAATCAATTATTGAGAATGATCATGGTTGCATTGGTTCCATAGAAGTGTAGTCTACTGTCAGCATTAAATTACAGAATAAAACGTATATTGCATTATGCAGACAATTCTAGGCACTGGAAATATGGAATTAATGCTGTAGCAATACTTGATAGCCTACGGTATTAATTGTTTTAAACCTTTATTTAACTAGGCAAGTCAGTTAAAATTAAGAACAAATTCTTATTTACAATGACGTCCTGCGGGGACGGGGGCTGGGATAAAATAAATAAATATATATATATATATATAGGACAAAACACATCACGACAAGAGAGACAACACTACATAAAGAGAGACCTAAGACAACAACATAGCATGGTAACATGACAACAACATGGTAGCAACACAACATGGCAGCAGCACAACATGGTAGCAGCACCAAAAGCATCAATTTGAAGCATCTCGGTAGCTCATTTGGCTGCAATTTATAGTCAAGGATACAATCTAGGTCAAAGTATTTGCTGAAAAGAACTAGGGCAATCCAGTCTGGGAGACACACTGCACCAAGTTCCTTGACGTTTGAATATAATGTAATAAACTAGACTACAGCCTCTAAAGCCTATCACAGCCATCTGAAGTACTTATAAACACTTTTTTTAGGACTCATTTTAAATACATGTTTAAAATTCCTGTGTTTTCTGTGTATTTCAGCTATTCCAGCAGCTGGCCATTACTCTTCCGATGCACATAGGCTATAGCTCTTTACTGATGGGGTCCTGATGTCTGTAGCTCTTTACTGATGGGGTCCTGATGTTTATGGACTGGCTTTCTGAATAGAGAGCTCCATCCTATACCTTCTCCTTTCCCTGAGCCAGACGAGCGCAGCGAGAGGTGCCATGCGGGTGAGTTTCTGCCAGGGCCTTCTGACTGGAGCCATCGCTCTGAACCTGCTCATCCTCTACTATGTGTCCCGAGCCCAGCAGCAGATGATGGAGAAACGCCGGAACCCAGGAAGGGGCTCCAGGAAGGCTGCCTTACCTGCTTCCGGGCTGGGGGGCGGCATAGGGGGCCTGGTGGGGGTTGGCGTGGGGATAATTGGCGCTGGAGGTGTCGGGGGAGAGGGGAACAGCCGCGGCCCCCGTGTGACGGTCCTCTTAAGGGAGTTTGAGAACTTTGAGAACTACGTTGGTGATGTGGCACGCTCCTTCCTGCACCAGAGACCTGAGCTGCCCTTCCTGGCTGTGTCTGACACCCCGCCCTACCCCCCTCTGTCTCTCCCCGAGGGGGCCCGTCTCTTGGTGCTCTCCCCCAGCCCCGAGCAGCCTCCGCAGGCCCACCGGCCAGAGTTCCACGTCCAGACAGAGTTTGTGCTGCTGGTGCCTGACGGGGTGGAGCTGGAGCAGGGCCGGGCTGTGGAGAGGCTGATCCGGGAGCTGGAGGGGGAGGGTGGGGGGCCCGTGAGACTGGTGGCAGCCCCTGTGTTGGCACGCTCGGCCGTCCAGTGCCTGCACCTGCGGGTCAGTCTGAGAGAGTGGACGGCCACCTACAACCCAGCGGCGTCTGGGAGCAGTGGTAGCGTGTGTACAGCCCTTCAGGGGGACGCGGTGGTCCTCATCCGCTCCGAGGACCTCTTCAACCTGTCTGTCCCACTGGGGAGGCCACTGCTGCCCTCACTCTTCATCCAGACCTCCCTGCATGGCTGGAAGGTCAAGCTCCTGGAGAGCCCCTGCTTCTCCGCCAGCCACCAGCCTCTCTTCAGCTCAGCCCACAACCAGTGGAAGGCAGACAGCCATCTGAAGGAGGCCACTAGCCGGCTGATGAGGAACTTTGGGCTGAAGCGTCTCCTACTGGCTGATGGGAAGGAGCAGTGGTACGGTTGTGGGAAGGAGACGGCGCGTTGCTTCGGATCGGTCCGGGACGACACCCCTGAGTACCTGTACCTGGAGCGCTGGACCCCTCCCTGCTGCCTGCGTGCCCTCCGCGAGACCACCAAGTATGTGATCAATATCCTGGAGAGCTCCGGGGTGCGCTACTGGCTGGAAGGAGGCTCCCTGCTGGGTGCGGCCCGCCACCAGGACATCATCCCCTGGGACTATGATGTAGACCTGGGCATCTACCTGGAGGACGTGCCTAACTGTGACTACCTGAAGAACCTGGACTCTGGTTCTCTGGTGGACTCTAACGGCTATGTGTGGGAGCGGGCAGTGGAGGGGGACTTCTATAGGGTGCAATACAGCGAGGCTAACCACCTCCACGTGGACCTGTGGCCCTTCTACCTGCGGAACGGTGTCATGACCAAAGACACGTGGATGGAGCACAAACAGGATGTGGAGTTCCCAGAGCACTTCCTGCAGCCGCTGGTGCCAATGCCGTTCGCCGGCGTCACCGCCTACGGCCCGAACAACCACCGCGCCTTCCTGGAGCTCAAGTTTGGGGAGGGGGTCATCGAGAACCCCCAGTACCCCAACCCTGCCAAGAAGAGGCTGGACAGGAGCCGGCTGTGAGGGAGCGGTGTGGCTGGGACCTTTGGAGTTTTCATGTGGCCCACCAAAAGGGCAAAACGATTCTAGCCACAACCCAAAACATATTAGTAGCAATCTATGAGTGGGTCACAAGTGGGTACCCTTTGGGAATAACTGTCCTTAAGGATGCCAAAATGCACTGATCAATTAAAACTCCCTGAAGGGAAGTGGTTAAGAGAGAGCCAACAGACACTACCGCTCTAACCCGGCCAGCCACACTGATGCTATGACACGTGTTTTTTTAATTTACTGTCTGCCTTTATTATCTGTCTTTAACACAATATCCTCATTATGGGTGAAGCAACGGACTGCATTACGCTAAATGTTACATCATGAGGTGTGACTGACTGATCTCTGTCAGAATGTGCCTGTCACTACTATTGAGACAGTCTGAAAGACTGTGGAACAGAGCCTGTATTCATAAAGTGTCTCAGAGTAGGAGTACTGATCTAGGACCAGGTCCCCATCATCCATGTCATCTTATTCTTTATGATCTTAAAGGCAAAACCGATCCTAGATCAGCACTTTATGAGACACAAGGGGACTGCTGCTGACCTACATGACTGGTCAACTGAAGACTCCTTGCAGAGGTCCATTATTCTGTATAAGCTGTAAATTAAGTATAGAGACAAGAGTATTTAAACATTCAAAACGGTATTCTGTTGCACATCATTTTCCGTTACATAAATGACCAGGTATTTATTATGAAACGATATGGTAAAATGGTAATTACACAGTCATTATATATCAGTTATTTTCAATAATTGTTTTTGGCACCATTAGGTACAGGGTGGTTATCAATTGTTTTGAATTATTTGAAGTAGTACCAGAAAGTATTAGCCATTATTACCACATAGTTTCCTAGTAATTATCAGATGATCATCAAAGTGCTAACAGATATCCAATGACATTTCCACCACAATATCAGCTGCTGTTAAGCAATATCTGACACAACTAGTGTTGATAGCTGTGTTATTATTGATATTATGAATATGAATGTGTTGGTCAATTCTGTCCTAAAGCTAAATATATATTTCATGGAGTACTGTACATGTGTGGATATGTTGCACTGATTCACTTTCTTATTTGAGATTTGTATACTTCATGTTCAGTGTATGAAATGTATGACTTTTGACCTTTTGAACTGTCAACTGATGCCATTGGGTAGGCCTTGGCGTGATCCATCAGCATGCCTATTATGGCCGTCCATTTCCCAGTGGTAAAATGAGGAGCTTTCTCTTAAACTCTAACTTGGATATTCATGTGAGGCCATGGATAAAGCTCTATCAGTCCATGCAGGTGAGTTCAAATCCCAGGTGTGAATTATGAAAAACTAAACTATCCAATAGTTTATCCAATATACTAAATTAAATGTGTGTCGTCTGTTGAGTGTTGCTGTCACATTTGTGTCCTGCCTTGACTGGAATGTAAAATGTAATCTGTATTGTGAGTGAAAGACTGATATCTGATAGGACAAGTGCACCTATCATTTTACAAGTGACGAAACATGCATAAAAGAACTCACCAGCACACTAACCAGAATATTGTTGTCAATGTGTCACGCAATTTCATGGACAGATTTTTTAAAAATGATTTATAACACTACTGTTATTTGTGTTTTGTCATTTGAGGTTTATGGATTTGATGAGGCAGCTTTGTATGCATTCCAGTGTTTCAGGAATAATTTAAGAAATTAATTTACCAGGAGGGCCTAAAGCTTTCTTTGGGTTTGACAAAAATAGCAGGGTTTAGTAAGCAACTCCCCTGTCTCACCAGCAGGTGGCAGAATAGCCTTAACATTTGCAACATTTCCTTGGCCACATCTAACCACCTCTGAATGAGAGACGCATGTAGTGGACATTGAATGGGTAACTCAGGACTGCCCAACCCTCTTCCTGGATATCTACTGTCCTGTAGGTTTTCAGTCCAACTATAATTTAGCATATCTGATTCAGCTTGTTAAGGTCTTGTAAAGCAGCTAATAAGTAGAATCAGGTGTGTTAAATTAGGGTTGGACTGAAAACCCACAGGACGGTAGATCTCCAGGAAGAGGGTTGGGCAGCCCTGGGGTAACTTATTAATATTGCCGTGGTAAAGTCACTAGCTGCAAAATCCCCCTGACAAAATATATACAACTAAATTACATTTCTGAATCCTACATTGATAAGCTAAAAATACAAGAACCCATAACATATTTCAGTGTACTCAATATACTATCATCTTTTCTTTCTTTCCCTTGGGATGTAAAGTTGAACCGTTGGCTGAATTCAATTGAGAGGGGTGTAAAGTTACCACATTGCTAACAGAAGAACAATGAGTAGGTCTAATAGGAGACCCAGGAATGTCCCCTGTTGTAAAACCTAATGCTAGCTATTCTTCCACGAACAGTGGGGGCCATATAGCAATAAACCTCATTATATGATTATATAAAATCCCTCAGCATCTGTTAGTGTGGGATCAATAAGGTGGGCATTTTCCAAACTTGTGTGTGTACTGTGTACACAACCCAGGTGGGTGATGTAATATTGTAATGTTGGTGACTGCATTGTGTGTGTGTTGGGAAAGGTCTATATAGCCAGGGCCATGTTTGAAGTTACATTAGGATGAATAGACTATATTTTTTACATGCCTCTCAGTCAACACCTCATGGAGGCAGAACACAGCACCAGGTAGTCTGTGTTCATTCATGGATATTGCCATTAACCACAGCCTGACAAACTTGTCTTGTCCGGAGGGCCTATTCACAATGTGTCATATACACCGAGTGTACAAAACATTTCCATGCCATAGACTGACCAGGTGAAAGCTATGATCCCTTATTGATATCACTTGTTAAATCCATTCCAATCAGTGTAGATGAAAGGGAGGAGACAGGTAAAGAAGGATTTTTAAGCCTTGAGACATAGTGGGCCATTCAGAGGGTGAAGTGCCTTTGAACAGGGTATGGTAGTAGGTGCCAGACACAAGTTTAAGTGTGTCAACTGTGTGAAGCATTGGAGTCAACATGGGCTAGCATCCCTATGGAATGCTTGACACCTTGTAGAGTCCATGCCCTGACAAATTGAGGCTGTTGAGGGCAAAAAGAGTTGCAACTCAATATTAGGAAGGTGTTCCTAATGTTTTGTACACTGTCTATACATCAACCTTTGATGTACACACTATTACCATTAATTGTGGTCCTCTGTAGCTCCATTGGTAGAGCATGGTGTTTGCAATGCCATGATAATAGGTTTGATTCCCGGGGCCACCCATACGTAAAATGTGTGCCCGCATGACTAAGTCACTTTGGATAAAAGTGTCTGCTAAATGACAGATTATAGTATTATTATATATTAATTAGAAATGTGAAATAAGATGCAAAGTCAACAAGTGAATATTAATAAAAAGCATTTTATTTCTTGAACACAGTGGTTCTCTACAGCTCTGGTAACTATGTCATCATTTAGCCATGGTGACTGACTACACATACATCTGTACACATGCTGACTCACACACTTATAGATACACACCACACCCATACAACAAGGTGACGGCACTCCGAAGACCCTGTGGAATGATAACTGTTTTTTTAAAGCATTGCACAAAACATAAAGACAGACAGCAGGAAGAAAAGGCTGCAGAATCAGAGGTGGCACCACAAGTTCAAAAGTAGTGTGGCAGAATTCATAGGTGTCTTTTCTGGGGCCTGGAGTTTTTCCTAATCTCATGATCTGGTAAGGTAAAACTCTGGGTCCTATTCGTAGGCTATGTCAAGGTCCAACGTTAACTTTTATCTTACTGGCCTGACTGGGCAACTGAAAGCTACAAAAAGAAAGCTACAAAAATACACTTTTTAGCATTCATCTAGGCTAGTTTACTATACTAGCCAGGTTTATATATATTTTTGGAACAATTGACTTAAAGGGGCAGCGTCCTATTTAGCTTTGTACATGTTGGTCAGGTAGTTGGTCAACCATGGTTTGCCAGTGCTGTGATAAGTGTAAAACAAAACATTTATCTGCACTGTATGTGTGTATTAGCTATCTAACTAGCCAGACAGTTTGAGGAAAGATTCTATAAATGTTTCAAATTAACTGCCAACATTCCATTCAAACAATGCCATCAATCCACAGCCATACACTAGCTCAAATCAGCTGATAAGACTGTAAATGCAACAAGTACTGATATTAAATCATATAATAGCACTTACAGCTTTCCAAGAAAACAAAATCTGTGATATTTATGGTCTGTTTACATATATTTTAGAGGCTATTTATACAGAAACTGGTATAAATATATATATATATATATATATATCAATAATTTGGGGTGACAGTATTTCTACAGCACAATTTATGATGTATCGCATGCTTTACTTTCCCCCCCTGCTTAAGTAAAAGCAGGAAATGAATCACCCTATGCCTCTACTGCCATTAATTCCAATTAAACTGGTTCTGGATTTCTCCCTGACCAAGATGGCTGCCATTTTCATCCCATTCTGTAACTTTGAGGGATTATGAAATAACCCTTCTAGTAATTGAATAGGATCTCTATGGCAACACCTCTCACACATTCTTGTAACATTTAAAAACATTGTGAAAACATGGAGCCTTCATTTGGACCGTGCAAAAACGTGAGATTGTAAGAACATGGGGGCACTCATTTGGACTGTATCAAACCCTTTTGTGCTTGGCATGGACGCGTGACTCCCGGACTGACTAACATGACACAGTTTGGGATTAAAAACAGCTACAGATTAGAAGCATTGACCAGAGCCACATTAGTGGGGCGGCAGGTACCTTAGTGGTTAAGAGCGTTGTGCCAGTAACCGAAAGGTCGCTGGTTCTAATCCCCGAGCCGACTAGGTAAAAAATCTGCCGATGTGCCCTTGAGCAAGGCACTTAACCCTAATTGCTCCTGTAAGTCGCTCTGGATAAGAGAGTCTGTTAAATGACTAAAAATTTAAATGTAAAATGTAGCGTGTGTGTGATATTACAGAGAGCTCTTGTGTGAGAAAGGTCATTTTTCCAGCAGTAGAACTTCACTTAGGATTTAACTTAATTTGGTGCATCATACGGTATAGAGGATCTTGTGTGATAGCTTAGGAATCTTCATCTACTCTCACAGAGTGCAGTGAGATAACTAGTGTAGGCTACTTCATACCCAGAGAAACATACTGTACATGGGGCATTGATATAGAAAACATGGGGATATTTGCCTTTTCAAGGCTGGCTACTGTTAAAAAGAGTCAAGGCCAGCTCTTCTGAACCAAAGCAGAAATAAAATAATGGAGGCAAAGGATTCCAACCTAGTCCTTAAAAAAAATACTTTCACGTTAAAATCTGAACACGCTCTCCTTTGCCCCCCCCAACCTGGATCTCTAAGTCTCTCTTAGAAAGAGAGAAGACACAAGGAGAGGAATCGTCTTTGAATGGAAGTCTAAAAAAGGTCCTCTCCCCTCCTTTCTGAATTCGTGGGGGGGGGGGGGGGGGGGGGAGTACGTATGGAGATGCTGGATTGAGGGGTCAAACGGATGGTCGTCGATGACATAGCGGTGAACCATCTACATGACCGACTCGTTCTCAGAGATGCGAGCTGCCGCCTTCTCGCCGCCCGCACCCCTGCTCTTCTTCTCCTCGATGAGGGGCTCCTGCTCCTGCAGAGCGGGCTTGTCATCCTCCATCTTTACCTCACTTAGCTCCGCCCCCTCCTCGGGCTTGGCAGAGCGGTCCACGTACCACTGCAGCAGCCCGGCTCCGAAGGCGTCGCCCTCCACGTTCAGAACGGTGCAGGTACGGTCACTGGAAACAGAGAAATGGTCCAATCACGGTTAAACCAGTCAAACCCAAGTTTTTCATCGCATCCATAACTATGTCATGTCAATGCTATGTCAAGTGTGTGAAGCAGACACAAATGGTCATGGCTGTTATGACACATATGTGTATATATATATATATATATAAACAGTATTATAGAGGAACTGCAGTAAACATGAGGTACTCACACGAGCCAGTCGACAGCGAGGATGAGGGAGATGTCGTTGGTGGGCAGTCCCACTGCCTCCAGGATGATGGCCAGTGTCAGCACACCCCCCGCAGGGATCCCTGCTGCTCCCACACTAGACGCTGTGGCTGTCACTCTGACAGAGGGGGTGGGACATGGGGAGAATTAGCCACTCAAGAGCACAGTGTTTCCTAAAACTCAGCCTAGCAAGTTTGACCCAAACTTTACACAAGTTTGTTTTGTATATATACTGTAGCTACTACATTTGAATTTGCGCCGCTTTACCCAACAGTTGAATCAAACTGAATCGAATCAAACTGACTAGAGAAAGCGTGACTCACAGGATGGTGAAGACTTGGATGAAGTTTAGTGGGATGTTGTTGAGCTGAGCGATGAAGACTGCAGCCACACACTGGAAGAGCGCTGCACCGTCCATGTTCACTGTGGCCCCGATGGGCAGGATGAAACGACTGATGTGCTTCGACACGCCGTTCTTCTCCTCCACGCACTTCATCATCAGCGGCAGGGTGGCAGAGCTGAGAGTGAGCATGAGTGTGTGTGTGTGTGAGAGCTCTAGCCGTAAATTATGCCCATCAGTTCTGACATAATTACCAATGTTTCTCTTCTCTGTAACACTTTTGCACTGGTAACATAGTACTTGAATAATTGTATTTGAACTGCATAGTAATGGAGTTTAGCATTTTTGGTACGGCATAAGAGCAACATTGGTATAAGAGCAATTAAGGATTACCATCCTCTCTAGCATGGTGATCTAGTGACTACAACAGTACCTGGAGCAGGTTCCAAAGGCTGTGGCCAGAGCTGTGAAGATGCCCCACAGGAAGGTGTAGGGGTTCTTGCGGGTGATGATAAAGTAGATGCCTGGCAGGACCAGCAGGCCGTGGATGGAGTGGCCGATGATACAGCAGGCTATGTACTTGCCCAGGCTGGCAAACAGCGTTCCCACGTCCTCCATCTCCACGATCTTCCCTGCCACCAAGAACATGATACCAAGGGGGGCATACCTGGAGAGAGGGAGGAGGGAGAGGTGGGTTACCCTTATGAATTTGTAAAGATGCAAATACAATAAAAGTACAAATACAATAAAAAAAAATAATATGCATCAATATTACCACATATGAAGCAAGTACCAATACAACAACAATTAGTGACTTCGGGTCCTTGAAAAAACCCTACTTAAATACCATATTATTATTATAACAATTACGAGTTGACATGTGAAAGATAAACGCGGGGTGGCAAAACTCATACATCATGCGTGTATCCTCTCCCACACCCAGATCTATTCCCTACAGTGCTGTTGGGGAAACGACTCCCTTACCACATGATCCAGGACACCAGAACCATGGTGGCCTCGTTAAAGGAGTTGAAGAACTTGATGAGGATCTCTCCCTCCTCTCCCAGCTTCCTCAGGGCTACACCAAACACCATGGCAAACACCACCAGTCCTAGGATGTTCATACCGTCCTGGTCTGTGCCAAAGGGAACCTAGATACACACACACACAACACAATAACTCTGGTCAGCGTGAGTGATGCATTTTAGACACATTCAAACTGTCAACAGCCATAGGTATTAGAAAGTCAAATGTGACATCCTATACAGATTTCCAACTCATTTTGCCATTTAAGTCGACTCACCTTCTCAACTGTGATGTTGGGCAAGCCATTAGTGCCATTCTTGGTCACAAACTTGTAGCTGGTAGCATACTGCAGACAGAGGAAAATATTTCATTAGTACACTGATGCAAGACATGTTCTGTTCAACTAACTAATTATGTGGATTCCAAAAAAGCCTTAAAGGAATAACACCAACATAGTTTTTTTGTGTGTATTTGTTTCAGTAATCCACTGTTAATACAGTCCCAACATGTTTTGCATGTCAGCAATCAAGTTTTCAAGATATAGGACTTTCAAAAAGCAAATTGTAACTTGCCACATCATCATGATGATGCGTTTTTCATCATGTGGTAAATTACAATTTGCTTTTTGAAAGTCCTATATCTTGAAAACTTGATTGCTGACATGCAAAACATTTTGGGACTGTATCAACAGTGGACTAATGGCAAGAAAATGCCAAAAGATAGTTTGAGTAGATTATTCCTTTAAGTCTCGGTTTCTCTCTGCCTCTCTTTCTATCATATGTGTGGTATAAGAGGATACTCACAGACTGAAAAGCTGCAGACACCAAGTTGGAGGGGAAGATGTTTCTGTGAGAGAGAACAAGAGACATATTCAGTACACTACACAGGCACCAGCTGTGCTGACAGTGACATTGCGATGATCAGAAACTCAAGAGGCATTTATAAATTAAAATCATGGGTATATATATATATATATATATATATATATATATATATATATATATATATATATATATATATATAATTAATTTAATCATTTCAAAAATGGAATTTGGGTAAACTGATCCAAGGTCTGTGACTAAAGGTAACAACCCACGGGATACAACCACTAACTGAACTCCTTGTTCTAACTTCTAAGCCATCTTTTCAGGATTCCTTTATGCGAACTCGGTGCCTATACCCTTGGCACCGACGCCTCACGAGGGAGCCAACCACGAGTTCTGTCATGTGGAAATAGCGGGAGCATTTCAGTGTTTTAATCCTCCAACTGCCCCCAAAACTGCTGCTGCTGGGATTACAGGCCCAAATCCAGACCTCCCGAGAGGGGTGGGCAGATTACTGCTCTACAATACAGTACACAGACACACGTCAGTGGAGTTACTGTACCACCACTGCCCCTCAAAGCCACATATAGGCGAACATAGTGGCCAACTCTCCTCAGAGCACTAAGCCACCCCCACCCTTCCCTCTTAGTCAACCTCCATATGGATTTAGAGTAATAAGGGATTAACTTCTTTCATGTTTTTATCCTGCATCTCTTTCTGACCTGAATACATGCGGGACAGGAAACAATGCATTGTGGGATTAAACGGTCGCACCATGTGACCGAGGATAGAATGACTCGAGGTAGAAGTTGCCCGTAAACCACATTTCTAGGAAGGTGACGTGTATCAGTCTAACAAACCCTGTCAATTCAAAACACTCCATTTCCATGGTTGTTGCAGGTCTTGGTCAAACAGGGAAAGGAAATGCCCTCTCTAGAACCCTCTCTCGCTGGTAGTGAAGGTTCCACAGAAACAGGAAGCAGTGACGTTAACGTGGATGTCAGATTTCATCAGACGCTCCGAGCAGCGCAACCGTCTGCCTGCCCAAAACTCACATCTCGGTTTAGATTTAGTAACCAGCTGACTCCACCTACACCCTCCATTTCCCTTTTCATACTTCATGATCCAATTTACATTTTAGTAGACGCTCTTATCCAGAGCGACTTCCAATTAGTGAGTGCATACATTTTTCATACTGGCGCCCCGTGGTATGCAGTGTCATGACAACCCAATGCATTAAAGCTAAATTAACATAGCCAAGGCTAGACGCAAGAACAATGGGTGACGGTTGGAATACACAGACGGAAAAAGCGAACGCAAATAGGGCTGCACCTTTAGGCCTAATACACACCCCTTGACATGTACAGACAAACCCTAAAACAAACACAAAAACATTATGTGTGGCAGCGGTATCTATGCCAAAGACCCAAGGAAAAGGCTCATCCAGGCTCTGTCATGTATATGTATATATATATATATATATATATATATATATATATAATGTATGCACTCACTAACTGTAAGTCACTCTGGATAAGAGCGTCTGCTAAATGACTAATATGTAAATGTAAATAAGACACATTTTGTGGCTTCTCTTGTTTCAGACATTTCCCGTTTCTCCAGTCCTGACATTCTCTGCATTCGTATTTAGTAAGTCACTGCCTTGTTCCTTCTCTACCCCAGTCCTACAGAGATCCCTAATTGACACGCTCCCTCCTCTCAAAGCGAAACTCTGTCCAGGAACGCTAAACTACTGTGAATATGCAACAGCAGCACTCCTTTAAAATAGTAACTCCTGTCTGTCAGGGTCCAAAAATAGCATAATTACACACCACACCCTGCCTGATCTTCTTGGTACACGCGAAGTGTGGTGGTAGGTGTGTTGGATTTACACCATCCTGGGTGGTGTAGACCTCTGCAATTCAGTGTTGACACGTCGCTTTTATGTCCCCGTGTTCACCTGAGACCGCCTCTACTTGGTCAAACCGGATCTGCGTGTGAAAGGTGGTAACCATGGCAGCAGCACCTTACTTACATACCAGTGTGAAAACGCCCCCGTCTTCGCCCTCTCTAGACCAATGAGAACCCATGGGTCCCTCCTGGCTGTACGTGGCTAACTGACGCAGATAGTAGACACCCTCTCCGTCACTCCTGAAATACTGCTTTAGGGAGGCGAGCCAAATGCCACAGAGACAGCGCTGTAGAGGCATGCCACAGAGACAGAGCTGTAGAGGCATGTCACAGGAGGGGGACAGAGAGGATGGCTGATGTGACACACCTGATACTTTACGGCCACCTTTCTTTGTTCCTGCAGACCCGTTCTTTTGTCCCAAAGCATTTAAAATTATCCCATTCAAATCGAGTGAATTGTAGTACCGTCCTTCTCTCTAGCTCTTAATGCCATCTACATTTAACAGCTATGGTCCATTGTCCTGTATGTTTGTCTCTGTGTTTAGTCTCAGGGTTAGACTAATAAGTCAAAAGGGACAGACAATGACTTGCAGGTAGATCAGTAAGAGCGAAGGGCCTCCTTTTAACTGAAGACCAACACTACCAGTCATTTATGTAAATTAGTTATTGGCACATCAAACCTTGACCAGTAAACAAACAGGTGGTACAACACAGCCTGCATAGGGGCACCTGTGAACGAAGCATTGAACTGACAAGTGGGAAAGCAAACGGATGAAAGCAGTGGAGGCTGCTGAGGGGAGGACGGCTCATAATAAAATGGCTGGAACGGAGCAAATGGAAACCATGTGTGATACCATTCCACAAATTCCGCTCCAGCTATTACCACGAGCCCGTCCTCCCCAATTAAAGGTGCCACCAACCTCCTGTGGAGATAAGATAAGCAAAGTATACAAGGACTTGAAAGGGAGGGAGGGGATTTCGCACCAGGTAGGGAAATGTGATGCCTTGTTCCTCTTCAGTTGGTTTATTACCTTTATTTAACCTATTGGTTTAAGCCGGTAAGTTAGAGGTCATTTGTAACTAATAGTACCTGCCACGTCACAACTTTTTGTAATATTGTGTTAGTGTGAGAGAATGGAGGTGAGAGAGGAGGGAGTGAAAGAGTGTGCGAGCGTGCATGCTTTAAAAAGGGCTCCTTGTTTCCGCTGTAGTGAACTGCTCCTCGGCCCGGCGCTGCTGTTGCCAAAACGGGACCCCGACAGAGTGGTCGCTTTAATGAGCCACGAGTCACGCAAGCTGCACAATTAACCACCATCCTTTGTGACCTATATGTGTAAGTGTGTCCACACGAGACAGACAACCTTTCTCATTGATTCCCTGCCGAGAGCCAGGCGCATCCAACACGCATCCAAGAAAGCCTAATTCTATTTTTTAAAAGATCAAAATGGATTCCTTATGCGTTGGATTTGGAAGGAGACCACGGTTTCAACTTGTAGATCGTATTATGCAAGAGCGAGTTACTAAATCATAATGACAACTATGGGCGAAGGAATTACAATCCGTTTATAGAAGGATTATAAATTAAACAATATTCATTACCCCAATACCCCCACCTGTGTAATCTGGCTTTAACTGTTTGAAATGTATTTAGGGGGTTTTCCTGGACTGGGACCTAGGGGTTTGGACTAGCAGGTGGCTGAGAGGGATTTTGGAAAGAAGCCTATGACTTTCACCATCACAATTCATTTTTAGGTTTAGAGGTCGCCCATAATGCTGGACCAGGAGGAACAGAGCAACTGACTGACTGGCTGCATGGCTTCAATTTAGAGACACTACACACGCTTCTCTTTATAAACCCAAAGCAACAGACATAGGCCTAATTAAGGTTGTGTGACGACTGGGCCTTAAATTAATGTAAATAACCTGAGAGTGGCTCTTTTTATGGTGAAAAGCCGAGAGCGCACACAAAAAATGACATCTCTGTAGATAGAGCACGGTCTAGTCAAGTTTCTAATCCTACTGAAAACACAGGGTCTTTTAGTTCAGTTCAAGCCCTGGAGAATAGGCCATTCTTTCCTATCTCATTGTTGCATAACATGTGATAGGCTAAATGATTGGCAAGATGTTTAGGTTTTAAAACTCCTAACTAGTAGGCCTAATCTAGCCTAATGACCTGATCTAGGTACAGAGCGGTGGGCAGGGGGGAGTTTGGTCACATGGTTGCCAGCTTCTTATGCTAGCATGACTCCCCTCGCCTATGATGAGTCTTTGGTGCTGGTATTTGTGACACATGCACAAATTACGTTTTGACAGTTTAGTATTTCCTGTCAACAGTCACTGTCATGGGTAACTATGTAACGCAACCTGATGCTTTGGAACATCAGTGTACTGAGATGGTTTAAAACAGGATATCAGTTCTGTTGTAGTAAGGGCTCACGGCAGAATGCCACTGACTTTGCCACATTCTTAATATATTTTGAGTATGTGCCAACATGAGGCTCTGTTGACCAACTGTTCATCACTTCCTTTCTAAATCCAACTACATGGTGAGGTTTCATTGAGAGTGTGTATGAGTATGATCAGGGTCAGTAAGTTTGTACAGTATGTGAGGCACAAAAGATGAGTGGTTAGAGACACACACATTCCCCAACTAACGCCGTTCTCTATATTTAGAATACATTATTTTCTCCCTGCCAGGCAAAATGACTTTGCTCATTGCATTATGCTTGAGAGCCTTTTAAGGCACCAAAGCAGCAGAAGTGTACATTAGTTGTATTACAATCTAAAACCTAGACCACAAACCATAATAAAGCAATGCTAATCATTTTGCGCAGTGATTGTTTGAACTTCCATATAACTTACTGTTCATTGACTGGCAAGACAGAGGTAATGTAGAACAGTAGGTTGCAATGACTATTATTGACATGTATTTCTTAGTAAACATGTCACCCCTAGTAATGGAAAAACGTACTCTGATTATAGTTTTTTTTTTCTTGGAGCACTGAGGTTGTCAAATTTTTCAGGAATGTGTGCTACAAGCAACAACTGTGCAATCATTTCGTTGGACAATGCGGTCTCCGAATTATTCTTTTTTAAAGTCTGCCAAAGTGTGGTAAACCAAGAAAGAACGGACTGTCCAAGACATCTTTCCTCGTCTGTGCCTAAAAACACGTGGCTGGAACGTTTTGTAATGCCCCTTTTTGGAAATACAAGGGGCTGTCCCAGACCGAAAGGGGCCAGCCCACAACATACTCAGAACTACCGCCCACACCCACAACGACGCACTATTCAACGTTTCCTACACGTGTATTAGTGGAAACATGAAGCTAAACTAAGCACATACATGTGTTACATAATATTGCGCATGTAGGCTAAACAGGTGATGTTTTCTGATGATCCAGGGTTGGAATGACAAGAGGGGACCGGTCAAGACACGCCATCTGTCTTTAGACACTGAACACACATCGCAAATTAACGGGCTGCATCTTGAGTTGATGCAGCTACTCCCCTACATTACAGCACGAGGACGTTACAGCACGAGGAAATAATTGGCTGGTTAGCATAGCTAGCACATTGTGCCCTTCTCAACTGTCTCGCTATGATGCCACGGTGTGTGGTCTTGACCGAGGCATGCAACCTTCTTTTCTGGGCGCACGGCAAAGGGAACCCCGGCCGGTTGGGGAAACTGTGCCTTTAATGAAACTGGATGGCGCGCATGTCGCCAACAGTCCCAGAAAGAAGGGCTGACAGTCAAAACTTAAGAGACCTTATTTGTACTGACCCAGCATGAGAGCACTGACTAACATTTTCAAGACCACGTGCAGTCAGACTGCTTGGCTCGGTTTTCTAATATATATGTTGGAATTTATGCCTAATTTGGGGTAACAAAGCAACATCCAAATCAGCCCCACTCAATTCAAACAGTGGCCTCGTTAGCTTGCTGCTGGCTGGGAGGTCTGCCACGTGTGAGCACTTTGTTATTGTGACAAATAAGGATGGGGACAAAACAAGGCACGCGCGCCGCCACTTCAGTGAACTACCCCCCAATGGCTAGATGCCAAATCAGCCTGTCTACCCCTTTTGCTTAGCCTAAGTCACCGACACTGCCAGACATTTGAATCTCACCTGATCAGGTCCAAGAATGAGTCCACCACTTCTTTGGCCTGAGGCAGCTCACCGTCATCCGACAAAATCGGCTTGGAGCCGGTGTTTGATCCGGGGGAGATGATGAACGCCATGATCACCCCGATGGCTGATGCAATTAAGGTGGTGACCAAAAAGAAGAGCATGGCCCAGCCGCCCAGCTTGCCCAGGGCTTTGGGGTCGATGCTGGCCGACCCGGACACCAGACTGCACACGACCAGGGGGATGATGATCATCTTCAGCAGCCGGATGAGCAGCTCGCCAGGGAAGCCCACGTAGAGGACCTGTGTCCTGCTCAGCTCCATGTGGCGCACACCAAGTCCAATGAACACCCCGATGATCACCCCGGCCACGGTGAGAATCACCAGCAAGTTGGCCATGACTAGCCTCTTGATTTTCTCTGCCGTTGTCTCGTTGGAACACTTCTTGTGGCCGAATCCGTTGGCTACCTGCTCATCGAGATGCGCCTCTCCGTTGGATGCCTTCCCCTTCATGTCTATCTTTTCTGCCATTGTGCGCTCTGAGTGTACCTTAAAACCTAAACAAAATAATTATATGGAGAAAATTATAGTCAAAGTTTGTTTGGCTATAAGATCTGTTGGTGTAGCTGTTCGAGGTAGTAGTGGTCTTGTATTGTTGCGGTCTTGCCTCTCTGCCCGTAATTTATAACCCAACCAGCGCAGTCTGTCCAGGAAAAAAGACTCACCGGAAACGTGACGTAGGGGGCGGGCTCATGCAGGTTGGTGGCATTCCCCACCCATTCCTAATTAAAAAGCCATTTTTAACCTTCCTAGGCCATCTGTCCTAATACCAAAATAATTGTAAAAGTCAAATAGAAAGAGAGCAATATCATTTTAAATGTTCTAAACCATAACTGCACAATTAAAATAATTAAAATGGACAAATAAGTAAACACATAATGAGCAATTAAATCATGCATATTTTTCCTATGATAAATAAATATGTTTCAATGACGAATGAAATTACATTTTAGCAATTAGAAGTACATTACAATGAGGATATCATCCTGAACCTAGATCAGTGTTTCTCAATCCTGCATTGTAGCCTACCACTGCCCTAGATGACACATTAGGAGTGGATTGCATCAGCATCAGTGATTAAACCTCTCCTATTCACTCTCAGTAAAAAAGGTTACGGTTAGGGTACAGTACTGTTCCCAGGGGTACAAAAATATAAAAATACACATAATGTACGTTTCAAGGTACACATAATCTCAGATGGTACTGTGTGGTAACTTTTAGGGTACATGTGCAGATAATCTAGTATAATGGTATATTTTTGTACCCAATATTTTGAATATAAAGAAGGTACAATCATCACACTCAAAAACCCTGCCCATCATTATCATATTTCCCAGCATACTCTATTGCCAGTTGATTTTTAGAATTGTTTGTTTCAATGTGTGTGTTTTAGCATGCACATTGATTGATTTTATGCTACACAAACTTTTTTTTGTACTGTATTTTTTTGCCATTTATGAATGTGTTATTCAATGTGTTTCTATGGGCTTTAGTAGTGGGCCAAATTCAATATTTTATCAAATCATTTGTAAAAAAATTAATAAAAAATGGGGATACCTAAAGGGGTCCTAAAATTCAAAATCAATTAGCTAAATGATCCATGGTATGACCATCTTAAAACAATTCCATATGTCAGCTTAGAACCCCCCTCCCCCCCAACGGCTTAGACTCTTATAAGGCCCGTTTTAAAAGTTCTGAGTGATGGAGCCGCTCTCATGGTCAGGGAGTGCATTCCATATGTGAGGGGCAAGAGAGCAGAAGGCTCGGTCCCCCATAGTTTGGAGACGTGTCTTGGGGACTTGAAGCAGTAGGGAGTGGCTGGAGCGGAGAATGCAAGGTGTAGATACAGTTCAGTACATCATCAAAGTGATATGAATCCAAAACAGGGTAGATCTGTGTGTTTGAGGGGAGGGTGAAGATGGAGACATCTGCACATATTGAACCATTAGACTCTGTGAGTCATCATATTCTCTACCTACATTCAATGAAAATGTGGGGCAGAATATAACCAATCACAGGCTTTCAAACAGAGCACCTCCCTGAACAAAACATCTGTGCTATCCTTGAAATGTTATTGTGTGCTCTCCCTCCCTCATCTCTGATACAGAGAGCGAGAGAGCGAGAGAGAGAGAGAGAGAGAGAGAGAGAGAAAGAGAGAGAGAAAGACCTGACATGACACCTGACCTGATCTCCGCACCTAGTCTTTTCCAAGCCATGTTTTTGGATGAGTAAAAAAAGAGACTGAATCTCAATGTCTGGAAGAACGGCGCTCCGTCTCTGATAGTAGGCAGTCTCTGTCGGGGTGCCAGTATCCTCCACGTTAGCTTATACTGAGAAAATAATCAGAACCCTCTTTGAACCCACCTCTCAAGGATGCACATTGTTGGGAAAGGCACATTTTAACAGTTAGAAATTAAAATTCAGCCAGGAGAGAGCAGTTGGAAGCTCTCGTCTCCGTCCCCCTGGCTTGTGTTATCTCAGGCTTCATCTTTGTTGCACCCCACTGGGTGAGGGATGTTTCGAATAATCGTGGTGTCCCTGTGAAATTGTGCATTCCTCTGTGAGACTGTGAAAGAGGTGCATTGGATAGCCAGAGCAGCATGAAGAGTAAGTGCTCAGAGTTTTGTGAAGCAGGGCGCCTCTAATTGAAACACACACAGGGATGGAGCATCTGTACACAAACCCACTGTGCGTCCCCCTTGCGCAGACGACCTCACTGACCCTGACGCCTCTGTGTCAACACTGGCCTCCCCTCATCCTGCACATGCACATGCTCGCACACACACCATCCTCCCCCTGAGACACACAATCATACACACATACATGATCGCACCTACCATACTAACAACCACATGCTGCACATGTGCGCACACACACACACATTGCCTTACATGTCACCAACTGTCACTGAAAAGCTCATACAGGCTGTATGCATATATACACACGCACAAATCTTGACTTACTCAATCTTAAAGAGGCTAACTGAACATAAACAGCTTTTTGATTTTTTATTTGCTAGGTCAGCAACAGCTCCATCAATATGTTAAAGGGATACTTTGGGGATTTGGCAATGAAGCCCTTTATCTACTTCCCCAGAGTCCGATTAACTCATGGATAGCATTTTTATGTCTCTGCATCCAGTATGAAGGAAGTAAGAGGTAGTTTCATGCACCAATGGTAACTAGCAATTGCTCTAACGCTAGTTAGCAACTTCCTTCAATCTGCACGCAGAGACATAAATATGGTATCCACGAGTTCATCTGACTCTGGGGAAGTAGATAAAATGCTTCATTGTCAAAATCCTAAAGTATCCCTTTAACCTTACAGTGGGGAAAAAAAGTATTTAGTCAGCCACCAATTGTGCAAGTTCTCCCACTTAAAAAGATGAGAGAGGCCTGTAATTTTCATCATAGGTACACGTCAACTATGACAGACAAAATGAGAAAAAAAAATCCAGAAAATCACATTGTAGGATTTTTTATGAATTTATTTGCAAATTATGGTGGAAAATAAGTATTTGGTCAATAACAAAAGTTTCTCAATACTTTGTTATATACCCTTTGTTGGCAATGACACAGGTCAAACGTTTTCTGTAAGTCTTCACAAGGTTTTCACACACTGTTGCTGGTATTTTGGCCCATTCCTCCATGCAGATCTCCTCTAGAGCAGTGATGTTTTGGGGCTGTCACTGGGCAACACGGACTTTCAACTCCCTCCAAAGATTTTCTATGGCGTTGAGATCTGGAGACTGGCTAGGCCACTCCAGGACCTTGAAATGCTTCTTACGAAGCCACTCCTTCGTTGCCCGGGCGGTGTGTTTGGGATCATTGTCATGCTGAAAGACCCAGCCACGTTTCATCTTCAATGCCCTTGCTGATGGAAGGAGGTTTTCACTCAAAATCTCACGATACATGGCCCCATTCATTCTTTCCTTTACACAGATCAGTCGTCCTGGTCCCTTTGCAGAAAAACAGCCCCAAAGCATGATGTTTCCACCCCCATGCTTCACAGTAGGTATGGTGTTCTTTGGATGCAACTCAGCATAATTTGTCCTCCAAACACGACGAGTTGAGTTTTTACCAAAAAGTTTTATTTTGGTTTCATCTGACCATATGACATTCTCCCAATCCACGTCTGGATCATCCAAATGCACTCTAGCAAACTTCAGACGGGCCTGGACATGTACTGGCTTAAGCAGGGGGACACGTCTAGCACTGCAGGATTTGAGTCCCTGGCGGCGTAGTGTGTTACTGATGGTAGGCTTTGTTACTTTGGTCCCAGCTCTCTGCAGGTCATTCACTAGGTCCCCCCGTGTGGTTCTGGGATTTTTGCTCACCGTTCTTGTGATCATTTTGACCCCACGGGGTGAGATCTTGCGTGGAGCCCCAGATCGAGGGAGATTATCAGTGGTCTTGTATGTCTTCCATTTCCTAATAATTGCTCCCACAGTTGATTTCTTCAAACCAAGCTGCTTACCTATTGCAGATTCAGTCTTCCCAGCCTGGTGCAGGTCTACAATTTTGTTTCTGGTGTCCTTTGACAGCTCTTTGGTCTTGGCCATAGTGGAGTTTGGAGTGTGACTGTTTGAGGTTGTGGACAGGTGTCTTTTATACTTATAACAAGTTAAAACAGGTGCCATTAATACAGGTAACGAGTGGAGGACAGAGGAGCCTCTTAAAGAAGAAGTTACAGGTCTGTGAGAGCCAGATCACTTGCTTGTTTGTAGGTGACCAAATACTTATTTTCCACCATAATTTGCAAATAAATGCATTAAAATCCTACAATGTGATTTTCTGGATTTTTTTTCCTCAATTTTTCTGTCATAGTTGACGTGTACCTATGATGAAAATTACAGGCCTCTCTCATCTTTTTAAGTGGGAGAACATGCACAATTGGTGGCTGACTAAATATTTTTCTTCCCCACTGTATATATACCAAACAAAAATATAAACACAACATGCAACAATTTCTCAGATTTTACTGAGTTACACTTCATATAAGGAAATCAGTAAATTGAAATAAATTCATTAGGCCCTAATCTATGGATTTCACATGACTGGGCAGGGACACAGCCATGGGTAGGCCTGGGAGGGCATAGGCCCTCCCACTTGGGAGCCAGGCCCATCCACTTGGGAGCCAGGCCCCGCCAAACAGAATGAGTTTTTTCCCCACAAAAGGGCTTAATTACAGACAGAAATATTCCTCAGTTTCATCAGCTCAGACGATCCCGCAGGTGAAGAAGCCGGATGTGGAGGTCCTGGGCTGGTGTGATTACACGTGGTCTGCGGTTGTGAGGCCAGTTGGACGTACTGCCAAATTCTCTAAAACTACGTTGGAGGCGGCTTGTGGTAGAGAAATTAACATTCCCTGCAGTCAGCAGGCCAATCCTTCAAAACTTGAGACATCTGTGGTATTGTGTTGCTCCTGTAAGTCGCTCTGGATAAGAGCGTCTGCTAAATGACTAAAATGTAAAATGTAAAAATGTGTTGTGTGACAAAACTGCACATTTTAGAGTGGCTTTTTATTGTCCCCAGGACAAGGTGCACCTGTGTAATGATCATACTGTTTAATCAACTTATTGATATGCCACACCTGTCAGGTGGCTAGATTATATTGGCAAAGGAGAAATGCTCACTAACAGGGATGTAAAGAAATAAGCTTTTTGTGCGTATGGAACATTTCTGGGATCTTTTATTTCATTTCATGAAACATGAGATACTGTATCTTGGTCCTATGGAAAACCTAACATACTTGTCCTTTAAGGTCATGGCTGTTAGTAGTTTCCATGGTGACAGGTCTAAGGCATAATTTACGCCATTCTCTCCCAAGGGGGGATCTACTGTCTCAGTCTGATCAATAGCACAGACGTGTACACACACACACACACACACACACACACACACACACACACACAAACACACCGTCCTCCTGCCTAACTAACTCACTGTCACTGCTATAGGAAAAGAGCATTGACAAGACACCAACAGAGACACTCACAAACACTCTCTGACATAAGGAGTTCTACCGTCTTTGTGTCTGTTTAGCTACATCGTCTTACTTGCTTTGGCAATTCGAGAACTATTTGCAAAGCAAAAGACCACAGTAAACCCTGAATAACTCCTTGATACTTCCTTGAGTTAATGTTGTGTTACTTTGGCACACAGTACAATGTGACTTAATCTACAGTCTAAATGTGAGCAGTGATGTTATGCATGTATTGTTGGCAGAACAAAAACAGTCAGGGAAGGCAATGGGGCTGTCATGTGACCACCGAAAATGGGGCGGACACAATGCACTGAGGTCTCAGGTGGCATGGGAAAAGCAGGTGAGGGAGTGCTGGCACAGCAGAAAGAAGGAAGGATGTAGGTGAGAAACACAATCCTCTGTTTTTAGTCCTCCAGTCTGACAGCAACCCATACCCCTTTTCCTGTTCAGGTGCTAGCCCACAGTAGACGAGGGTATAAGGACAGAGGCTTTGTTGACTGTAAAGCTAGAGGAGGTTACTGTCATTACCATAGGCAGTGCCACTGTGACTAAAAGTACAATAAAAAAAGAGGTAGGAGGAAGAGAAAGGGGGAGGAATGTTCCCGAAAAAAGTCAGTCAGCACAGAAAAAGATGAGTTGCTCAGAATTCTGTAATTTTACCAATCTTGCCAATCTTGTACGGTAGCTTACAATTGTCTCAAGTTACTAAGACAGAGAACAATCTTTTTAAAATCTTTTTTCCCCCATTATTTTCTTTTTTTCCACACTAACAATACTGTCAATGTCAGAATGAAAAGAGCGAGAAAGAGTGGAGAGAGAGAGTGTATGTCAAAAGAGAGACGGGAAGAGAGAGTGAGCAAGAGTGAGCGAGAGAGAGAGAGAGTGAGAATGAATAGAGGCTGTTGACCAAGGGCTTGACGAAGCCATTCTGTTTCAGATGACCCAATATGCTGAGTCACTGACACACTCAAATAATTTCATCAGCCTGTATGAAGATTTAGGCAGATTCAGAGATACAGGAGTACTCTTAGTGATATGCAAAATACACTGTAATACACTGATACCCAAAATATTCTAATACAGCATTAGCAAGTGTTACTTGTATAATGGGGGCTATACTAAAATGTATCTCCTAAGCAATTTCATCTGATGGGAATTCTTGTCATCATGAGCACAGGAGAATGTCACCGACCGATGGGCAGGAATTTGAGAACCAGAATAACAATGTTAGTTTGTAATAGAAAGCATTAAAAAATATACACTACCGTTCAAAAGTTTGGGGTCACTTAGAAAAGTCCTTCTTTTCAAAAGAAAAGCATTTTTTCTGTCCATTAAAATAACATCAAATTGATCAGAAATACAGTGTAGACATTGTTAATGTTGTAAATGGCTATTGTAGCTGGAAACGGCTGATTTTTAATGGAATATCTACATAGGCGTACAGAGGCCCATTTTTAGGAACCATCAGTCCTGTGTTCCAATGGCACGTTGTGTTTGCTAATCCAAGTTTATCATTTTAAAAGGCTAATTGATCATTAGAAAACACTTTTGCAATTATGTTAGCACAGCTGAAAACTGTTGTGCTGATTAAAGAAGCAATAAAACTGGCCTTCTTGAGACTAGTTGAGTATCTGGAGCATCAGCAATTGTGGGTTTGATTACAGGCTCAAAATGGCCAGAAACAAATAACTTTCTTCTGAAACGCGTCAGTCTATTCTTGTTCTGAGAAATGAAGGCTATTCCATGCAAGAAATTGCCAAGAAACTGAAGATCTCGTACAACGCTGTGTACTACTCCCTTCACAGAACAGCGCAAACTGGCTCTAACCAGAATAGAAAGAGGAGTGGGAGGCCCGGTGCACAACTGAGCAAGAGGACAAATACATTAGAGTGTCTAGTTTGAGAAACAGACGCCTCACAGGTCCTCAACTGGCAGCTTCATTAAATAGTACCCGCAAAACACCAGTCTCAACGTCAACAGTGAAGAGGCAACTCCGGGATGCTGACCTTCTAGGCAGAGTTGCAAAGAAAAAGCCATATCTCAGACTGGCCAATAAAAAGAAAAGATTAAGATGGGCAAAAGAACACAGACACTGGACAGAGGAAGATTGGAAAAAGTGTTATGGACAGACGAATCGAAGTTTGAGGTGTTCAGATCACAAAGAACTACATTTGTGAGACGCAGACCAAATGAAAAGATGCTGGAGGAGTGCTTGATGCCATCTGTCAAGCATGGTGGAGGCAATGTGATGGTCTGGGGGTGCTTTGGTGGTGGTAAAGTGGGAGATTTGTACAGGGTAAAAGGGATCTTGAAGAAGGAAGGCTATCACTCCATTTTGCAACGCCATGCCATACCCTGTGGACGGCGCTTGATAGGAGCCAATTTCCTCCTACAACAGGACAATGACCCAAAGCACAGCTCCAAACTATGCAATAACTATTTAGCTGGTATTCTGTCTATAATGGAGTGGCCAGCACAGTCACCGGATCTCAACCCTATTGAGCTGTTGTGGGAGCAGCTTGACCGTATGGTACGTAAGAAGTGCCCATCAAGCCAATCCAACTTGTGGGAGGTGCTTCAGGAAGCATGGGGTGACATCTCTTCAGATTACCTCAACAAATTGACAACTAGAATGTGAAAGGTCTGCAAGGCTGTAATTGCTGCAAATGGAGGATTCTTTGACGAAAGCAAAGTTTGAAGGACATAATTATTATTTCAATTAAAAATCATTATTTCTAACCTTGTAAATGACTACATTTCCTATTCATTTTGCTATATTTCCTATTCAAACTCATTTCATGTATGTTTTCATGGAAAACAAGGACATTTCGAAATGACCCCAAACTTTTGAACGGTAGTGTATATTGATATCATTTTTCTTTTTTTATATATTGATAATACAATTTGTGATAATAAATCATTTGAATTTTTTTATATCAAAAATGTAATTATCAATATAAATATATACAGCTGTGGAAAAAATTAAGAGACCACTGCAAACTTTTCTTAAATCAGCATCTCTACATGTATGACAGCCATTCCATTCCAGTGTCTGTTGAATTCCAACACAGGCACACCTCATTCTACTGAATGAGGTACAGATTAGGTGATCACATGAACCAAATCTTATTTAACGAGGAAAAGTATAAAAACCACTGCTGTGGTCATCACTATCCTCTTGCAATAGGACCAACTGGATGGCAAAAACAGTGCTAATAGTACCTCAAAAGTAATATTAATCAAAAAATAACTATTGACCATACCAAAAGAGTTGAAAAGGAAAGTTTTGAGTGAGGAAAATAAGTGGTCAATTCTGGCTTTACTGGCAGAGGGATACAGTGAGCGTCAGGTTGCTTCCATCCTTAACATTTCAAAGACGGCGGTTCATAAGAACAAGGTCAAGCAGCAGACATTGGGGACAACAAAGCTACAGACCGGCAGAGGGCGAAAACAACTCTCTACTGACCGGGATGATCGCCAACTCATTCGAATGTCACTCAACAACCGTAGGATGACATCAAGTGACCTACAAAAAGAATGGCAAACGGCAGCTGGAGTGAAGTGCATGGCGAGGACGGTTCGAAACAGGCTCCTAGGGGCAGGGCTGAAGTCATGCAAAGCTAGAAAAAAGCCCTTCATCAATGAGAAGCAAAGAAGAGCCAGGCTGAGGTTTGCAAAAGACCATAAGGATTGGACCGTAGAGGATTGGAGTAAGGTCATCTTCTCTGATGAGTCCAATTTTTAGCTTTGCCCAACACCTGGTCGTCTAATGGTTAGACGGAGACCTGGAGAGGCCTACAAGCCACAGTGTCTCGCACCCACTGTGAAATTTGGTGGAGGATCGTGATGATCTGGGGGTGCTTCAGCAAGGCTGGAATCGGGCAGATTTGTCTTTGTGAAGGACGCATGAATCAAGCCACGTACAAGGTTGTCCTGGAAGAAAACTTGCTTCCTTTTGCTCTGACATTGTTCCCCAACTCTGAGGATTGGTTTTTCCAGCAGGACAATGCGCCATGCCACACAGCCAGGTCAATCAAGGTGTGGATGGAGGACCACCAGCTCAAGACCCTGTCATGGCCAGCCCAATCACCAGACCTGAACACCATTGAAAACTTCTGGAATGTGATCAAGAGGAAGATGGATGTTCACAAGCCATCAAACAAAGCCGAGCTGCTTGAATTTCTGCGCCAGGAGTGGCATAACGTCACCCAACCTCAATGTGAAAGACTGGTGGAGAGCATGCCAAGACGCATGAAAGCTGTGATTGAAAATCAGGGTTATTCCACCAAATATTGATTTCTGAACTCTTCCTAAGTTAAAACATTACTATTGTGTTGTTTAAAAATGAACATGAACCTATTTTCTTTGCATTATTCGAGGTCTGACAACACGGCATCTTTTTTGTTATTTTGACGAGCTGTCATTTTCTGCAAATAAATGCTCTAAATGACAATATTTTTATTTGGAATTTGGGAGAAATGTTGTCAGTAGATTATAGAATAAAACAAAAATTTTAATTTTACCCAAACACATACCTATAAATAGTAAAACCAGAGAAACTGATAATTTTGCAGTGGTCTCTTAATTTTTTCCGCAGCTGTGTATATATATATATATCGATAATAAAAAATTGATATGAATAATTGTATATTAGCATATATTTTGCATTATTAAAACTCAAACCCATCAGCTTCTAATGCCTTCAATGTCAATGAAGAGGAGGGTGGAGAGAGCACTGAGAGACAGTCTTCACATTTTGTTGCCTTAAAACTAAATCTAAACATTTATTAAATAAAACTTTTTCCTATCTATGTTTTTTCACATTTTTAAAGTGAAAGAAAATCATAGAACATTTTCCAAATTAATAAAAAATAAAAAATGAAGATGTCTTGATTGCGTACTGTATGTTTTCAAACACCATAGTTCAGAGGTGGTACCATGGTCCCAGAGTGGTTTTGGTGGGGGAAAAATTATGTGGCCTGTAGTTTTTCCTGATCTGGTAACCTAACCAGGTAAAACTCCGGACCTTATACGGTATGACATGATTAATCTGTTGTTAAAAGGTTTAATATGGGCTATGGGACCAGAGTTTTTCTAATCAGGCCACATGGTTTAAAAAACTCAAACTGCAGCAACCTTGTACTTGATCATATTAATTATATGTTAAAGAAGGACTAGGGGGGATTCCTATACACAGAGAAAGCAACATGATTGGACAATAGAACTCACAGGGCTGAGCTTGCTTTATGCAGGTTTGCATCCTGTAGTCCTGCCCTATGCAACTGTAGGCCTAATAAAACATTTATTCACAATCTATGTCAGCTATTGTGTTTATTGATTAATTCCAGTTAATAATTTTGGATTGAAAAAGTCTAGGTAACCTAGTTAGCCCAAATTTGAATATACAGTGCATTCGGAAAGTATTCAGACCCATTGACTTTTTCCACATTTTGTTACGTTACAGCCTTATTCTAAAATTGATTCAAAAAAAAAATTCCTAATCAATTTACACACAATACCCCATAATGACAAAGACACATTTCTATAAATTTTTCCAAATGTATTAAAAATAAAGAACTGAAATATTACATTTACATAAGTATTTGTCCCATTCTTCTCTGCAGATCCTCTCAAGCTTTGTCCGATTGGATGGGGAGCGTCGCTGCACAGCTATTTTCAGGTCTCTCCAGAGACGTTCGATAGGGTTCTAGTCCGGGCACTGGCTGGGCAACTCAAGGACAAGCTACTCCTGCATTGTATTGGCTGTGTGCTTAGGGTTGTTGTCCTGTTGGGAGGTGAACCTTCGCCCCAGTCTGCGGTCCTGTGAACTCTGAAGCAGGTTTTCATCAAGGAACTCTCTGTACTTTGCTCCATTCATCTTTCCCTCGATCCTGACTAGTCTACCAGTCCCTGCTGCTGCTGAAAAACATCCCCACAGCATGATGCTGCCACCACCATGCTTCACCGTAGGGATGGTGCCAGGTTTCCTCCAGACCTGACGCTTGGCATTCAGGCTAAAGAGTTTGGTCTTGGTTTCATCAGACCATAGAAATCTTGTTTCTCATGGTCTGAGAGTCCTTTAGGTGCCTTTTGGAAAACTCCAAGCAGGCTGTCATGTGCCTTTTACTGAGGAGTGGCTAGCGTCTGGCCTCTCTACCATAAAGGCTTGATTGGTGGAGTGCTGCAGAGATGGTTGTCCTTCTGGAAGGTTCTCCCATCTCCACAGAGGAACTCTGGAGCTCTGTCAAAGTGACCATCGGGTTCCTGGTCACCTCCCTGACCAAGGCCCCATTCCCCTGATTGCTCAGTTTGGCCGGGAGGCCAGCTCTAGGAAGAGTCTTGGTGGTTCCAAACTTCTTCCATTTAAGAATGATGGAGGCTACTGTGTTCTTGGGGACCTTCAATGCTGTAGAAATGTTTTGGTACCCTTCCCCAGATCTGTGCCTCGACACAATTCTGTCTCGGAGCTCTACGGACAATTCCTTCGACCTCATGGCTTTGTTTTTTCTCTGACATGCACTGTCAACTGTAGGACCTTATATAGACAGGTGTGTGCCTTTCCAAATCATGTCCAATCAATTGTATTTACCATAGGTGGACTCCAATCAAGTTGTAGAAACATCTCAAAGATGATCAATGGAAACAGGATGTACCTGAGCTCAATTTCGAGTCTCATAGCAAAGGGTCTGAATACTTATGTAAATAAGGTATTTCCGTTTTTTATTTGTAATACATTTGCAAACATTTATAAAAACTTGATTTCACTTTGTCATCATGGGGTATTGTGTGTAGATTGATGAGGAACATGTTTTATTCAATCAATTGTAGGATAAGGCTGTAACATAACAAAATGTGGGAAAAGTCAAGGAGTCTGAATACCTTCCGAATGCACTGTATTATTTTACCTGGTAAGTTGACTGAAAACACATTCTCATTTACAGCAATGACCTGGGGAATAGTTACAGGGGAGAGGAATGAGCTAATTGGAAGCTGGGGATGATTAGTTGGCCATTATGATATGAGAGCCAGATTGGGAATTTAGCCAGGACACCAAGGTTAACACCTCTACTCTTACGATAAATGCCGTGGGATTATTAGTGACCACAGAGAGTCAGGAAATCAGTTTAACGTCCCATCCAAAAGACGGCACACTACACAGGGCGATGTCCCCAATCACTGCCCTGGGGCATTGGGATTAATGTTTTTTACCAGAGGAAAGAGTGCCTCCTACTGGCCCACCAACACCACTTCCAGCAGCATCTGGTCTCCCATCAGGGACTGACCAGAACCAACCCTGCTTAGCTTCAGAGGCACACAAGCAGTGGGATGCAGGGTGTCTACAAAAAAAAAACAATCCAGACTGTACTGTTTAAGGAAGCTTAGATCTTTTGATGTATGGACAAAATGCTTTGTATGTTCTATAGCAGTGTCGTGGCAAGTGTAGTGACCTATGCCATTGTGTGCTGGAAAGGGAATTTAGCTAAGCAAGACTTAAACAAGCTTGACAAAATCATTAACAAAGGCCAGTGCTACAATTGGCTGCAGCCTGGAATCAATGCAGGACATAAAAAGGCTGCAAGTAAAAACACACATGATCATGGACAATGACACACACCCCCTCCACAGCACTCTAATGCAACTCAGGAGCAGCTTCAGTAGCAGGTTCGTCCTGCCCAGATGTTCCACAGAGAGGTTTAGACAGTCATTTTTACCCACAGCCATGAGGCTTTTTAATGAGTGTAATTGATTAACTGTTTTATGAGGTCTTTCTATTGGAAAATGTTGTTGCCTGTTTTCCCCCAGAGTAGGATAGAAAACAGCACTTGAATCTGTATTATTTTAGGGTTGCTATGGTGCAGGTGCCTTTACGTGTCTTAATATGTTTTTTTGTTTCGTTTTTTGTATGTGTTGGTCATTGTTACATGTCTTGTCATTGTAAGTCATTGATGATGCATGCTGTGATAAAACAATTTCCCAAATTGGGATTAATAAAGTAATACTCTACTCTACCCATGCTGCTGGCCCATAAACGTAATATAACTTTATGTTATTTTATGTTATTGTTAAACTTGATATTATTACATTTAAATTATACATTTGATGATGTTTAATTGAACTCGATATTGATATAATTGAGGTAATTTAAATTATGAATACCATACATCCTATGCAAATTCATTTATGTAAGTAAATAAATAGCAAGGTTGGATGTTTGCAGTTGGCAGCCAGGACTAGTCATCTCTATCTGGCTGGGGCGGGGACTGGGGGCTGTCCCGCAGTCCATTCCCACATTACCCTGTTATTCTCCCAGCACAGAGGTTTAAGGTACACTCCTAAACCTTGTCTGATCTCCTTTAGCCCCATGTGAACAGCACCAGGGGCCTCCCCAATTGACACATTTACACCCGACTCCCTCACCCCGCCCGCCCTCTCCGTCTGTTTCTGCCTACTGACCACTGACTCTGAAGTGGAAGAGTATAGAAGGGTATCTGTTATTGATGTCCAAATCAATAACACAGAAGAAGAGGCCTATTAGTAATTTCAACTGCAACCTCAAAGTCAGGGTTAGCATTATGAAGGAATGTAGTGCAAAAGCATTGTGCAAAGTGCAAAACATACCGTTAACCTCATTATAATCTCACAATGTGATTTAATTTGAAACTTTTCTCCAACAATGTGCGTTATGAGGAGGCGATTATTTAAGTAGAGTTTAGTAAACTGAGCAATACATTCGGTCAGGAACCCTTGATCAAGATGAGCAAAAAAGACAGTATAAAATAAATACAAATACTGAGCTATATTGCATTAAAATTCTACTATTTCATACTAATACAATTGCCCAGAGAAATATTTTGTTTAAGAAGTAATACAAAAAAAAAAAAAAAAGATAGCAACCTGTTCTCAGGGCATTTCATATTATTCTATATGTAAATCCGAGACACTCCATTTAGTATGATATGCTACATTTCATAAGGTATGTATTAATTTGTGGATGTCCATCACCCATTTTGTATGATATGTTACCAATTACAATTCGTGCAAAATGTTACAAATTTGCCCATCGTACAATATGTTATGAATTTGCAAAACGTATGATATTTTACGAATTATAGCTAGGTGGCTAACGTTAGCTGGCTCGCTAACATTAGCTAGGCTAGGGGTTAGGGTTAAGGATTAGGGTTGAGGTTAGGGTTAAGTTTAGGATTTAGGTTAAAGGGTTAAGGTTAGGGGAAGGGGAAGGGTTAGCTAAAAGGGTTAAGGTTAGGGTTAGGTGAAGGGTTCACTAAAAGGTTTAAGGTTAGGGGAAGGGTTGGCTAACATGCTAAGTAGTTGCAAAGTTGCTAATTAGCTAAAGTTGTACGTGATGAAATTCGAACTCGCAACCTTTGAGTTGCTAGACGTTCGCGTTGTACGGCCACCCATCCAACCACCCTCCTTTTGTTTTTGCCTTAAGTAACCATCTGTCTTATGTAACCATACCAAACGTAACATATTATACTAAATGGAGTGTCTTGGATTTATTTACAGAATAATATAAAAAGCTAAAAATTATTGGCACCCCTGCTTTCAACACTCCAGAACCATCTGCTTGCTAGGATTACGGCACTGAGCCTTTTTGTTAAATGTTTTAGGAGATTGAAGAACACATTGGGAGGGATCTTAGACCATTCCTCCATACATAATCTTTCCAGATCCTTGATATCCTTCATCTGAGCTTATGGACTGCCCTCTTCAATTCAAACCACAGAGACTGAGATGGCAACATTTTGATTTTGTGGTCAATGAACCATTCTTTGTGGTATGTTTAAAGTTGGAGGTTTCCCCTCAGGTTAGATACATTAGTGATCATCATCTAGGGACAACCTTAACACAGGATAACTAAGTTGTGAATGAAATTACAACAACCTGAGGTTATATTATGCTTTCACAAGATCACATCGTGTTCATCAAAGAATCCTGAATCCTGATTGGCCCTGAAGGCTACACACAGTGAGGGAAAAAAAGTATTTGATCCCCTGCTGATTTTGTAAGTTTGCCCACTGACAAAGACATGATCAGTCTATAATTTTAATGGTAGGTTTATTTGAACAGTGAGAGACAGAATAACAACAACAAAAATCCAGAAAAATGCATGTCAAAAATGTTATGAATTGATTTGCATTTTAATGAGGGAAATAAGTATTTGACCCCTCTGCAAAACATGACTTAGTACTTGGTGGCAAAACCCTTGTTGGCAATCACAGAGGTCAGACGTTTCTTGTAGTTGGCCACCAGGTTTGCACACATCTCAGGAGGGATTTTGTTCCACTCCTATTTGCAGATCTTCTCCAAGTCACTATAGTTTCGAGGCTGACGTTTGGCAACTCAAACGTTCAGCTCCCTCCACAGATTTTCTATGGGATTAAGGTCTGGAGACTGGCTAGGCCACTCCAGGACCTTAATGTGCTTCTTCTTGAGCCACTCCTTTGTTGCCTTGGCCGTGTGTTTGGGTCATTGTCATGCTGGAATACCCATCCACGACCCATTTTCAATGCCCAGGCTGAGGGAAGGACGTTCTCACCCTAGATTTGACGGTACATGGCCCCGTCCATCGTCCCTTTGATGCGGTGAAGTTGTCCTGTCCCCTTAGCAGAAAAACAACCCCAAAGCATAATGTTTCCACCTCCATGTTTGACGGTGGGGATGGTGTTCTTGGGGTCATAGGCAGCATTCCTCCTCCTCCAAACACGGCGAGTTGAGTTGATGCCAAAGAGCACTTTCACCCAGTTCTCCTCTGAATCATTCAGATGTTCATTGGCAAACTTCAGACGGCCCTGTATATGTGCTTTTTTCAGCAGGGGGACCTTGCGGGCGCTGCAGGATTTCAGTCCTACCAATTGTTTTCTTGGTGACTATGGTCCCAGCTGCCTTGACATCATTGACAAGATCCTCCCGTGTAGTTCTGGGCTGATTCCTCACCGTTCTCATGATCATTGCAACTCCACGAGGTGAGATCTTGCATGGAGCCCCAGGCCGAGGGAGATTGACAGTTCTTTTGTGTTTCTTCCATTTGCGAATAATCGCACCAACTGTTGTCACCTTCTCACCAAGCAGCTTGGCGATGGTCTTGTAGCCCATTCCAGCCTTGTGTAGATCTACAATCTTGTCCCTGACATTCTTGGAGAGCTCTTTGGTCTTGGCCATGGTGGAGAGTTTGGAATCTGATTGATTGATTGCTTCTGTGGACAGGTGTCTTTTATACAGGTAACAAGCTGAGATTAGGAGCAGACTCTTAAAGGGAGTGCTCCTAATCTCAGCTTGTTACCTGTATAAACGACACCTGGGAGCCAGAAATCTTTCTGATTGAGAGGGGGTCAAATACTTATTTCCCTCATTAAAATGCAAATCAATTTATAACATTTTTGGCATGCGCTTTTCTGGACTTTTGTTGTTGTTATTCTTTCTCTCACTGTTCAAATAAACCTACCATTAAAATGATAGACTGAACATGTCTTTGTCAGTGGGCAAACGTACAAAATCAGCAGGGGATCAAATACTTTTTGTCCCTCACTGTATGGCTGCTGCACCTCTCTATTTCCTGGAACACCTGGAACCAACCATGCAACTGATATAAACTATATATACAAAAGTATGTGGACACCCCTTAAAATGAGTGGATTTTGATATTTCAGCCACCCCCGTTGCTAACAGGTGTATAAAATCGAGCACATAGCCATGCAATCTCCATAGACAAACATTGTCATTAGAATGGCCTTCCTGAAGAGCTCAGTGACTTTCAACGTGGCACCGTCATAGGATGCCACCTTTCCAACAAGTCAGTTCGTCAAACTTCTGTACTGCTAGAGCTGCCCCGGTCAACTGTAAGTGCTGTTATTGTGAAGTGGAAATGTCTAGGAGCAACAACGGCTCAGCCGCGAAGTGTTAGGCAACATAAGCTCACAGAACGGGACCGCTGAGTGCTGAAGCGTGTAAAAATCGTCACTACCAAGTTCCAAACTGCAACACTCACTACCAAGTTCCAAACTGCCTCTGGAAGCAACGTCAGCACAAGAACTGTTCGTCGGGACCGTCATGAAATGGGTTTCCATGGTCGAGCAGCCGCACACAAGCCTAAGATCACCATGTGCAATGCCAAGCGTCGGCTGGAGTGGTGTAAAGCTTGCTGCCATTGGACTCTGGAGCAGTGGAAATGCGTTCTCTGGAGCGATGAATCACACTTCACCATCTGGTGGTCCGACGGATGAATCTGGGTTTGGTGGATGCCAGGAGAACGCTACCTGTGAAGTTTGTTGGAGGAGGAATAATGGTCTGGGGCTGTTTTTCATAGTTCGTGCTAGGCCCCTTTAGTTCCAGTGAAGGGAAATCTTAACGCTACAGCATACAATGATATTCTAGACGATTCTGTGCTTCCAACTTTGTGGCAACAGTTTGGGGAAGGCCCTTTCCTGTTTCAGCATGACAATGCCTGCATGCAAAAGGAAACAGTTTTCGTCACCACACGTGCCCACATGTTAAAATACTTATGTTACCCTCCCTCCCACCACCCATTTTGTTCTCCCAACTTTAGCTTGATGAGGAGAAAAGTGCTGACAGAGAATGTTTGGTAAATGTACCAGTGGGTAAAGTATTCTTAGAGCAGCTGCCAAACATAGGTAATGTATTTTGAGGGTTGGCACATGCAGCCCTCCCCTGAAAAACTCTTAAAAATACATTTTGTGAAAATAACATGCCATCTCCCCAAAGGGTGGTAAGGTTGTTCATTTCAAAGAACATTAACATCTTGGAGTTTTCCATTATTCCACAAGGGGAGATGTAAAACAAGGTCTTGGCACAAGTGGATCAGACAGTGGCTTGTCAATTTGTAGCATTAGAGAGCTTAGGGCAGATGGCTGGAAATGCAAGAGATACATTCTGACACAATCTTCTCTAGAGAGACATGGAGTTGACTTGTGACTACTGTTTCAGCTGTATTTCCCACAGTTGCTGCCATCAATGCTTTGAACACTGTAAGACCTTTTTCCACTATGGTGGACAAAGAATAAATAATTAATTAATCAGTCAATCACAAGCTGTGAATGAAAAATGTATGCACTCACTAACTGTAAGTCGCTCTGGATAAGAGCGTCTGCTAAATGACTCAAATGTAAATGTGTATATTACTACAATATGTGTATGTCCTCTATATAGGCTTGCTGAAACACATAGTCATGTCTCTCTGTCTCTCTCTCTGTTTCTCATGTGTTTGTAGGTAGGGTAACAAAGGTCATGCTCTGCTACACAGGCCAGGGCCCGGTTTCCCAAAAGCATCTTAAGGCTAAGTTAATCTTAGAACCATAGGCTCCTATGGTTCTAACGATGAACTTAACTTTAAGATGCTTTTGGGAAACCGGGCCCTGACCAGTTCAAACACACCCTGACATTATTACTGTTCTGAGATAGCCCTCAGCTCTCTCACACTGTGGCACAGACAGGAGACAGAAACGCACAGAACAATAAAAGCTCTCTCATGTGCATGCATGTCATTACGCCTGTGTGTGTGTGTGTCTCTCTCTGTGTGTGTGTGCGTCTCTCTGTGTATGTGTGTGAATCTGCTTGCATGTTGTGTTCATGATTAACGTAACCCTAATGTGACTGAAGTCAATCAATAAGACAGTCAAGAAATCAGTCAAATTGGATTCATCGATCTTCCCACTGTCAGTCTACATAAGACAAAAACGCCTGCAACCCTCTGAGTTTTTCACTTATCTTCATAATTATGCACATAATTATGCATATTTCACACTGAGATACACTCCTAACACTAGCGCTAAATCGGATGAAATTAAATCTCTCTCTCAACCCTTCCCCCTCGACCTTTTCCTCTCTCAAAAAGTCACGCCTTTCCCACGTATTAAATCCCTCTTATTACCACTCTCTCCGTCTCTCTTCTTCCCTTTCTTCCTTCTATTCTCTCCATCCCACCTCCTCTCCCTCACTCACGTGGGATTGCAGTAAAGGGCAGGCCGTGTCTGATCTGCAGAGGCAGTTTGACATTCCCAGCATACATAGCATGCATGGTGGTCAGGGACACAATCAGAACATTACTTCCAGCCTGTAGGCTCTCAGCTGGGCCTTGTTCACTGGAGAGGCCTGGAGCCTCCACTCCCAGAGAGATTTATGTCCCCAACAACTGCATCTGCCTGTGTAATGCATTACATCACCCTCACCCTGCATGACATCAGTGGCATAAGTAATCACTGAAGATGACCTTCAGGTTGTTATGGTAGAGGAGAGTTTGTTCTCAATAACTTACCTGGCAGAATACAGGTTGAATGAATCAACAAATGCAGGGCACAGAGGGATAGGTTAGCACTGCAGTGCACTTAACAATCACATTTCTTTTATACCTGCTAGATGTTATTGAGATTAAAACCCTCCTTTTTCATATCCATTACATGTGCCAGTTATGAGTTTAACATACTGTAGCTGAAGGCCTCATGGCCCACACACATCATGGAACACTTTGCATCTGCAATGAGATCGCTCCCTATGATAATTAATAGGTAATTTAGTTCACCACCACTCCACAACAACACACTCAGCAGCCAGAGTCACTTTAAACATAAGCCAGGAGTTCAGGAGGGCCACATAATCATTACATAAAGCATAAGGACAGCTAGATGAATGGGAGGCAAAGGTTTGAGACCTGTAGAAACAGCCAACCAGCCAGCTGGTCGGGAACACAATCTTCCCAGAGGAAGTCTCAATGGAACACATGGGCCTGCCTACCTGCACAGCCCTAGGCTCACAGCTAACCAGACAGGAGGAGGCTTGTGATTGGCTGAGACAAACACGCCCTCCTCACCACGCCTCCCTCCCTCTCCACAGTCATGTGATATGGCCTAGACCCTAGAGGACGACCTCTGCAGTCTTTCTCACATGCACATTCTCTCCTTCCAACTCATCTCTTTCCATTTCTATTATTCACATGAGAAATGAGCAGACGTAGAAATGTGTACAAGACAGAAATGTGAGAGTCTAACAGAAATGTGACAGTCTAACAGAAATGTGTGTGTGAGAAATGTGAGAGTCAAACAGAAATGTGTGTGTGAGAAATGTGAGTCTAACAGAAATGGAAAGAATGAGAATGAGAGACTATTACTCTACTCTACTATCTCTCTCTCTCTCTCTCTCTCTCTCTCTCTCTCTCTCTCTCTCTCTCTCTCTCTCTCTCTCTCTCTCTCTCTCTCTCTCTCTCTCTCTCTCTCTCTCTCTCTCTCTCTCTCTCTCTCTCTCTCTCTCTCTCTCTCTCTCTCCAACCAACTTGTTGTCCCCTTCCTCGTCTTCCATGTCTCTCTCCCTCTATTTGCTCATTATCCATAAACAAAAAGTAAGAAAGCAGGAGATGAAGTTGGAGAAGAGTCCCCTAAGCAAGCTGGTCCTGGGGCTCTGTTCACGAACACAAACAGACCCCACAGAGCCCCAGGACAACAACACAATTAGACTCAACCAAGTCATGAGAAAAAAAAAAGAGAATTACTTCCCACATTGGAAATAATTGACAAAAATACAGAGCAAACTAGAATGCTATTTGGCTCTAAACAGAGAGTACACAGTGGCAGAATACCTGACCACTGTGACTGACCCAAATTTAAGGAAAGCTTTGACTATGTACAGACTTAGTGAGCATAGCCTTGCTATTGAGAAAGGCCGCCAAAGGCAGACCTGGTTCTCCAGAGAAGACAGGCTATGTGCACACTGCCCACAAAATGAGGCGGAAACTGAGCTGCACTTCCTGACGTCCTGCCAAATGTATGACCATATTAGAGACATATATTCCCCTCAGATTACACAGATCCACAAAGAATTAGAAAACAAACCCAATTTTGATAAACTCCCTTATCTACTGGGTGAAATACCACAGTGTGCCATCACAGCAGCAAGATTTGTGACCTGTTGCCACAAGAAAAGGGCAACCAGTGAAGAACAAACACCATTGTAAATACAACCCATATTTATGTTTATTTATTTTCCCATTTGTACTTTAACTATTTGCACATTGTTACAACACTCTATATATTCATAATATGACATTTGAAATGTCTTTATTCTTTTGGAACTTCTGAGTGTAATGATTACTGTAATTTTTTTTATTTCACTTTTGTTTACTATCTACTTCACTTGCTTTGGCAATGTTAACATACGTTTCCCATGCCAATAAAGCCCTTAAATTGAATTGAATTGAATTGAGTGAAGGAGATTGAATGATTGAGGAAAGAGAACTAGAGGTTGAATACATAACAGCACTCTCACCCAGCTGGAGATGTCATGCGCTCATGACATGCATGTGCTCTGTCTAACTTTGGCTTTTATTTATGTAATTTTTATTGACATCATGAAGACACTGTGTTGCCCAAATAGCCGCCACGAAGTCAGTCAGCAAGCCTGGAATTAAGTATTTATTTGTTGTAAAACCGCTTTCCTCTGACATTTTTTGTACATTTTGCGGTGTATGCGTAGCTCTGTAAAATGGCTTTTGATACTTGGCCCTGGAAAGCACAGAGAGTTCCAGTGTCTGTCTCCCCTCTCTTTCAGGCTGAGGCCACGACCGGCCATGTTGTGAATGGTATTTGTATTTGTATTGGCACTGTGGCAAAGTCAGATACTTCATACCTGTTTTTCACGGCCCTTGTTTGGTGAGCAGAGTGGTATAATAAGAAGCAAGCTATATCTACTCAAGGTTTTATAAAGCTAGCCAGCTTCAGTTAGCTTCACATTCCAGGTCATGCTTCATCTGTACTTAGACAGTGGACATTGTTAGTCTGCCTGCCGCTAACTTTAGCAGGCTTTTAAATGCTAGTCGAACGCCAAACTCTTCATTGAAACAATGCTGAAACATCAACCCATGGGCAAGTCAGTGCCACATTTTCATTTGTGCCAAAATCCAAATGAAATAAAAGTTATCTGGAAAGTTCAGCAGTCTATGGTGTGAAATAGGCTTTTAGACATGCCGTCTTTATTTTATTACTTATCGTTAATGCCATCTTTGGTGTCTTTGGTGTGACTATATCTAATGACGTTCTACTCAATACTCTTTAAACTAATTTCCTGTATCCCCTTCTCCCTGATACTAGATCTCATCCTCTCTCTTTCCCTCTGATACTGCCCACACTGTAGCAATACATTCTCCACTGTCTCTGTTTCCTGGCAATAATCACACATTCCTGTTGGATGCTTTCCTTTCACATTTAATGTCTTATTCAACTGGCTGTGTCCCACCCTTAATCTTGTAAAAATAGCCTCCACTCCTCTGTACCTTCCTGCCGTCCTCCCCTCCCCGACTTTCCTCTGTATTTGTACTCTATTCCACTGCTCCTGCCATCTCCGCACCATCACTGTCCATATCAGGCTTTTTGCCTCTGCCTTGCTCATTGAAACTACAACATCAACATCCCCACTACTAAGTGCTTGTTTAGCCAGCATATCAACTGCCTCATTCCCCTTCACCCCCGCATGGGCTGGGACCCAAGTAAATCTTATCTGTCTAACCATCTGTCTAATCCTGTCATGGGTTTGTAGTACATCATAAAGCAGGTCTTGTCTGCTACGTGAGCTAAATGACTCATCAACACTGCACATGAATCAGAGCAAATAACTACTCTGCTCTGGCTCATTGAAACAACTATTTAGATTCTAAATAAACAGAGAAAAACTCTGTAAAGCTCAAACCAAGTTGATTCACCCACTGGGTCACACAGCTGCATAAAAAAAAGACATGTTCCCAACAGCACAAGTATATAACCAACCTTCCAATTAATGGCAATGCATTTATTAGCCACTTTAAATGCTAGGTTACACAGTTTCTTCTGATAACAGTCTCCAGTATCAACATTTCCAAGCAAACAAAAACAGGGAGAAGGGAGAATCTGTAGACATGCTGAGATAAAAGGACATACTCTTTGCCAGAATTCAGCCAGCCTTCACAAGCAGAATAATACCATTTCTGAGTGCATGATATTCAGTTTCACTGGCATATAGTACGTTCTATGGATGGTCTTAAACTGCAGTAATTGATGTCTGAGATTCTATGAATATGACTGGGCATTTTAACATATCTTTATCCATTCATCGTCATCAGTAGCATCTCCCAGGTCTTCCTGACATTTTTGTTTGACATATTTTGTGTCATTGGGAAAAGTCTCTATCAACCCTTCATACGGTTTGGAAATCAACTTTGGAGGTTTGTCAGACTGCCTTAAAATAGCATCTGGCTTGTCCAGTGTTTGCTGGACAGAGAGAATAAAGTGTTGTATCTGCAAATATTCACCTCACCTCTGTCACAGACTGGTCTTCCCTGGCTACCTGACTCTGCTGAGACCCATGTCACCATCTGATCCTCCTAAAATGAGGCATGACAAAGAATTACCTTGGTGTACATTTATACATTATATTATCCAAGAATAGTAATTGAAATGACCATTTTCCCAGATCCCAGACTGTAGCTTTAAGCTTAAACTGCTGTCCTGTTGTAATGAATACTCGGACAGAGTGGTAAGATCCAATCGCAGAATTGCGATGCTTTATTAGAGTACAGACAAGGGAATAGCTTAATCGTGGTCTGGCGAGCTGTGGTCAAAACCGGGCAAGGCAGAGACAGGCAGAAGTACTAAGGGAGCGGGCGTAGTCGTAGTCGAGGGCACGGGCACAGGTTCAGAATACGGTAATCACTGGGATAGACAAGCAGAGGATTAAGCAATTCAGGGAGTCACACAACGAAGCACAGGTCTGGTACACTGGTAATCAAAAACAAACTCTCTCTCTCTCTCTCTCTCTGAACAAAACGCTTAGCAAGTCACAAAGGAACAATACCTCGCACCGACTGAACTTCTGAGCACACCTTATATCCTACTCTAATTACTGACAGGTGTGCTCAGAACTCAGGTGAAACAGATCGAGTCTGATGACTCCCCCTCTCAGTAGATCGGGGAAGTGTCAGACTCTGTCTAGATCCAGCCAAACCCCGATCCCTTATACCTGTAGCTACTGTAGGTCTACCCATCAATTCAAGATGGAACTTTGTATCATTCACTGAAAATACTGCAAAATTCACCTGAGCTCCGTAGAATGGTCTTCTCTGGCTGTCTGACCCTGCTGGGCCCCCTGTCACCATCTGATCCTCATAAGACATGATGAGCATAGTGTTGTGTACTGACTGCATTAGAGGGCTGCATTTCCGCGGAATGCCTGCGGGACCTGCAGATCCCGAACAGAGATCATTGTGACGCGGTTGGCATTTTTCATGCTGCAGGCGGGACCGCGCGGTCAGACGACTTTGGGATTATATTTTTGTTGTCCCACAGATTATTTTGAAACGGTCCTCTTTCTGCTTTGTATGCATTAGCCTACCTATTGTATTAAAAGCACATATTTCTCGCATTATTCACAAACTCAGAATTCGCTACTTCAACTTCAGTAGCCTACCTCTTCTAGCTGGGCATGAGAGTTCAAGTGCGCCTAGTATGTGTGGTCTCATTGAAATAGAGTAGGCTGACTACATGGGCAGAGAATCATGTGGCAGTTAACTTGAATATGAAATCAACTTAAATATGATTAGACTGTAGGTTATTACAGTCAGGGCGAAACACTCCAAACAGCCTACTCGACCGCTCGGAGGCGTCCGCATGGTCCTAAAGCACACCATTGCCTGTGTTTAGTATCACATTCCAATGATAAAACTGGGGGGGGACAAAAATGCAATTTCAGAATGTGGGGGGTACATGTCCCCCATCCCCAGTGAAAGTTGCGCCCCTGACTACAGTGTCTGTAAATAAATATTGATAATGAAAAGAAGTGGAGGGCGCTCAACCAACGTGAGTCGAAGTACAAAAAAAAAATGAGAAAAGGCACCATAGGTTAGGCTACTATGGTGAGTAAGTCCTGTAGCTCAGTTGGTAGTGCATGGCGCTTGCAACGCCAGGGTTGTGGGTTTGTTTCCCACCGGGGGCCAGTATGAAAATGTATGCACTCACTAACTGTAAGTCGCTCTGGATAAGAGCGTCTGCTAAATGACTAAAATGTAGAATGAGGGTTGCGCATTTTCATTAAGGATTACCCATTTATTTGTCTCTGCCTGCAAATTGTCCTCCTTAAAGGTAGGCTATATCCTATAGAATTATGCAAAACGTAGCAAGTCTCCCCCCGTCCCCAGTGAAAGTAACGCCCCTGAGTGCTGTTATTGTTAAGTGGAAACGTCTAGGAGCAACGGCTCAGCCCAGAAGTGGTAGGCCACACAAGCTCACAGAACGGGACCGCCGAGTGCTGAAGCGCATAGCACGTAAAAATCTCCTGTCCTCGGTTGCAACACTCACTACCGAGTTCCAAACTGCCTCTGGAAGCAACGTCAGCACAATAACTATTCGTCGGGAGCTTCATGAAATGGTTTTCCATGGCTGAGCGGCCGCACACAAGCCTAAGATCACCATGTGCAATGCCAAGCATCGGCTGGAGTGCTGTAAAGCTCACCACCATTGGACTCTGGAGCAGTGGAAACGTGTTCTCTGGAGTGATGAATCACGCTTCACCATCTGGCAGTATGACGGACAAATCTGGGTTTGGCAGATGCTAGGAGAACGTTACCTGCCACAATGCATAGTGCCAACTGTAAAGTTTGGTGGGAGAGGAATAATGGTGTGAGGCTGTTTTTCATGGTTCGGGCTAGGCCCCTTAGTTCCAGTGAAGGGAAATCTTAATGCTACAGTGTACAATGACATTCTAAACGATTCTGTGCTTCCAACTTTGTGGCAACAGTTTGGTGGCAACAGTTTGGGGAAGACCCTTTCCTGTTTCAGCATGACAATGCCCCCGTGCACAAAGCGATGTCCATACAGAAATGGTTTGTTGAGATCGGTGTCGAAGAACTTGATTGGCCTGCACAGAGCCCTGACCTCAACCCCATCGAAGACCTTTGGGATGAATTGAAATGCCGACTGCGAGCCAAGCCTAATTGCCCAACATCAGTGCCCGACCTCACTAATGCTCTTAAGGCTGAATAGAAGCAAGTCCGTGCAGCCTTCCCAGAAGAGTGGAGGCCGTTATAGCAGCAAAGGGGGAACCTACTCCATTTTAATGCCCATGATTTTGGAATGAGATGTTCGCCAAGCAGGTGTCCACATACTACATACTTTTGGCCATGTAGTGTATGTCTATGGTTGGTTGCGGCTGTCAGTTTGCCTTTCGCAAATGTCAAAATACAATCATGTCGAAACGTAGTAATGCGAAGTGTGTAATGTGATAGCGCTTTTTTTACACACACAAAAAAAACATTTGATTCATAAAATATTTAAATCAGTCGTCTTCCTCAAATGAAGGGGATGACGACACAATCTTTGTGAGAGGGAGGGTATCTGATTTCATTGGTCCTCAACTCATGGCTCAGACACATCATTCAGGATGAATGGAGTTAGCCCTGAATTAAGGCGTCAACATGCTTCAATTCGGCTGGCGCCTAGCCTAACTTGGCTAGCTGAACCGAACGCATGTGCTCAGATACTCCCTTAAAAGACCTTCACTTGAAAAATGAGAAAAATGCGGCAATAGTACTGTTTGTCCATTTTGAGACGCCATAGCCAGTATACACTTCCTCAAAATAGTCAGAATTAATCTAAGATAACTCAAGAAATCTGTCATTAATTTTGACGTTTTTGCCGAGGAGATCTTAGTCGCGCAATTTTACATCTAACTAAGATGTTTGGTGCAGTATTTCTCAATGACAAATGTGCATTAAAAAATTAGTTGTCTCTTGTTGAATGACAACAAAGACTTAATTGGAGAATCCCAACAGTTGACCAATCACTGACGAAGAGGCGTAGACTTCGGCTCCTAACTTTGGCTTGCCTCACCGAAGTCCAAAACTAACAAAAACGTCACACAATGTCGTCATAATACAGTATATGCACAAATTCTTCCAAACTGGTTCGGCTGGGAAGCATGTGGACGCCTTTAGCCTGCACCAGAGCAGGTTAGTTCTGAAGGATTAGTTGCTATAGGAATTTACCTGGCTAAAAAGTTATCCACTTTCGTGGTACCGGTAATCCCGAGTTGAACTCAGAGTTGACCAAAGTTAACTCCTCAAACCTGATTTGTAGTATATGGCTCTAGGAATCTATGGGCGACAAGCAAACTTTAGTTGAACATAGGTTGAGAATCAACTGATTGGCAACACAAGAATACAAACATTAAACAGTAAATACACCAAAGATGCAGACTACTGTTATACATGTGTCGACGACTTTTAACACAGTGAGCTGTTACTACTGTGCATGAACTTGGTTGGGGGAATAGTCTGACTTATTTGACTTCAAAACAGGAAATACTGTACAAATACCCACAGGTTTAGCTAAGACCCTCCATTCACAAACAGTTAAGTTGTCCAACAGGATAGAACCAGAGCAATGGAGGGTGGGACCAGGTGCTCTGTGGTATGGAGAACATGTTGGTGTCACGGAGTGCACCCAGTCCTCTGGGCCATAGAGGGTTCTAGTGGGGTTCTAGGGTTCTTAAAGGAGCTCTTTGGGACGACTTTATTTTCCCATTACATCAGTAGGACAACTATAAATACAGTGAAAACAGATTATAAAAACACCAGGAATAGTTTTAAAACCATTCATAAAACATACATTTTTTATTCAAGGCGTTTGTCTAGCGCTGATATGAAGCACTCAACAAATCAAAAACATTGTTCTAAAGGGTTGTCCATTAACCTAACAGTACATTATTTGGCCAGCAGCCAGCACATTCTGATTAATAATTGCTGAGTTGTACTCACATTTGAGTACACAAGCTCAAGTGCATAGTACAAATATTATGAAAATATTAATATAAAAAATAAGATGATTTTTTTCCTATTCAACAAAAGTGGGGCTTGAAATGACTGAAATGCTTTCTCAATATAGTTACAATCACATTATAAACGACTTACTATAAGATTGCCTTTCTTATAACTGTAAAATAAATATGATAATATTTAGTAACAGTACATATTTGGCCCCATTTCATATAACTGACTACAGAGCATGTTCTGCCAAGCCTCCTCTGAGCGACGCAAAGACACCCTTCGAATGTCTGCAGACTCGTTACAACTTCAGCTTTATGTGATTTTATCCCCCTGTGACCAAGAAAAAGTGGTTGTGTTTCAATTCTACTAAATTATTCAGTTTTTGTTCATGTTGAGAACTCTAAATCCGGCTGAGAATATCACAGCGAGATGAAACCACAATTGCTGAAATCGCTAGACTTAATATGCCATCTGGCTGGGCTCCGTCGCTCAGAGGGAGAGGATATCGATTATTTGTCTGGATAGGCCAGAAAATATGACACGTCACTCCCTATGTAAATGTGGGGTGTGAAACCTGACACTTCAAGTCAGCTCCACTGAAAGAGTGGTGGCGGAAAGCAGACAGATGGGGCTTTCTGGCACTGTAAGACACTGGACCCTGCAATGTTCACAGAGCACTTTGTAAAATGTCAGTCGGAATAAGTCCAGAACCATTCTGTCCCCTAAATAGGGGACATAACAGAGGTTATATAAGTGAGCCACAGGTCTTCAATTGAAGGGTAAGCAGGCACGTGTGTGTGTATGTGCGCCCATTTACAGTGCATTCGGAAAGTATTCGGAAAGTATTCAGGTCCCTTCCCTTTTTCCACATTTTGTTACGTTACAGCCTCATTCTGAAATTCATTAAATTCAATTTTCCCTAATCAATCTACACACAATACCCCTTAATGACTAAGTGAAAATAGGTTTTTATAAATTTTTGCAAATGAATTACAAATAAAAAACTGATTTTTTAAAAGCGTATTTACATAAGTATTCAGACCCTTTGCTATGAGACTCGAAATTGAGCTCAGGTGCATCCTGTTTCCATTGATCATCCTTGAGATGTTTCTACAACTTGATTGGAGTTCACCTGTAGTAAATTCAATTGATTGGACATGATTTGGAAAGACACACACCTGTCTATATAAGGTCCCACAGTTGACAGTGCAGAAACCAAGCCATGATGTCGAAGGAATTGTCCGTAGAGCTCCGAGACAGGATTGTGTCAAAACATTTCTGCAACATTGAAGGTCCCCAAGAACACAGTGGGGTCCATCATTCTTAAATGGAAGAAGTTTGGAACCCCCAAGACTCTTCCTAGAGCTGGCTGCCCGGACAAACTGAGCAATCGGGGGAGAGGGCCTTGGTCAGGGAGGTGACCAAGAACACGATGGTCACTCTGACAGAGCTCCAGAGTTTCTCTGTGGAGATAGGATAACCTTCCAGAAGGACAACCATCTCTGCAGCACTCCAGCATTCAGGCCTTTATGGTAGTGGCCAGACGGAAGCCAATCCTCAGCAAAGGCACATGACAGCTCACTTGGAGTTTGCCAAAAGGCACCTAAAGGATTCTCAGACCATGAGAAACAAGATTCTCTGGTCTGATGAAACCAAGATTGAACTCTTTGGCCTGAATTGCAAGCGTCACGTCTGGAGGAAACCTGGTACCATCCCTACGGTGAAGCATGGTGGTGGCAGCATCATGCTGTGGGGTTGTTTTTCAGCAGCAGGGACTGGGAGACTAGTCAGGATCGAGAGAAAGATGAACGGAGCAAAGTACAGAGAGATCCTTGATGAAAACCTGCTCCAGAGCGCTCAGGACCTCAGACTGGGGGCGAAGGTTTACCTTCAAACAGGACAACGACCCTAAGCACACAGCCAAGACAACGAAGGAGTGGCTTCGGGACAAGTCTCTGAATGTCATTAGGTGGCCCATCCAGAGCCCGGACTTGAACCCGATCAAACATTTCTGGAGAGACCTGAAAATAGCTGTGCAGTGACGCTTCCCATCCAATCTGACAGAGCTTGAGAGTATCTGGAGGAAGAATGGGAGAAACTCCCCAAATACAGGTGTGCCAAGCTTGTAGCGTCATACCCAAGATGACTCGAGGCTGTAATCGCTGCTTTACTGAGTAAAGGGTCTGAATACTTATGTAAATGTGATATTTCCGTTTTTTATTTGTAATACATTGTAATACAAACCAGTTTTTTCATTATGGGGTATTGTGTGTAGATTGATGAGGGGGAAAAAAAACAATTTAATCAATTTTAGAATAAGGCTGTAACGTAACAAAATGTGGAAAAAGTCAAGGGGTCTGAATACTTTCCGAATCCTCTGTATGAGCTTGTACGTGTGTGTGTGTATGTGTGTGTGTGTGCTTTCACACCTGTGTGTATCCTGGCAAGCCTGCATGGACAGGTCAGTGTCCACTGTCCAGTGTGTCCAGAGGTCCTTTGGGGTTGTGCGTGTTACGGAACCTGTTGTTGTGGTTTTGGTTGAAGGGACGTTAGCACAAGGTTTGGCAGTGTTTACCTCACGGTCTCCTTTGGGACTCTTATCACTCCTGTGACCGGCTGTTGTGATTTCCTTGACTGGCCTTGACTTTGTTATTCCACTATCGCCACAAGGAGCTCCACTCAGTCTTACAGTGGATAAAAGATTGTGCATCTAGTTACAGAAGGCACTGAGTGGAATTCTATCAGGTTGCCATTGGCAGACTGCAGCATCTTTTATGAGATGTGGAAAACAGTTCTGGTTATGGTAGGGGATGGAACCAAACCTCTGAATTCACAGAACAAAACCTCATTCCAAGTAAAATAAGAGACAATCAGCAAAACCATTCTGATTTCGCAGTAAGTTTCACAATAAATATTGCAGTTCAAACAGAAATCAATCTATTTTCAGGATTTCTCAGAAGCTGTCCATCATTACAACATATGCCTTCCTCTTATCGAAACTGAACATCAGACTTCTCTCCTCCCTTCCTCCAGATCCTCTCTATTTTACCCTTCTGTGCACGCACACACATCTGTAATATTGGAGATGCTAAGGTTTGCATGTTTCATCAGACATCACAAATTGGTCTTTGTTTGGCCTGTGAGGGCAATATCCCATCATCAACCATGCATTACTGATATTCCTTGCATTATGTGTCTGTCTGTGTGCAAACAGATATAAGGCAAATCATTTGAACAAATCACATTTATTCACTTGGTTTATGGGTTATCCAATACAAGTTGTTGGGTGGGTAGATGCTGATGACAGGTAGCCCAGCCTTCCTGATTGAACTTTCGTAAACCACATTTGCATGTAACAGGTAAACAGAAGTAATGTCTATGTAATATCATGGTGGGCAGCACCTCTCTGCACCAAGCCCTCTGGTCCACATGCCTCCACGGTGATGAAGATGTAATCACTGCCCTTGGGGAACATTCACCAACCCCCCCATGGTAGAGGAATAAGACATTATTTATTGTGTTAAGTTGGTTGAAAGACCAGGATGCATTGCATCAAAAGGCAGGATGCATTGCATCAAATGTACCAGTCTCTCCAACTCTTTGAGATTGACGTAAACGATGCCTCAGAATAGAAACCATTTTTCACCTGATTATCTGGACATAAAACCTGTCACCATGGAAACTACAGCCATGACCTTAAAGGACATGGTTGATGTTATGTTTTCCACATGCCCAAGATATTCCTCTATATCAGGTTGACATACAGTACTGATGGATGTATTTGCTGAGGGTTCATTCTGATCTTAAATCTTACAGAAATCATGAACAGTATGGAAGAGAAGAAAATGTTGTGAAATTGCAGCACACACATACAGTGAAGGAAAAAAGTATTTGATCCCCTGCTGATTTTATACGTTTGCCCGCTGACAAAGACATGATCAGTCTATAATTTTAATGGTAGGTTTATTTGAACAGTGAGAGACAGAATAACAACAAAAAAATCCAGAAAAACGCATGTCAAAAATGTTATAAATTGATTTGCATTTTAATGAGGGAAATAAGTATTTGACCCCTCTGCAAAACATGACTTAGTACTTGGTGGCAAAACCCTTGTTGGCAATCACAGAGGTCAGACGTTTCTTGTAGTTGGCCACCAGGTTTGCACACATCTCAGGAGGGATTTTGTCCCACTCCTCTTTGCAGATCTTCTCCAAGTCATTAAGGTTTCGAGGCTGACGTTTGGCAACTCGAACCTTCAGCTCCCTCCACAGATTTTTGATGGGATTAAGGTCTGGAGACTGGCTAGGCCACTCCAGGACCTTAATGTGCTTCTTCTTGAGCCACTCCTTTGTTGCCTTGGCCGTGTGTTTTTGGGTCATTGTCATGCTGGAATACCCATCCACAACCCATTTTCAATGCCCTGGCTGAGGGAAGGAGGTTCTCACCCAAGATTTGACGGTACATGGCCCCGTCTATTCTCCCTTTGATGCGGTGACGTTGTCCTGTCCACTTAGCAGAAAAACACCCCCAAAGCATAATGTTACCACCTCCATGTTTGACGGTGGGGATGGTGTTCTTGGGGTCATAGGCAGCATTCCTCCTCCTCTAAACACAGCGAGTTGAGTTGATGCCAAAGAGCACTTTCACCCAGTTCTCCTCTGAATCATTCAGATGTTCATTGGCAAACTTCAGACGGGCATGTATATGTGCTTTCTTGAGCAGGGGGACCTTGCGGGCGCTGCAGGATTTCAGTCCTTCACGGCATAGTGTGTTACCAATTGTTTTTTTGGTGACTATGGTCCCAGCTGCCTTGAGATCATTGACAAGATCCTTCCGTGTAGTTCTGGGCTGATTCCTCACCGTTCTCATGGTCATTGCAACTCCACGAGGTGAGATCTTGCATGGAGCCCCAGGCCGAGGGAGATTGTCAGTTATTTTGTGTTTCTTCCATTTGCGAATAATCGCACCAACTGTTGTCACCTTCTCACCAAGCTGCTTGGCGATGGTCTTGTAGCCCATTCCAGCCCTGACATCCTTGGAGAGCTCTTTGGTCTTGGCTATGGTGGAGAGTTTGGAATCTGATTGATTGATTGCTTCTGTGGACAGGTGTCTTTTATACAGGTAACAAACTGAGATTAGGAGCACTCCCTTTAAGAGTGTGCTCCTAATCTCAGCTCGTTACCTGTATAAAAGACACCTGGGAGCCAGAAATCCTTCTGATTGAGAGGGGGTCAAATACTTATTTCCCTCATTAAAATGCAAATAAATTTATAACATTTTTGACATGCGTTTTTCTGGATTTTGTTGTTGTTATTCTGTCCCTCACTGTTCAAATAAACCTACCATTAAAAATATAGACTGATCATTTCTTTGTCAGTGGGCAAATGTACAAAATCAGCAGGGGATCAAATACTTTTTTCCCTCACTGTACATACACTTCTCTCTCCAAGAGGATATTGTTGTGGATTGGACGGTATGAATACAAAGATAAATGTAATTACACATGAGTTTATCGTCCTTTACAAAGCGATCACAGTGTTCCTTTGGATTCAGGAGCATTGGGGTCAGTGCTCTGGAATGTGTGGAAGCAAGAGAAACAGCTTCAGCTTTCAATGGATGTTCACTTTCCCCACACACAACAGACCACACGGCTAAAACTGAGCACGTGTGGATATCATTAGGATGAATGGGTAAACAAATTGAAAGAGGTTAAAAGTGAAAAAGGCTAACAATAAAATGAGGAGAGGATAGAAGATAATCCTCTTCATGAAAAGAGAATGAGAGGGTGGAAGGCAGAAAGACTTGAATGAGGGGTTGAGAGGGAAAGTAAGAGAGAAAAGCCAGGGGTTGGAGAGTGGGTAAAAAAACAGGCAGGGCCTGATGTTGTAATGTTAAAATGTTTTATAGTCCTCTCGGGAGCCCGTTTAAGGCCATGGTCTCTGCCGCTGCTTGCCAGAAAACAGAAGACACGCCAGCTATGTGACATATGCAGGATGTTCATCAAAGAAGGATTCAGAGCCAGATCTCACATTTCCTGAGCGGCACATCTCAAGGCCATAGCATATACTAATCCAGTGTATTGTGTGCCTCCTCCGCCTGCCTGCCTGTGAACAGAATACCAATGCGTGACTGCTTGCTCTTACTCTGGGTTGCACGTCGCTGTGTAGCGTTCATGTCAGTTCATAGTGACATCAAGACATGCAATGGAATCATATCCCACCAGTGCATAGTAAACAGTGTTGCATGCATGGAATTAGAATATTAGAATGTACATGAACCTTCCTATGATAGGTTAAAGGTCAGACATTTTGATCGGGGAGTTGGTCAACCATGGTTTGCCAGTGCTGTGATAAGATAGTGTAAAATAATGAATTTGAAGAATCCTGCTCCTCGCACCACTGGCTTGGTGCGAGGAGCAGGAACAGGCAGGGCCGGACTGGGAACACGCACCACTGGCTTGGTGCGAGGAGCAGGAACGGGCCGGGCCGGACTGAGAACACGCACCACTGGCTTGGTGCGAGGAGCAGGAACGGGCCGGGCCGGACTGGCGACACGCACCACTGGTCTGGTGCGAGGAGCAGGAACAGGCCGGGCCGGACTGGCGACACGCACCACTGGCTTGGTGCGAGGAGCAGGACTGGGTTCCTTTATTAACCCCCGCTCCTTCTGCTGTCTAACCAGCTCCTCTCGCCGTGCCTCTACTTCCTCCTTCTCCCTACGCGCCTCCTGCAGTGCCTCCTCCTGAATGGCTCTCTCCCGCTCTATACTATCTAACAGCCCCCGTATTATGGTGGCCTCCTCTCTTACCCGGCACTCCTCCTCCCGTGAGGACTCCTCCGGGAGCCCCCACGAGTTAGGGAACAGAAACTCGTCGTCGTCGTCATCCTCCGACTCCTCCGTATAATACTGTTCCCACTCCTCTTCCCATGGTCGTAGGGACCCAATCTGGAAACCAACCAGGTGCAGTGGTCGGGGCTCTTCTCTCTCGCTCCCCGAACACCCCTTTAGCCCACCCAAATAATTTTCTTGGGGCTGCTTCTCAGGCTTCCTCCTCGGCCGGCTTCCGTGTTGCCGTTGCTCCTCTCCTGCCTGGGCTTCCTTCTTCGCCCAGGGTCCTTCTCCCGCAAATATCTCCTCCCATGACCAAATCTTCCCCACCTGTGTCCAGGGTGTACGGTCCTCCTGGGCACACTGCTTGGTCCGTGTTTGTTGGGATCTTCTGTCACGTTCATTCAAAGACGGGTCAGACCAAGGCGCACATATTTATTCAACTGATAAACACACAACAAAACAATAAACAAACGAAACGTGAAGTCCAAAGGCTGAACACAAAACTAGCCTAACCACGGAACAAGATCCCACAACTACCTAGTGCCATTAGGCTGCCTAAGTATGATCCCCAATCAGAGACAACGAGCGACAGCTGCCTCTGATTGGGAACCACACCGGCCAACATAGAAATACACATACTAGAATATACACAACATGGAATATACACACCCTGACTCAACATATAAGAGTCCCCTGAGTCAGGGCGTGACAGTACCCCCCCCCCCCCCCCACACCGGAGTAGGACTGGACCCCGGTGGAGCGGACTGCTCTGGCTCCGGAGTGGAGCAGCTGACCGGAGCTGGATTAGGCACCGGTGGAGCGGACTGCTCTGGCTCCGGAGTGGAGCCGCTGACCGGAGCTGGACTGGGCACCGGTGGAGCGAACTGCTCTGGCTCCGGAGTGGAGCCGCTGACCGGAGCTGGACTGGGCACCGGTGGAGCGGACTGCTCTGGCTCCGGAGTGGAGCCGCTGACCAGAGTAGGACTGGACCCCGGTGGAGCGGACTGCTCTGGCTCCGAAGTGGAGCAGCTGACCGGAGCTGGATCAGGCACCGGTGGAGCGGGCACAGGCCGTGCCGGACTGGACACACGCACCACTGGTCTGGTGCGAGGAGTAGGCACGGGCCGGACCGGACTAGGAACACGCACTACTGGCTTGGTGCGAGGAGCAGGAACGGGCCGGGCCGGACTGGCAATGCACCTCAGTACCTCTCGCCGTGCCTCTACAACTTCCTTCCCTCCTCTCACCAATGGCTCCCGTAACCCGGTGGCCTTCTCTCCTCGTCTCCCATTTCGCCCTGTGGCAGCCTCCTGCTGCCCAGTCGCCCATGCCGTGTGCCCCCCCCTAAACATTTTCTGGGGTTGCCTCTCGTCCGTCCGACGACGACACTGTTGACGCCATTGCTCCTCTCTCGCCAGGGCCTTAATCTTAGCCCATGGCCCCTTGCCCCCGAGCATGTCCTCCCAGGACCACGATTTGCCCACCTGGGCCATCGCCAACCTTTCCAGCTCCTTTCCCGGCGCTTCCTCCCATGTCCAGGCCGCCTGCTCCTGGACACGCTGCTTGGTCGTTGTATGGTGGGATCTTCTGTCACGAACGTTAGACGGAGTAGACCAAGGCGCAGCGTTGCAGGCAAACATATTTATTTAAAGAGAGTAAACACTCGAACAAAACAACAAACGATACGTGCAGTCCTACGGTACAGACCAAAAGGAACGAACCAACAGGAACAAGATCCCACAACTATTGTGGGAAAACAGCCTCTATAAATATGGCTCCCAATCAGAGACAACCAGCAACAGCTGACACTCGTTGCCTCTGATTGGGAACCACTCTGGCCAACACAGAAATACAAAACATAGAATATACACACCCTGGCTCAACATATAGAGTCCCCAGAGCCAGGGTGTGACAGAAACAAATACCTGTCACGCCCTGACCTTGAGAGCCCTGTTATGTCTCTGAATGCTAGTTGTTCTATGTTATATATTTCTATGTTGGCCGGGTGTGGTTCCCAATCAGAGGCAGCTGTCGATCATTGTCTCTGATTGGGGATCATACTTAGGCAGCCATTTTGCCTACCTATGTTGTGGGATCTTGTTTCTGTTAGCATTTAGAACTTCACGTTCAGTTGCTTTTGTTATTTTGTCAAGTGTTTATTTAATAAATTAAAACATGTACGCATACCATGCTGCACCTTGGTCCAATCCTGTATACAACGAACGTGACAATACCAAAACATAGTTTTTGGGTGGAATTTTCCTTTAAGTACAGTGCCAGTCAAAAGTTTGGACACACCTACTCATTCAAGGGTTTTTCTTTATTTTTATTATTTTCTACATTGTAGAATAATAGTGAAGACATCAAAACTATGAAATAACACATATGGAATCATGTTGTAACCAAAAAAGTGTTAAACAAATCAAAATATGTTATATTTGAGATTCTTCAAAGTAGCCACCCTTTAAAAAAAAAAAAAAAAAGATGTATGCACTCACTAACTGTAAGTCGCTCTGGATAAGTGACTAAATGACTAAAATGTAAATGTAAATGTAAATGACAGCTTTGCACACTCTTGGCATTCTCTCAACCAGCTTCTTGGCATTCTCTCAACCTGGAATGCATTTCAACTAACAGGTGGGCCTTGTTAAAAGTTCCTTTGTGGAATTTCTTTCCTTCTTAATGCGTTTGAGCCAATCAGTTTTGTTGTGACAAGGTAGGGGTGGTATACAGAAGATAGCCCTATTTGGTAAAAGACCAATTTATGACAGCTCAAATAAGCAAAGAGAAACAACAGTCCATCATTACTTTAAGACATGAAGGTCAGTCAATCCGGAAAATATCAAGAACTTTGAAAGTTTCTTCAAGTGCAGTTGCAAAAACCATCAAGCGCTATGATGAAAATGGCTCTCATGAGGACCGCCACAGGAAAGGAAGACCCAGAGTTACCTCTGCTGCAGAGGATAAGTTCATTAGAATTGCAGCCCAAATAAATGCTTCACAGAGTTCAAGTAACAGACACATCTCAACATCAACTGTTCAGAGGAGACTACGTGAATCAGGCCTTCATGGTCGAAATGCTGCAAAGAAACCACTACTAAAGGACACCAATGAGAAGAAAATACTTGCTTGGGAAACACGACTAATGGACATTAGACCGGTGGAACTCTGTCCTTTGGTCTGATGAGTCCAAATTTGAGATTTATGGTTCCAACCGCCATGTCTTTGTGATACGCAGAGTAGGTGAACGGATGATCTCCGCATGTGTGGTTCCCATTGTGAAGCATGGAGGAGGAGGTGTGATGGTGTGGGGGTGCTTTGCTGGTGACACTGTCAGTGATTTATTTACAATTCAAGGCACACTTAACCAGAATGGCTACCACAGCATTCTGCAGCGATATGCCATCCCATCTGGTTTGTGCTTAGTGGGACTATCATTTGTTTTTCAACAAGACAATGACCCAACACACCTCCAGGCTGTGGAAGGGCTATTTGACCAAGAAGGAGAGTGATGGAGTGCTGCATCAGATGACCTGGCCTCCACAATCACCCGACCTCAACCCAATTGAGATGGTTTGGGATGAGTTGGACCGCAGAGTGAAGGAAAATCAGCCAACAAGTGCTCAGCATATGTGGGAACTCCTTCCCATATGTGAGAACTCTTTGGTTGAGAGAATGCCAAGAGTGTGCAAAGCTGTCATCAAGGCAAAGGGTGGCTATTTTGAAGAATCTCAAATATAAAATATATTTTGATTTGTTTAACACTTTTTTGTTACTATATGATTCCATATGTGTTATTTCATAGTTTTGATGTCTTCACTATTATTCTACAATGTAGAAAATAGTACAAATTAAGCAAAACCCTTGAATGAGTAGGTGTGTCCAAACTTTTGACTGATACTATATATTTTAGCAATTACATTTACTTTTGTTAGTTAAGTATATTTAAAAACAAATTCTTTTAGACTTTTACTCAAGTAGTATTTTACTGGGTGACTTCCACTTTTACTTGAGTCATTTTCTATTCAGGTATCTTTAATTTTACTCAAGTATGACAATTAATTACTTTTTCCACCACTGCTATTACACAATGTCTGATATATCAGATGCCTTAGGCCTACTTTTATGATTATTCCTCTACTGCCATTAATTCCAAATAGACTGGTTTAGATTTCTCCCTCACCAATATGGTTGCCATTTTCACCCCATTCTGGAACTTTGAGGATTGATGACATAACACCTTCAGTAATTTAATAGGATCTTTATGGTTGCATGTGTTTATATGGATCCATGCACACGCGCACACACGCACAGAAATAGATGCACACACGCACAGAAATGCACGTGCACACACACCAACTGATTCATGCATTCAAAGCACATTCTAATCCTATTCCAAGGCCATTAAACTGATGCTGATAATCCATCTTTATCCACCTGCATCAAAGTAGAGTGTTGCATGATTACAGAAACACCCCGCTTATACTAACAGAACACTAATAACAGTCACTGTAGATGCTTCTATCAAGTAATGTACACTCAAGTATTATTTTATTATCCAGTGAAGGCCAAAACACAGGTTTCTCTGTTTGCCCAAAATGAAAAAATACTCAGCATATTGGCTCTTTGAAAGAACATATACCACTGATATTGTTTCTGAATGACACTTCATCCATTGTGTACCAATATGGCAGGTATGCAGCATCCACATAGACTGTCTTTGAAGCTCCGTTGTTTACATATGGGCTGCATTTCCTCAATAAAGACAGAAATGCAAAGTCATCACTCTAAATCCCTGTCTTTGAATCCAGAATGAAAGCACCGAGACACAAGCACGCTAACATGCACACAAACACACACCTCTAAATGAGAAAACCCTAAAATAATGCTGATATCAAGTGTTTTCTTCCACAGAGCACTCGGGGTTATGTGAGTACAGAGAGAGAGAGAAATAGAGAGAGACAAAGTGGTACTGAAACAGACACAACAACAGAGAAATGATGTCAACCCACAGCTCACTGAGCCATAACAGAAAAAGAATACCAGAACAACTATATTTTATCTTCCTCTCTACCTCTTCCTCTCTCCCTCTGTAAAGAACGAGTGGAAAAAGGAGGGAATTCATAATGAAATGCCACACATTTGATGGAGTCACTTTCCCATCTTACACTCTGAACTACAACACCTTGGACATCTCTTTCCCCTGTTCCAATCTCCCTCTGCTGTCATGGCCTTGCTGTGTCGCTGTTATAACTCATAAAGCCCCATCAAGTCCCAGGGGAGAGATGTTCCGTTTCCAGGGAAGATTTAGCACAGGACTATAAAAGGACCTAAGCCTTACTCTGCATCAATCAGATATAGACACACTGCATCTATGGCTGGTCCATGGGCAATGTGATTTGTTACATCACAGCACAGGTGTCAGGCCACCTCTGATGATCTAGAAACAATTAGTGTCCCACACACCGACGGACAGGCAGGCGGACGGATAGACAGACGGACAGACGGACAGATCCAGGGTGTGTGTGTTGACCACAGATTAATAAACGGACAGGACAGGACACAGAGTTTAAGGCTGAGGATAGTGACAGTACAAGTGAATGTCCTTTATGAGTGTGCTGCTGAACTGAAAGCACAGCTGGACTCTCGATTTAGTGTGTCACGGTACAAATGGTGCAGCCAAACAGGAAGAACACAAAACAATCCATTCTGGGGAGGTATGAAAACTCTTCCAATCTGATTGATATTCTCTAGTTGAATTAAAGTTTATCACTGTCATCGTCATAACAGCTATTCTACAAGGACCTGAAGCTGGTTACAAGACATAATGCTGTAATGTTACATCCATACAGGTAACCTGAACACGTGATAATGATTGGAACCAAAACCTGCATACACATGGGCTCTGCATGGTGCCAGAGAAGTGAGAGGAGGGTCCAGGGGAAGGAGATGGTTTACATGGTGTGCATGTAAGGTTGCCTGGCTACCCAAACTTGGCCAAACGCCATGCCCACGAACACATCTTCTCCGAAATGAGTCTGGATTCGAGTCCCTCTCCGGCGATTTCAAGAACACAAACACATTCTAACCATTCTGATTGGTCCCCGAAACCGATGGGTTGGGCCAGAGCCAGAACACACGTGGCTAAAGTGGCATTTTGAAAATTCGTCATTGGCTTTGATACTGTGGTTTGAGATAATCCAATCGCTGAAGACTTTGTTTTGTACAACCCCCTAATTTTGACGTCACCACAAACGACTTTAATGATGGCAGTCTCAGAATGAAGTATGTAGAGAGCATAGAGCAGTGGAAGAATTCAGTTTGAGTCATCAGGCAACATGTGCAGTGGGTTACAGGATGCTCGGTCGGAGGGCGATAGTGAAACTCATGCTACGAAAAGAAAAATGCAATTCACAGCTGTGTTACAGTAAAGAGAGACAGAGAGACAATGAGAAAAAGGCAGCTTGGTAGGCCAAGGAACAGAAAGGCCTTCCAAAAACATCACATTCCAAACTCATTACATGGAAAACTCACTGAGTAACTATGCGAACATTGATCTTTGAGGAATTGCGTCAGTGTCTTGCCAGTAAATGGATGAAGAGGAGACCCACATTTAAACCAATGAATAGTGACCTACAGTGCATTCAGAATGTATTCAGACCCCTTGACTTTTTCCACATTTTGTTACCTTACAGCTTTACTCTAAAATTGATCAAATTACATTTTTTCCTCAATCAACACAATACATAATGACAAAGCGAAAACAGGTTTTCATAAATTTCAGCAAATTTATAAAAAATAAAAAACATGAATACCTTATTTACATAAGTATTAAGACCCTTTGCAATGAGACTCAAAATTGAGCTCAGGTGCATCCTGTTTCCATTGATCATCCTTAAGATGTTTCTACAACTTGATTGGAGTTCACCTGTGGAATATTTAATTGATTGGACATGATTTGGAAAGACACACACCTGTCTATATAAGGTCCCACAGTTGACAGTGCATGTCAGAGCAAAAACCAAGCCATGAGGTTGAAGGAATTGTCTGTAGAGCTCCGAGACAGGATTGTGTCGAGGCACAGATCTGGGGAAGGGTACAAAAAATGTCTGCAGCATTGAAGGTTCCCAAGAACACAATGGACTCCATCATTCCTAAATGGAAGAAGTTTAGAACCTCCAAGACTCTTCCTAGAGCTGGCCGCCCAGCCAAACTGGGCCTTGGTCAGGGAGATGACCAAGAACACAATGGTCACTCTGACAGAGCTCCAGAGTTCCTCTGTGGAGATGGGAGAACCTTCCAGAAGGACAACCATCTCTGAGGCACTCCACCAATCAGGCCTTTATGGTAAAGTGGCCAGACGGAAGCCACTCCTCAGTAAAAGGCACATGACAGCCCGATTGGAGTTTGCCAAAAGGCAACTAAAGGACTCTCAGACCATGAGAAACAAGATTCTCTGGTCTGATGAAACTAAGATTGAACTCTTAAGCCTGAATGACAAGTGTCACGTCTGGAGGAAACCTGGCACCATCCCTATGGTGAAGCATGGTGGTGGCAGCATCATGCTGTGGGGATGCTTTTCATAGGCAGGGACTGGGAGACTAGTCAGGATCAAGGGAAAGATGAATGGAGCAAAGTACAGAGAGATCCTTGATGAAAACCTGCTCCAGAGCGCTCAGGACCTCAGACTGGGGGCGAAGGTTCACCTTCCAACAGGACAACGACCCTAAGCACACAGCCAAGACAACGCAGGAGTGGCTTTGGGACAAGTCTCTGAATGTCCTTGAGTGGCCCAGCCAGAGCCTGGACTTGAACCCGATCGAACATCTCTGGAGAGACTTAGCTATGCAGTGATGCTCCCCATCCAACCTGACAAAGATCGAGAGGATCTTCAGAGAAGAATGGGAGAAACTCCCCAAATAAAGGTGTGCCAAGCTTGTAGCATCATACCCAAGAAGACTCGAGGCTGTAATCGCTGCCAAAGTTGCTTCAACAAAGTACTGAGCAAAGGCACTGAATACTTATGTAAATGTGATATTTCAGTTTTTTATATTTTATAAATTTGCAAACATTTATAAAAAAAAGTTTTTTGCTTTGTCATTATGGGGTATTGTGTGTAGATTGATGAGGGGGAAAAAACAATTTAATCAATTTTAGAATAAGGCTGTAACGTAACAAAATGTGGAAAAAGTCAAGGGGTCTGAATACTTTCTTAATGCACTGCATGTAGGTGTGCACATGTGTGTGTGAGTGTGTGAGCGTGTGTGTGAGTGTGCATGTAGCAGTGGAGGCTGGTGGGAGGAGCTATAGGAGGATGGGCTCATTGTAATGGCTGAAATGGAATTTTTGTAATGGAGTCAAACGTGGTTTCCATATGTTTGATACCGTTCCATTTATTCCATTCCAGCCATTACAATGAGCCCGTCCTCCTATAGCTCCTCCCACCAGCCACCACTGTCATGTAGGCACGTTTGAGAATGTGGTCATGTGTGGAGTACCGGTAATTGCATGGTGTTTTGCGTGTCTAATATATGTGAATGTATTGAGTGAGTATGTGAGACAAGGACAGAGAGACTGTGAATGTATGAAAAGCTGCAGATCAGACTTTCCTCCAGGAGAGCACACCGACACTAAGAGCCTTCTGTACACGACAAACTCACTCACACACCCATGCTGTCCTTACCTCCCCCCACCTACTATCACACTAAAATATCACATAAAAGTAGTCAATAAAATGCATCATTAGGCTATGTAGTCAACTAACAGTTTGAGTTACATCACACAATCAAACAGACATCAGAACACTAGGCTGCATGGTGTATGTACCAGTGGTGTAAAGTACTTAAGTAAAAATACTTTAAAGTACTACTTAAGTAGTTTTGTGGGGTCTCTGTACTTTACTATTCATATTTTTGACTACTTTTACTTTTACTTCACTACATTCCTAAAGAAAATGATGTACTTTTTACTCCATGCATTTTCCCTGACACCGAAAAGTACTCGTTACATTTTGAATGCTTAGTAGGACAGGAAAATGGTCCAATTCACACATTTATCAAGAGAACATCCCTGGTCATCCCTACTGTCTCTGATCTGGCGGACTCACTAAACACAAATGCTTTGTTTTTAAAGACGTCTAAGTGTTGGCGTGTGCCTCTGGCTATCCGTAAATAAATAAAAAACAAGAAAATGGTGCTGTCTGGTTTGCTTAATATAAGGAATTTTTAATTTTTCGTACTTTTACTTTTACTTTTGATACTTAAGTATATTTTAGCAACTACATTTACTTTTGATACTTAAGTATTTTTAAAACCAAATACTTTGACTTTTACTCAAGTAGTATTTTACTGGGTGACTTTCACTTTTACTTGAGTCATTTTCTATGAAGTTATCTTTACTTTTACTCAAGTATGAGAATTGAATACTTTTAACACCACTGGTATGTACTAGCTATACTGTTAGTTTAGTTCCAGTGACAAGAGGCTTGACATCCAAACTTTTGTTGTCTCGCCCTGTCCTCTAGTGGACATATTATGTAACTACAGCATAATTCAATTGGCGGCTTCACTTGAGAAATAGGCAATGTGAAAGTCATGTTTTCAATAGAAATTCTCAGTTTATGTCATGTGATTTTGTTACACTCCTGCTACCCAAAAAGGCAACGCTGACTGCCCAAACATGACTACAAAACCTAACATATTTATTTAATATGTGGACCTATTATGATTAGCTGTGTTGATTAAATCAAATTTAAATGTAAATAAAACACAAGGAAATTACCAAAACATATTTTTTTCTCATGCACTTCCCCTAATTAGTATCTGGATTACAATTAAACTAATGTGTTCGTCAAACTGATGCGAGATGAGTAATCACCAGAAGGTGGAGTAAGACTGCAGTACAACATAGTGTTCCTGACCAAGGCTTGATTCTGACCTACCTGTATTTCCTTTCCATGTGGAGGCAGTAATACACTATGGAGCATCTCTGTGACACTCCACAACAGGGCCGCATTTAGCAGGACACAATGTTGGCCAACATTCAAATAGAAATGTATTATGTAGAACAAACATGCCTCTCTGGCATGTCGAATAACATTATTATTTTTATTATTATTATTATCTCTATTGATGGCATTTCTATCTGCAACATTTTGATGGCATTTCTATCTGCAACATTCCACAACGTTTGTGTACTGAACATGGCCCAGGTAAGTGAAGAGGTGTGCTGAATAAGAGAGGAGGCCCATGTTAAAAATACTAAACCACAAAATATGGTCAAATACGCACGTACACACACGCGCGCACACACACACGTACACACACACGCTTATAGCTCAATCTCCAATACTGTAGGTATGGTCCAGGCAGACAAGGTTCCCAGGATCCTTTGTAGGACAAATTGTATTTCCTGGTGGAGTCGGGGCCTGAGATAGTGACATCACACCCTTAAGCGAGAACAAGGCTGTATGTGTGTGTTGTGTATGTTCTGTGTGTGTGTGTTGTGTGTGTGCGAGTGTGCGTGCGTGTGTATGTCAGTGTGTGTGAAGTGGGAGGTGGGACGGCAGCTCATGGAAGCGCTCTTCCTGCTATTGATAACATTTCCCTGTCTACTGTAGCTAGCATTATGAACTGCGTTCGCACTTTACAACAAGCAGCAGTGAATTACACCATTTTAAACACAAACTATCAAACACAAACGCACAAAGATGTTCTCACACCAAGTGTATGACGTAGCACCCGCACAAAGATGTTCTCACACCAAGTGTATGATGTATGTTCGATTCAATTTCCATTCTAATTCATAAAAAATGTACAGAAATAGACAACAGCAGGTAGCTGACAGAAGAGAGCATGCTGATGCTGATCTTTGACATCTGATGTACAGCCAAAACAACGTTGTTAAAGCAGGAAGGAATCGCAGCCTGACAAAAGCCAACAATGTAGGGTTTTGGCTGGGCCATAACATTTCTGCAATGCTAGTACAATGTTGCTAAACTTCTGGCTGCAAGTCATATTGAGGACACTGAACGGTATGGTAAACCTTCCATCCTGGCCTCTCATCTGACAATATAAGAGCAAGCAGGATATCACTTATTAGGCTACATATCATTATAGATAGAGTTTTCAGTCACACTGTGTCTCTTTCCATCACATTGACAAATATATAACACATCCCAGGAATAGGATCATAGGTAATATGTTTAATTTTCCATAGATGAATCTAATGTTGCTTCATAGTGTCTTTGAGCTTATTCCGTGGCCATCTTGGACTCTCTACTGAACTCTAATGAAGACAGATGGGTCAGTCTATCTGCAGACATATGATGTCCTTTTATAGACCTCACCATGCTATTTTAGGTAAGGCTATCTGTGCACCTGATCGTGAGCCCCCCCCCCCCCCCTCTCTCTTCCTCACCCCTGTCTTCATTCTCTCTTATGTTCTCCTCTCTCCCTCCCTCTCTGATTAAAAACACGGTGCCCAGTGCCCGCTGTTCTCTGTTTATACACCAGTCATCAGTCTGGCATGACCCGAGCGTTTGCATTGTCATGTCACCCAGTGTCATGTCACCCACTATCATGTCAACCAGTGTCATGTCAACTGTGTCTGCTCGTCTGCTACTCACCATACCCAGTCAAGAGACACTTAAATCTCTATATAGCCCAATGCTTACTACTTATAGACTGTGACCTGAATATGAATCTGTCAACACATTCGACCGCATGGTATTAGCAGACAAACATATGCTATTTATCAGCAACATTAACATATGACAATACCATATACATATGTGATTGGAAAAACATAATATGCATATAAATCTACTGAATTATAGAACTATAATGGCACTCCCCTCCTAAGGAAGAAGTTAAAGAAATCGCATAAGAACAAGATAATGTGAGGCTACAGTGCCTTGCAAAAGTATTCATCCCCCTTGGCGTTTTTCCTATTTTGTTGCATTACAACCTGTAATTTAAATGGATTTTTATTTGGATTTCATGTTATGGACATACACAAAATAGTCCAAATTGGTGAAGTGAAATGAAAAAAATCACTTGTTTAAAAAAATTCAAAAAAATAAATAATAGAAAAGTGGTGCGTGCATATGTATTCACCCCCTTTGCTATGAAGCCCCTAAATAAGATCTGGTGCAACCAATTACCTTCAGAAGTCACATAATTAGTTAAATAAAGTCCACCTGTGTGCAATCTAAGTGTCACATGATCTGTCACATGATCTCAGTATATATACACCTGTTCTGAAAGGCCCCAGAGTCTGCAACACCTCTAAGCAAGGGGCACCACCAAACAAGCGGCATCATGAAGACCAAGGAGCTCTCCAAACAGGTCAGGGACAAAGTTGTGGAGAAATACAGATCAGGGTTGGGTTATAAAAAAAATATCAGAAACATTGAACATCCCACAGAGCACCATTAAATCCATTATAAAAAAATTGAAAGAATATGGCACCACAACAAACCTGCCAAGAGAGGGCCGCCCACCAAATCTCATGGACCAGGCAAGGAGAGCATTAATCAGAGAGGCAACAAAGAGACCAAAGATAACCCTGAAGGAGCTGCAAAGCTCCACAGCGGAGATTGGAGTATATGTCCATAGGCCCACTTTAAGCCGTACACTCCACAGAGCTGGGCTTTACGGAAGAGTGGCCAGAAAAAAAAGACATTGCTTAAAGAAAAAAATAAGTAAAAAGCCATGTGGGAGACTCCCCAAACATATGGAAGAAGGTACTCTGGTCAGATGAGACTAAATTTGAGCTTTTTGGCCATCAAGGAAAACGCTATGTCTGGCGCAAACCCAACACCTCTCATCACCCCTAGAACACCATCCTCACATTGAAGCATGGTGGTGGCAGCATCATGCTGTGGGGATGTTTTTCATCGGCAGGGACTGGGAAACTGGTCAGAATTGAAGGAATGCTGGATGGCGCTAAATACAGGGAAATTCTTGAAAGAAACCTGTTTCAGTCTTCCAGAGATTTGAGACTGGGGCAGAGGTTCACCTTCCAGCAGGACAATGACCGTAAGCATACTGCTAAAGCAACACATGAGTGGTTTAAGGGGAAACATTTAAATGTCTTGGAATGGCCTAGTCAAAGCCCAGACCTCCATCCAATTGAGAATCTGTGGTATGACTTAAAGATTGCTGTACATCAGCGGAACCCATCCAACTTGAAGGAGCTGGAGCAGTTTTGCCTTGAATAATGGGCAAAAATCCTAGTGGCTAGATGTGCCAAGCTTATAGAGACATACCCCAAGAGACTTGCAGTTGTATTTGCTTCAAAAGGTGGCTCTACAAAGTATTGACTTTGGGGGGGTGAATAGTTATGCATGCTCAAGTTTTCCGTTTTTTTGTCTTATTTCTTGTTTGTTTCACAATAAAAAATATTTTGCATCTTCAAAGTGGTAGGCATGTTGTGTAAATCAAATGATACAAACCCCCAAAAAATCCATTTTAATTCCAGGTTGTAAGGAAACAAAATAGGAAAAATGACAAGGGGTTTGAATACTTTCGCAAGCCACTGTATTTCTGTATGTGCATCAAGTTTCCTTTAGCTTTTTGTTATCCTCTCAGCTTGTTGTCTCCGCTCTCTGACACACAGAGAGAGAGAGAGAGAGAGAGAGAGAGAGAGAGAGAGAGAGAGAGAGAGAGAGAGAGAGAGAGAGAGAGAGAGAGAGAGAGAGAGAGAGAGAGAGAGAGAGAGAGAGAGAGAGAGAGAGAGAGAGAGAGAGAGAGAGAGAGAGAGAGAGAGAGAGAGAGAAGGGAGAGAGAGAGAGGAGGGAGAGAGAGAGGGAGAGAGAGAGAGGGAGAGAGAGAGAGAGACATAGAGAAAGAGACAGACAGAGAGAGAGAGCAGGGGGGGTATATGTGCAGAGCAGCACTCCTCAGTGAAGTACAGGCTGGGGGACTCCAGTGCAGCTGTATAGGGAGCAGTGAACTTGGCGATTGTTTCAATGTTTTTCTGCTCCAAAAAAAGAGTGTTAAAGATAAGTGTCGGTCAATATGTAGTCTACACTACACAACCAAAATATGTGCACTCATCAGTTACTTTGTTTACATAGATGTATACAAAACCAGATAATTTTCTTTCAGTTATCAAGATAGAAGTTAATCGTTTAGGTAGGTTATTACAATGTAACAACATGCCATTGCTAGTGTTTTTCTCGTCACAAACAGATACTGTAAATCGTGTTCCAGTTGGAACGCTACAGGGAACAGGAAGCTGTGGGAAAAATGATTTATGGGCACAAGTGTGTGTTCCATCCTTTGTTTCTAATCTAATTCTGACAGGTCTTTCCTTTTGTTCTTCCTTTACATTATTTAATCATTTATTTTGGGATGTTTTGAAAGATAAGAATATTCTGTTCATAGGTTAAACGTCTCTGTGTGTTTGAGAGAGAGAGAGAGAGAGAGAGAGTGTGTGTGTGTGTGTGTGTCAATGCATACGTGTGTGCTATGGCCATCAACTTAATCTAATCCACTCTAATTAAGGTTACCTAATGTAACCCTGGTTCTATGATATTATGAGTAAGGTATCTCACTTTGGGTAACGCCTTGTTTTGGGGCAGAGTCTAGGAAGATCCAACCACACAACGTCTGTCGTAGACTGACAGGAGCAACGGCCAATAGTGGACCACTCCATTTATATAAGGGTCCTCAGTCCACTCCCATCTTTAGGCACTGCAATAGAAGCTGACATTTTAACAACATTAACGCCGGTTTTACTGTACTGTACGTTTTTTTCTTCTTCACAGAACTGAATGGAAACACAAACAACATCAACAATAACTACAACTATTCTTCCCACTTTTCAAAAATCACAAACCACCACTCCCCTCCCAGTATCCTAAAGAACAAGTTTCCATCCCCTACTTTCTATTTTTAATAAAGTTATTTACCCTTTCCCCCAACCCAAGTCCCCTTACCCTAAAACGGGTTCGTATCCTACTCCCAACCCTTCCCTTTAAACCTTTACCCTAAACCGGGTTAGTATCCTACTCCCAACCCTTCCCTTTAAACCTAAACACTTACCCTAAACCGGGTTTGTATCGTATTCCCAACCCTTCCATTTAAACCTAAACCATTACCCTAAACCAGGTTTGTATCCTCTACCCAACCCCTCCTCCTCTATTTGTATTATTAAAGTTTGTTTTAATCAAATCAAGTTGAGGAAGAAAAAAGAAGAACACCACCACCCCCTTGTACCTTGCCAAACCTGACATTCACCAGACCGATACATGGAGAAGAGGGATAGAAGAGGGCATGAAGCCCTTAGATGTCCCCACCAGTCCCACAGTTCGTCATCGTCGTCCCATCTTCACTTCTAAGTCCATGTTTGTCTTCCTTACACAAAGCGTGAAGTGTAACGTGGTGAGAGATCTCACTCATTGAACCATGCAGTTAGCTAGCTAGTTGATGTTCACCGGGAGGGTTAGTAGCCTAGCATAGCTTGAGCTAGCCCAGACCGGTTCTTGGTAACGCCGTACAATACTCGCAGGACTCGGGATAGCCGAAATCTGCATGTGCTAGACGACGCTAAGCCTAGAGGTTCTCGTAATTGGCATTAGCTAGCCAGTGTTCACCCACAGGGTTACTATTCTGGCTAAGGCTAGCACCGTGTTAGCCAAGGAGAGCAGTGTTGCTTACCTGGAGAGCCAGATTTGACCATAGTGCTTTGCGGTGTAACCGGTCAGTTTTAGCACAGCTAGCTAGTAATTCCAGTAATTCGAGTGCTTGGCTTAGTTCGCCCAGTACGGGGAAAAGCAGTAACCATAACTCTGGGAGAGAAGGTTTTGCCGGATTATACGTGAGCTACTCAAAGCCTGACCGTGGGATCCCTGTAGCTCAGCTAGCTAGTAGTAGCCTAGTGGACTAAATGCCTAGCTGTAGTTAGCACTTTGTTAGCCGAAGAGCACTGTTGCTGTTACAGCCTGAAAACGTGTTGTAAATCTGCTATTTTATCTCTCCGCTGCCCAACAAAATGTTGCTTTATGGCCCCCAAAAGGCTAGTGCTGGCTCTGACGGAGTCGGTATGAATGTGGGTACACAGACCAGCGAGCCACTGCGGCCACTCATGATGAGGTCAGATTTTTGTGGCCCCCACCTCCATCAAAGTTTACCATCGCTGGCTTAAAGTGTGGCTAACCGAATCTCAAAAGTCTATTTCCTTTCTTCCACCTTGGTGGGAATAAGCAGCACGAAGGCTGGTAGGGGGAGAGCTAGCCATGTGTCGCTAGCTGAGCCAGATTGAGAAGTAGCTTTCTTGTGAGCTCGATCCTCTCGATGAGAAGCGGCTGTGCTACGCTCGGTGGCTGAGTCTTTGACGGTTCACCTGTGTTAGCAGGAAAGCAGAGGTCCAAGTTGATGCTGAGAAGAGTAGAGGATCTAAATCGAATCCGTGAGGAAGACGAAAGAAGTGAGGATGGGAGAGGACTAACGTGCAGCCTAAAGCCATTCATCAATTTTAGTACTTTGAACGCAACTTATAAAAACGTACTTCAAACAGTGGGAGAGATATGCTACTAACCTGGAATGATCAATCATATTTCTAGGAAAGGGGTTAACACATTTGTTTACATGTGCTCCTGTAAGAGACTGCAGAATCATGCAGTGTGATCAATCACACTCCTTGCTACCTCCTGTTTCACCACTACCACACAAACCAAGTACACCAAGGTGGCTCTATCAACTATTTACACAATCTGTCAGCTATTAAGTCTATGACACATTTGGGGTTTTTCCATGTGACTAAGCATCAGGCTGGAGAATGAATGAAAGGCTATACTTAATTCAATGTTTGGTATATTTTGGTGCACTTGTTTCAGTTCCTGAAACGGCTTTGACAGAATAATGAAAAAAATTGCTTTTTTTGCATTTCAATAGCAAACGTTTCCCCTTCCCCCCCATTCTTTAAAAAAAAAATACATCTAACCTTGCACATATTTATTTTATAAAGTAGTGTGTAGTCCTATGTGGTGAAAATATTGTCCATGAGTATTAAAGGAAAATTCCACTAAAAAACTATATTTTTGAGTGGAGTTTTCCTTTAAGCCAGAAGGGTATGGAAAGCCCCTAGTGCCCACATTGAGTTCTCTGCCTAATTGAGCCATACTATGTACGCCACTTTCTCATGGTCATGAGTGTCAGTCACAGAGCTGCTGACCCTGTAGTCTATGATATCATGGTTTGTTTGGTTTCCCCATTGATCTCTGTGTCTAGCCTATAGGCTTACACTATCTGGCATACTGTATCTCCTCTATGGACTTTGCCTTATTGTCTCTCTGTCTCTCATTCTGTCTGGTCTGTGTGCATGTCTGTCTGTCTGTCTGTCTGTCTGTTTGTTTGTCTGTCTGTATTGTCCTGTATGTTTTGCACACGTGCCTGCCTGTCTCTCTCTCTCTGTGTGTGTCTGCTAAGGTGTGAGGATGGACAGTGAGGCTGGTGACCCAGTCACTCCACACGTCGGCTGCCCGTACCCATTGTTACTGGAAAATGGCAGACGAGAGTTTGCTCTGTGGTGACAAAACACCTCCCTGTCTATAATCCCACAGAGTGGAGCACTAATCCACTTGCACAGGCTCACATTATCTCACCTCCTCCTTCAACACATACAGATGTATGATCTTAATTTGATCACCATGTTGTTGTACAAAATGTCCTGCACGGCAGGAAATGCAAACTTTTAGTGTATTCTAGGTTTAAAAACGCTTCTAAAGTTAGTAATTTCCACTTTACATTTTCAGACTCGATTTGTCCCAACAAAAAATGGATCTACCCTGACAATTTATTTGATAATCCACACAATAATTCACATTTCCTGTTGCTGCAGGATTATTTTCCTGTTGTGAGAATGATCAAATGAAGATCCTACCTCTGTAGGCCTACTACAGTACATGGATGAAGATATACAAAGCACATTTAGTGTATCTCTTAAAAACCCAAAATGTCAGCAGGGTAATAGCCTACTGTATGTATAAGAGTTTAAATAAAACACTTTCAATGTAGTAGTGCACCCATAGCAATACACTGAATAATGTAATAATTCTGAGAACACTGTAGACCTACATTTAGGCCCAATCCATAACAAAGTTCAAAAGGTTTCAAAGCCTTTTCGTCATTGCATTGGGAACGACTTAATAGCCACTATCATTGACTTTTGGACCTATTTCATACAAACAGGAATGTGATAGCCTACATTGTTGCCAAGCTCATGATAGCCCACTTCCTCAAAACAGTTACATTGTATCACAGAGGTTTTCCCTTCAGTAGCGGTGCGTGGGTAAATTCACTGGGGAAGCCAAGCCAGTACAAAAGCCATATTACAACCCATGTTGTGATATTTGCGTTGTTTTCTCTATAACCCATTAGTTCATACACCACAATAAGGCTGTGACAACAAAAAGACAACATTCACACAGTCGTGGAATAAATTCAACTTCAAATACATTTGCTTCATCACAAAACCTGAGAGCAATATCTGTCCGGCAATGTTCCCTCTAATGTTTTGGGGCACTGAGCAAATTTTAAGTCTTGTGAGTGGAAACTTGAAAGTTGTGAGAATTTTGTGCAACTTCCAGCGCGAGTTTACAGTGAACACTGAGGCTGTACCCTTACAGTTTTAGACAGTAGCCAATAGGCTTTTGTGGCTACTTGAGCATAATGTAGGCCTACCAACAAAACCAATGGAGCAAACCCATAACATTTTCACATGGAAATAGCTTTTGATTTCTATGATATAGCCTACAGTAGCCTATATGTGGTGTTCAATGCAGGCCTACATTGCATGAGACTTTTAAAAACGTTTTTACATTATAAAGGGCTTGACATGAATTCATGATTTTTTACTTCATATGTAACACCATCGGCCAAATAGGTGACTGTAAATTGCATTGTATTGTGTTGTACGATGCAAGAAACCACTTTACAAAATACAATTAATTATTGTTACCATTCAAAGACTTAGACAATGTAGGCTACCCCTCTGCCAATTGGCTTATTTGCATATTCAAGCCTGTCTCAAAATACAACACTGTCCCTTTAATTAAGACACGCTTTTTACCTGACTGGCTTTTCAAAGACAGCTTGAAATGTAGCCTACACGTTTTGTGCTCTTGTAGGAGGCAGAAACATTGCTGACCTATATGTATCTATAACTGGGCAAATAACTCGCTAACTAGCAAAGAATATCAACACGTGCGGGTCTGCGCTATGATCTGAACTGATCTGAAAAGCTCATTTACTCGCGGGTGATTGAAAGACCACTCATGGGCTACCCCATTGGTTTGTTGCATTGAAAAGGAGCTGATATAATGTTGATTCGATCACAGAAAAAACGTTGATCTATAGTGCAAACTAATGGGGCGAACTCAGTGAAGTTCAATCTCTTTCGTCTCTGCACACACTGGCATTTCTTCTGCGTGGCAGACCTGGGGGATGTGCATGGCTGCACACACGCAGTTTAGAGGGAACATTGCTGTCCAGTGATGTCCACAAAGCAAATATTGCATGTAACAAACAATTATATGACCTGCAGCATGGTCAAGCAAGTGAATGTTTTCGACAGTTTACTAAATGACTACTGATTTAGAACCAAGGAGTTACCTCAGGTCAGCACAAAGACAACAGGAGCACTGCCTCCGCTATTCCAGCACCATTTCAACTTAAACATTTAAACATCATAAAATCAACAAGGCTATATATGCTTAGTTTAATACACTGAAAACAAACGTAAAGATACCAAAAACAATTGAGTCCAATCAATGTTGCTACATATCATGTGGCTGTCCATGGTACTGATTTCTCTGTGTGTGTGTGTGTGTGTGTGTGTGTGTGTGTGTGTGTGCTTGCGTGCACGCACGCACAAGTAAAAAAAAAAAAGTTGACTCACCCTACTACTAGTTGAATGCCAATGCCATCCTCCTCTCTTTCATGTTGGGAAAACGGTCAATGGCTCTGTCATACAGTACACATTTAGTTTTAGTTTTCATAGGCTCCCTAGCTAAAATGCTTGCTAGCCTAACTTCCTTGCATGGGCAACAATGAACCAGCTAAGTTAGCTAGCTAGTTAACGTGAGCCTGCTAGGCTACATCTAGGCTAAATATTGAACTTAAATGTCTCAGGCCAGTGGCACAATATATGAATTTATGGTTGGATCAGAATTGTCATCATAATCATTGGCCTGTATAGAGAATTAAGTCAAAACCACAAGTCCAAATCCACATCTCCATCCATGGTTTAGGAAAGGGCCGATTTAGCAAGCTAGCTACTGCAGGACATCAACAAAAGCAGACCAGAAACAGACAAGTTTTCTGATAATGATGACCTTTTGCTTAGGATGTGATTTGATTTGTGTAAAGCCAAATCCAAACTGGTCTCCCTTAGCGGACGTTTCACTGCGCCAGGACAACCCATAGTTGAGCTCAGCTTAACACTGATTAGCTATTTCTTGTTTTTAAATTATTATCAAGGTAGGCCAAATGCTTGCTGGCATCAATCAAATACTAGCGCGGCAACATGTCATACTCTTTTGTTCCAGACAGCACCAGATACATTACATGGGCTACACATACTGAGACAGAGGGTCGCTGTTTCCCTCGCTCGGATGATTTCTCCGATGAGATTCAGCCACTTGCGAATTGAAGTAAAATTATGAAAAACACAGAGAGACGAAAGATACAACATTTTATAATATTTGGGGAAGCCTGGCTTCCCTTGGCATCCATGAATACACGCCACTGTTTCCCTTACATTTTAGATCATAATATTACACTTTATAAACCCCAAACATATTGAAGACGACCTTATAAATAGTCGTAAACACATGCGTGGAAAGTATTTTGTTTCTGTAGCAGTTTAGTGTCACATTACGTCTTCATGTGCACGTGTAATTGATAGGGTCGTTCATGGACAGGAGAGTGAGAGCGAGGCGAGAGAGGGAGGGAGAGATAGAGACTAGAGATGTTAGGGGGAGTTACCAGCGGAGAGACACGGTAGAGTAGTGGAGGGTACTTTTTGGTGATTGAGGGGGACCTACCGTGCCTCCCGCGGCAAAAGCGGTAGTTCCCTCCCCAGGACAAGTATCTGTTTCCAAATTTAACCCCGGGTGGTGGACATATCTGGATATTTATAGGCTAAACATAAAGAAAATCGTCTAGAAGCAAGACAATCCCGGAAATAACAGACGTACCCTCAGCCGGTCACGTAGGCTACGCTACTGTAGCTTTGCGTTACAAATAGGTAAGTGTACAATCAGCTGACAGATAGAGGGCTATTTTGCCCGGGCTACTATTATTAAGCACGTTGTTGAATTGATTTCATAGCTAAACTCACTCCAAAATAATCCAATATAGGCTATTTGTATCTTGGAAGGAATGCAAACACGTGTAGGCTATATTTCTAAGTTATAGGCTATGAATACAAGCTATACACTGTAAGTCATGTGAATGCATAACAAGGTAGAGTGGCATGCGTTCTTCAGAGTAGCTGTTCTCACAGGGTGCTTACCCCCTCATAGTGAAGTGGGAAATTATTCTTACAGATATCCATATTATGACTTTAATGTGTTGTTATTGCCTGAAATATATTGTTTAATACAAATGAAGACGCTTTACACAACCCCATTTGTAAGCGACCCATGCGTTGATATTTTAGGATTGAACTGTTGTAACAAATCAATTACTATTTAACTACCCGAGCCACTATAGTCCAATGTCTGAATATAATATATTATTATAATATATTATAAGAATATTTAAAGCAATTTAGGCCTATTTAAAGTTTGTCAATAAATGTAGGCGACGCTACATAAGATATTAGGCCTACGGTTAAATTTGTCTAGCAAGTGTCGAGTCCCTTTACATGTTTCTTAATTTATGGAATATGAATAGCCTAGGCCTGGTGTGAAAATTAGGCTGATTTATGTTTAGCTTGAGTATTTCGTCCCAAGCATGTTAGGCTATACGATTAGCCTACTTATTATAGGCTATAACGGTAATCACAGTCATGTAATTATTGTATCATTTTGTTTTAGAAACATCTCAAGCTTCTGAATATCAGAAAACATTTCAATAGAAGACAAATGTGAAACCATTTCAAGAAAAATCATGAATGAAAGAAAAACGGAGGCAAGGAGACTTTTTAATATGAAACTTTCCAAAGCTGTGACACCGCTCCTCTCTCGCAGCCTAGGCAGTTGTGCTGCACACTCGCTCTCTCACAGTGGCTCCCGTAAAAAATGAGGCGAGGACGTGGGCTACGTGCGCATCCAGCACTAGACGAGATGAAATGGAGAGCTTGGAACACACGGACCTTTTAAATCCAAGCTCTTCCCACGGACACCACAGTTTTTCAGCCTCCCATGAGAGAGTGACTAACGGTGAACACATATTCGGAGCTGCCGAGCTTCACCCTTTCCAAACCAACATGGGACTAAATGGACTGAACGGCTACTGCCAGGGCATGGCGCCGGTTGGGAGCGCCACCGCCGCGGAATTACTTTCAAGTCTGGCTTCGAAAACAAGCTCTTCTGGCATCACGGTTTTAAAGAAACAGACGAATACTGGGCTGCCGTTCTATAACGGCGGGATCGTGTCTCCGTCCGCAACCATTGAGGGCATCCACAGTGGGGTTTTGGCGCAAACTCCCAACGGTAACCCTCCGCAAGTGAAGGGGGTGGGGGAGACACTGAATGGCCTTGCGCAACCCCTCGGCAACAGAGCAAGCCTCATGGAGAACGGGGACAGAACACAACATGAGAAATGTGCTCTTCTGGTGAAGAGGGCCAATGGTGACCCACGGGTCAAACAGCTGCACCATCGGAAGCGGAGAGGCGAGGAGAACCGGGTCATGGGTTCGGAGACGCCCAAAGGTTGTGGCTTGTCAGTGGGGTCAGGTTTAGGATCTCTAGGTATGATGGCCTATGGACCAGGCGAGTCGATAACCCCGGACTACAAACGGAGACGAGTGGCGGAGAGCGACGTTCACAAAGCGGAGCCCTCCAAACCCGGCAAGGCTGTCCTCCCGCTTGCTGGCAACGGCGACAACAGCATCAACAATAACCATAGCAACCACAACCACTGCGCCACCCCTCACCTCCCTTTGTCCACCCCTCACAACAACAAGCTGCACCACAATGGACACAATGTGACGCTGCTGGGCCCCGGGGTTGTTCCAGGCCAGACGTCCCCGGTGGAGGCCAACGGCATCCAGTCTCTACTGTTACCGGCCGGGGCGGGCTGGTCGGCGGAGCGTATCGCACAGCAGTACATCGTGCCCTGTATGAATTCCTACGGTATCTGTGTGAAGGACAGTTTCCTGGGGCCGCGGCTGGGTGAGTCGGTGCTGGGCGAGGTGGAGCGTTTGAACCGCAGCGGGAAGTTCCAGGGGGGTCAGCTGGTCAGCCAGAGGAGCATCCCCTCGCGGAGTATCCGCGGAGACCAGATCGCCTGGGTGGAGGGGCACGAGCCGGGGTGCGAGGGCATCGCCATGCTGATGGCACACGTTGACGAGGTCGTGATGCACAGCGCTGCCAACGGGAAGCTGGGGGACTGTGTCATCAATGGACGCACCAAGGTGAGGGAACAGGGAGGGTGGGGGAGGACCGAGGGGCAGGGTAGCAGGTAGAGGCGGTGGGTTTGAGGACAGGAAGGGACGGCATCATCAATGGGAGCACCAAGATGATGGGAGATGGGGGACGAGAAGCTGGGGAAAAGAGAAATATTGGGAACAGGGGGAGCTGGGGACTAAATGTCATCAATAGCCATATCATGCTGAGAGGAGGATGAGGGGTGAGAAGGAGGGGAGGCTGACTGAAATAGAAAGGCTTAGTACCAACGTCAGCGTTTATTCTACGCCATAGATAGGGGATGATTAGCTGTGGTGTCCCATTTTGATGACATCATCTACTGTGATCCTGAGCTGTCACTATCATATCACTGATAAAGGGTGGGTACGTAATCCTGTCTGTTCTGCTCCCTGTCTGATTCAATGTGATAGGGCCACACCTTCAGGTAAGGGGTCCATAGCTGTCCTATATGCCCCTGACTTCTCCCATGCCACTGTGTATGCCAGTATGCCCCTATTGTCATGCCACTGGTGATGCCAATGTTCTCATACCGCTGGCAGCAAGACAACCTTCTGGAGCTATCTGGTTTGAGATCATTGTTTCACTAGCTTTGAAGACCTCTCTGTCAATCTCTATCTCTCACCCGTACACAAACAAGGCATTCTTGTGGCTGGTTTGGTAGGGGGGTGTGCGTTTGTTTGATTGGTTGGTGTCTGTTTGGATGGCTGTGTATGTTTCATTGTTTGCTTGCCTAGCCTATCATAGGCTACATTTGTATGGCTATGTATGTATGCATTTGTTTAGATCGTTTCCGACTTTGTGTGTTTGAGAATATGAATGTATGAAAGAGTGGTTATTTTTAACCATCCTTAGCATAGCGTAAAACTTCGATATTACAAGCTTAGACAATGGCCAGACATGACCAACAGGGTTGGGGTCAATTTGAATTGAAGTCACTCAATTCAGGAAGTAAAAAAATATATATATATATTTTTTTAATGAATAGTTTCTCCTTTTCCGTTTATTAACAATTTACTGAAAATAAAAAACCCTTTTCAATTATTGAAGTGGAATTTCAGTTTACTTCCTGAATTGACTGACTTCAGTTAGATGACCAAAGAGCGGTAGTTGATTTTGCCCGATCCCTACTAGCCCATACAGAGCCTAGTTGGCTGCAGTGCTGTAAGCTGTCAGTGAGCTTGCTCAGTGACGCAGGTCTGGATATTTGAGTCAGGTTATGTCACGGTCCTACATCGGTCTCACCCAATCTCAATGCATTCCCCTAGGTTTCCATCCCACCCTGACCCAGTTTCTCAGCCCTCTCCCAAAGCAGGGTTCAGCCCTATCTAGTCCTTAGTCCAACTAGACTAGAGCATGGTTTGAGTCCTGCATAAGCCACAGTACATTATACTGAATATAACCCTATGTGTTCACTGTAAGTCACTTTGATATAATCTGCAACCTAGTGACTATGTTGTATTAATATATTATCTCAGTTGTTCACTACTGCACCATGACCCCAGTGTCTGCCTCTTATCAGTGGTGTTAGCCATTGCAGGACTGTCTAGACTATGTTACAACACATTTACTCAAGGAGGTTGAAGTGAAATATTTATTTGAAATATTTATAGTGGCAGAAGTAGTGGTGGTGGGGATAGAAGTCATGATGAAAGTGGTAGAGGGGGTAGTAGTGGTAGTTGTAGCCTTAATAGAAGTAGTAGTAGTAGCTATAATGTAGGGTAGTAGTAGTAATAATAATAGTTGAGGTAGTTGTAGCCTCACTTGTGGTAGTAGTTGGGCAATTCCATGGTAACGGAATTACGCTGAGACTCAAATTTGTTCACTTTGAAATGTATACCAAACAAAAACCATTGATTTCAAAGTTTGCAGATACAACGTTTGGTAAACAAATAAAAATGAGATGATACAGTAATTCTATTATCAAGCTTTTCCAGTAAAAGTGTTTTTATTTATTTACTGTGTAAATTGTTCAAAGTAGTCATTGTGCGTTGAAATCAATGTTTTTTGTTTGACATACATTTTAAAGTAAAAAATCTCAGCGTATGTAATATGTACGCTGGGAGTCGGGAAGCAAGTACAGGGAGTGAAATTAATAATAAATGAAACAAAACAAGCGGGAGTAGACGTGACAGTACCCCCCCGGACGCGCTGCTTAGGCCACAGGCCGACGCTGACCAGGGTCAGATAAGATGCTTCTCCTGAGACCCGGCAGCCGGAACCTGTCGAGCTCGCTGAGGCACGGGGAGCCTGTCGAGCCGGCTGAGGCACGGGAGCCTGTAGAGCCAGCTAAGGCAGGGGAGCCTGTCGAGCCGGCTGAGGCACGGGAGCCTGTCGAGCCGGCTGAGGCACGGGAGCCTGTCGAGCCAGCTGAGGCACGGGAGCCTGTCGAGCCGGCTGAGGCACGGGAACCTGTCAAGCCAGCCGAGGAGCCACAGGATGATGCTGACCAGAGAGACGGTCCCGAGGACCAGGGGCGGAACAGTTGCTTCTCCTGAGACCTGGAGGCCGATCGCCTCTGCTGAGGCAATGGAACCTTACGAACCAGCCGAGGCGCGGGAACCTGTCGAGCCAGCTGAGGAGCCGCAGGACAACGCTGACCAGAGGGACGGTTCCGAGGACCAGGGGCGGAACAGTCGCTTCTCCTGAGACCCGGGGACTGGTCGCGTCTGCTGAGGCGCGGAAACCTGTCGAGCCAGCTGAGGAGCCGCAGGACAACGCCGACCAGATGGACGGTCCCGAGGACCAGGGGTGGAACAGTCGCTTCTCCTGAGACCCGGGGACCGGTCGCTTCTGCTGAGGCGCGTGAACCTGTTGAGCCGGCTGTGGCATGGGAGCCTGACAAGCCGGCTGAGCCAGGGGAGCCTGACGAGCCGGCTGAGGCATGGGAGCCTGACGAGCCGGCTGAGGCATGGGAGCCTAATGAGGTGGCTGAGGCATGGGAGCCTGACAAGTCGGCTGAGGCATGGGAGCCTGACGAGCCGGCTGAGGCATGGGAGCCTGACGAGCCGGCTGAGGCATGGGAGCCTAATGAGGTGGCTGAGGCATGGGAGCCTGACAAGTCGGCTGAGGCATGGGAGCCTGACGAGCCGGCTGAGGCATGGGAGCCTAATGAGGTGGCTGAGGCATGGGAGCCTGACAAGTCGGCTGAGGCATGGGAGCCTGACGAGCCGGCTGAGGCATGGGAGCCTAATGAGGTGGCTGAGGCATGGGAGCCTGACGAGCCGGCTGAGGCATGGGAGCCTGACGAGCCAGTTAAGGCATGGGCGGTTGCGTCGGCTGTGGCATTCTGACCTGACGTCACCAGAAAAATCCCTGTTGCTTCCAATTAGAGAGTCAGCATTCTGTAACGCAGACACTGGGAGACGAGAAGCAAGTACAGGGTGAGGCTTTAATAATAAATAAACATATAACAAAACAAGAACAGCATCTGGACATGAGAAACATAACAACATCAATGCTGACTGGGGAATGAACCTGAAGGAGTGACAGATATAGGGGAGGTAATCAATGACGTGATGGAGTCCAGGTGAGTCCCATAATTAAGCGCAGGTGCGCGTAACGATGGTGGCAGGTGTGCGTAATGATGAGTGAACTGGTGACCTCGAGCACCGGAGGGGGGAGCAGGAGTAGACGTGACAGTGTATTTCCATTACAGTGGAATTGCCCAGTTGTGATTTAGGTTAGTAGTAGTAGTAGTAGTAGTAATAGTTGTAGCCTTAGAAGTAGTAGTAGTAGTAATAGTTGTAGCCTTAGAAGTAGTAGTAGCTGTAAGGTAGGGTAGTTGTCATAGTGGTACTGTAGTAGTTGTGGATTTAGGCTAGAGTGCGAGCGGGGCACCAGTTCCAGGGTTGACACTGTGTGTGCAGTAGAGATGTGAGGGGTAGCAGCAGTACCAGTGTTCAGTGGGTCAGAGCTGTCAGAATACATTTGGGATCTACACCTCTCCTGGGGTGCAGTGAATACCATCCCAGTGCAGTGTGTGTGTACACTACATTATCAAACCGCAGCTGTAAGTTGACCCAGTCGGAGAAGTAAAGAGATACATTTACATTTACGTCATTTAGCAGACGCTCTTATCCAGAGCGCATACATTTTTCATACTGGCCCCCCGTGGGAAACGAACCCACAACCCTGGCGTTGCAAGCGCCATGCTCTACCAACTGAGCTACACGGGGCCACAGATACACCTTGCCCCCACAGTGACATGTGTTTGAACAGAGATGTCACTCTCCCAGACATCAGCCCTTTGCTCCTCTGTCATGGAACTGACTATTCTGCTTCCAGGTCAAAGGTTATGCTTGCTCTGCTCCATGAGTGTGGCAGGCAGGCAGCTAATGGTAAATGGATTAGTTGAGCCACAAGCCAATGTCCCTGCTCATATTTTCCAAACCCAGCTCCCCTACTCTAGCCTTGGCATACTGTGCCATCTTGAAACGGAAAGAATGTCCTTGCTGTGTGTTATGTAGTGTGGTGGAAGTTGATAGAACAGTAGCAATGAGTCATAGATCAAGGTATGAATTGAGGGGGTGGGGGTGGGTGAGGCAAACATTAGAGGAACAGAAAGGGAGGGAGGTGTGATGCTAATTTACAAGGTCATTGCACCAGCAGTTCTCTGCGCTGTGATCTTTTTTGTTTTTTTATGTGAAAAATGCAGAAATCGCTCCGCCATTTCCTGGTTGCAAATAGTTTGCCTAATTTCAGTTTGTGACAAAACAAGCAATATATAGTGTAGAGCATCATTGTACCATCTAAACCGCAGTGAAATATATTTTCAATAACCCCAAATATAGTATTTTCAGCTGTTTGAAGCTGGTGTACAAAACCGAACGTAAAAGACGCAAAAAACGAAACTTAAGAAAGGGAAGCATATAAATAGCGCACATAGAACAGATCTACCGCCTCTTAGACTTGCTTTCAATGAGAATGACAGATCTATAACTCACATTTCTATGTGACTTTAGTCAGGTCTCCCAAAAAGTTACATATTGTATCTTTAATACTTTTTATTTATTGGTTTTTAAATCACAACAGATTCACAACAAAAGCTATATACATTAACCCCCCGCCCCCAACCTGAAACTTGATTTCCTTTTCCTATGTCGATCTGTACGTAGCTGTGATCTGTAATAGCCTACTGTCTATATGGTTCAGTAAGTACTATGTTCCTAATTATTGTTTCTCTCCATTGTTGTGTATCTATTATTTCCTTTGTCCATCTTTCTCGTTGTTCCCTCTTTTTCCCCCCCCTTCTCTCTTTCGGTCCTCTCTCCCACTCCCTTTCTCCTGCGTCTTATCAGCCCCTCTCTAGCTTGGCTGCCAAACTATTTCCCCTCCGTTTCCTTGGTAACAGGGCCATACAGAGCGTAGCACTGCAGTGTGTGTGCCAAGAATAATGCCACCGTAGCATCAGCTAGAGCCCAACGCACGCTCAGCAAAACACAAACCAGGTCTAGCTGCATCCAAGCACAACACAGCAGCGACAGTATATCACAAGAAAAGAGGCAGAGAAAGAGCGGTGGAGAGAGAGATGGATAGAGAGAGAGAGAGAGAGAGAGAGAGAGAGAGTAGTAGGTGAAGAGAGAAGGAAGAGAGGAGGAAGAGGAAGATATATTAGGTAGGGAGAGATGGATGTGGTTTCGAAGGAGTGCGATGAGATGAGAGGAGGTATAGAGGGATAGGCAGCGCGCGATGCAGCAGCGGCAGCCGGATCATAATGAGTGTCTGGTGCAGCGTGCCCTCAGATGCCCCTCCCAGAGAGCCAGCCGCGCTGCTGCATACAGGAACAGCCAGGGAGATGCTAGCAACTAGCATTTAGCCTAGCGCACACACGATGCAGTACCAAGCTAGCTGCTAAGACAAAGAGATATCTAAAAAAAATGATGAGAGCTTTATATAGGCTTTAAGGTACTGAGAGGATCACACTGCTCTCACTTTACAGAAGGCTGAATGATAATGTAACCATTTCACTCGAATGCAAAACAGTTTTAAAGATGAGTATTTACTTTTCTCTGGGTGGCCTCCTAGGGGATTTTAAGTGCTTGTTGTTTGTCCAGGGAGAGTAGGCTCTGGAAGGGCCTGGTTCTTGTGTAATCATCTTGTTTTGGAGCTTTGTATAGCAGGGGTCGATGACTCATACTGACTCAGGGCATTCCGGACTGCGGTTTGGTGTTCTATGCTAAACATTCACACATCTCTACTTATGCATACGTGCCCACCCACCCACCTTTTAAGTGATTCTCACATACAGAGAGGACTGGCCAAATGCACTCCATCTTGGGTTTGAAATTCAGTGTGTCACTGTTGTAGTGTGTGAATGCCTGTGTGTTTACATTGTGTTTGTTTGCGTGTGTGTGCGTGGTCTCAGATGTTGCTGAGAGTAGGCTGGGTTGGATGCGTATGTGTTTGCATAAAGAGTCACTCTGTAGTGTGATGTTCTGATTTACAGAGCAGGGGAGACAGAGTGTATGAAAATTAAATAGAGAGTGTACATAGTATAAATGACTGCTTTGTCAGGTTACTGGAAATGGTGGAGTGCGCTCACACACACGCTCAGGCACACACACACACACACACACACACACACACACACACACACACACACACACACACAGACACACTCTCAGTCCTGTGGTTCGTGTGACTCATGCAAGATGGGGTCCATCACCAGGCATGACTCATCAAGGCTGATCAGCTTTTTCTGCTAGATACTTGACACATGAACAAGTACACACTCAGCTGCAGCGGAGGGAAAGTGATAAGAGTTGATTTTAGTATGGAAACTGTGAGAAGATGGATATAAGATTAGAGAGGTGAAGAGAAAGATGGAAATATAATGTGATTTAATGGTTGAATATCCAATATAGTTTATATAACTAAAAATAAACCTGTAACACTCCTATCTTTCCTATTTGCTTCCAATAATTCACAGACAGGCATGACGCATTACATTTACATTTACGTCATTTAGCAGACGCTCTTATCCAGAGCGACTTACATTATTATTATTTTTTTCATACCCCCTGTGGGAATCGAACCCACAACCCTGGCGTTGCAAACGCCATGCTCTATCAACTGAGCTACATCCCTGCCGGCCATTCCCTCTCCTACCCTGGACGACGCTGGGCCAATTGCGCGCCGCCCCATGGGTCTCCCGGTCACGGCCGGCTACGACAGAGCCTGCATTACTTCATGAACTTATGTCAATGTCAGCTCAGCTGGTTAGTCAGGCCCGAGACAGACAGCTTACTGCAGGTCCACAGAGAGGCATAGAACCCAATGTCCCTGTATCGATCCCTGGACAGGCTCCGTCTGTCCTTAGCTCAGCCTTACTGACTCATCCAGAAATACACAGGCCAGCTGAGCACACAGAGTTCACCTCAGTCCAACATATTTATCACTGTCTGATCGGCACAGAATTTGCCAGCCTGGCAAATCCCTGTCACGAGGGTCTATGTCGTCTAAATATGACCAAGGCGCAGCGTGTCCAAGAAACATGACTTTATTATTTCAAAGTCTGGAACAAAACAACAAAACAAGACCGATACGTGAAGTCCTCTGCAACACTGACAGAACTTGGAACAAAAACCCACAACCCTCATAAGAAAACATACAGAATAAATATGGCTCCCAATCAGAGATAACGAGCCGACAGCTGACACTCGTTACCTCCGATTGGGAGTCATCGACCAAACCTAGAAATGAAACCAACAGAAATGCAAACATAGAAATACACCCAAAACCCAACATAACCAAACCAAAACCCCACAAAACAAAATACACCCTGGCTCAAATACAAAAGTCCCAGAGCCAGAGTGTCACAGTACCCCCCCCTAAAGGTGCGCACTCCGGGCGCACCAGCATACAGTCTAGGGGAGGGTCTGGGTGGGCGTCTGTCCACGGTGGCGGTTCTGGCCCTGGTCGTGGTCCCCACCCCACCTTAGTCACTATCCGCTTCCGTAGCCTCCTCCACATGACCACCCCCCAACTAAACCCCACTGGATTAAGGGGCGGCACCGGACTAACGGGCAGCACCGGACTAAGGGGCAGCACCGGACTAAGGGGCAGTACCGGACTAAGGGGCAGCACCAGGATAAGGGGCAGCACCGGGCTAAGGGACAGCACCGGACTCACTGGCGGATCCTGGCTGGCTGGCTCTGGCGGGTCCTGGCTGGACGGCTCTGGCGGATCCTGGCTGGACGGCTCATGGCTGGCTGAAGGATCTGGCTGCTCATGGCTGGCTGACGGATCTGGCTGCTCATGGCTGGCTGACGGATCTGGCTGCTCATGGCTGGCCGACGGATCTGGCTGCTCATGGCTGGCCGACGGATCTGGCTGCTCATGGCTGGCCGACGGATCTGGCTGCTCATGGCTGGCCGACGGATCTGGCTGCTCATGGCTGGCCGACGGATCTGGCTGCTCATGGCTGGCTGACGGATCTGGCTGCTCATGGCCGGCTGACGGATCTGGCTGCTCATGGCTGGCGGAAGGCTCTGACCGATCCTGTCTGGAGGAAGGCTCTGGCTGATCCTGTCTGGAGGAAGGCTCTAGCGGCTCCGGTCTGGCGGACGGCTCCGGCTCACGGCAGACGGGCGGCTTAAGCGCCTTTGGGCAGACGGGCAGTTCAGGCCCCGTTGGGCAGACGGCAGACTCTGGCTGTCTGAGGCGCACCGTAGGCCTGGTGCGTGGTGCCGGAACTGGAGGTACCGGGCTGAGGACACGCATCTCAGGGCTAGTGCGGGGAGAAGCAACAGGGTATGCTGAACCCTGGGGACGCACATAAGGGCTAGTGCGGAGAGCCGGAACAGGGCATGCTGGACCCTGGGGACTCTCATAACGCCTAGTGCGGAGAGCAGCAACAGGACGCACAGGACTCGGGGGACACACAGGAGACTTGGTGCGTGGTGTAGGCACTGGTGGGAAAAGGCTGGAGACACGCACCATACAGCTAGTGCGTGGAGGAGACACAGGGCTCTGCAGACTTACAGGAAGCCTAGTGCGTGGTGTAGGCACCGGTGGTACTGGGCTGGAGCGGGGAGGTGGCGCCGGAAATACCGGACCGTGCAGGCTTACTGGCTCCCTTGAGCACTGAGCCTGACCAACCTTACCTGGGTTGATGCTCCCCGTCGCCCGACCAGTACGGGGAGGTGGAATAACCCGCACCGGCCTATGAGGGCGAACCGGGAACACCATGCGTAAGGCTGGTGCCATGTACGCCGGCCCGAGAAGACGCACTGGTGGCCTGATGCGTTGGGCTGGCTTCATGACATCCGGCTCAATGCTCAATCTAGCCCGGCCGATACGTGGAGCTGGAATGTGTCGAACCGGGCTATGCCTGCGTACAGGAGACACCATGCACTCTACTGCGTAACACGGTGTCTGCCCGTACTCTCGCTCTCCACGGTAAGTCCAGGGAGTAGGCGCAGGTCTCCTACCTGACTTCGCCACACTCCCTTTAAGGCCCCCTCCAAGAAATGTTTGGCTAGTGCTCACGGGCTTCCAGCCTTGCCTCCGTGCTGCCTCCTCATATCGCCTCCTCTCGGCTTTAGCTGCCTCCAGCTCTTCACGAGGGCGGCGAGATTCTCCCGGTTGTGCCCAAGGACCCTTTCCATCCAGTATCTCCTCCCATGTCCATGAATCCTGTGTAGGTGGATCCTGTTGCCGCTTGACACGCCGCTTGGTCCTAGATTGGTGGGTAATTCTGTCACGAGGGTCTATGTCGTCTAAATATGACCAAGGCGCAGCGTGTCCAAGAAACATGACTTTATTATTTCAAAGTCTGGAACAAAACAACAAAACAAGACCGATACGTGAAGTCCTCTGCAACACTGACAGAACTTGGAACAAAAACCCACAACCCTCATAAGAAAACATACAGAATAAATATGGCTCCCAATCAGAGATAACGAGCCGACAGCTGACACTCGTTACCTCCGATTGGGAGTCATCGACCAAACCTAGAAATGAAACCAACAGAAATGCAAACATAGAAATACACCCAAAACCCAACATAACCAAACCAAAACCCCACAAAACAAAATACACCCTGGCTCAAATACAAAAGTCCCAGAGCCAGAGTGTCACAATCCCCAGCCCTGTATTTGTATTTATTATGGATCCCAATTAGCTGCTGCCACCTGGGGTCCAGCAAAATTAAGGCAGTTTATACCATTTTAAAAACATTACAATACATTCACAGATTTCACAAAACACTGTGTGCCCTCAGGCCCCTACTCCACCACTACCACATATCTACAGTACAAAATCCATGTGTACGTGTGTGTATAGTGCGTATGTTATCGTGTGTGTGTATGCATGTGTCTGTGCCTATGTTTGTATTGCTTCACAGTCCCCGCTGTTCCATAAGGTGTATTTTTATCTGTTTTTTAAATCTAATTTTACTGCTTGTATCAGTTACTTGATGTGGAATAGAGTTCCATGTAGTCATGGCTCTATGTAGTACTGTGCTCCTCCCATAGTCTGTTCTGGACTTGGGGACTGTGAAGAGACCTCTGGTGGCATGTCTTGTGGGGTATGCATGGGTGTCTGAGCTGTGCGCCAGTAGTTCAAACAGACAGCTCAGTGCATTCAACATGTCAATACCTGTCATAAATACAAGTAGTGATGAAGTCAATATCTCCTCCACTTTGAGCCAGGAGAGATTGACATGCATATTATTAATATTAGCTCTCTGTGTACATCCAAGGGCCAGCTGTGCTGCCCTGTTCTGAGCCAATTGCAATTTTCCTAAGTCCCTTTTTGTGGCACCTGATCACACGACTGAACAGTAGTCCAGGTGCGACAAAACTAGGGCCTGTAGGACCTGCCTTGTTAATAGTGCCGTTAAGAATGCAGAGCTGCGCTTTATTATGGACAGACTTCTCCCCATTTTAGCTACTGTTGTATCAATATGTTTTGACCATGACAGTTTACAATCCAGGGATACTCCAAGCAGTTTAGTCACCTCAACTTGCTCAATTTCCACATTATTTATTACCTTTAGTTGAGGTTTAGGGTTTAGTGAATGATTTGTCCCAAATACAATGCTTTTAGTTTTAGAAATATTTAGGACTAACTTATTCCTTACCACCCACTCTGAAACTAACTGCAGCTCTTTGTTAAGTGTTGCAGTCATTTCAGTTGCAACCTATCCCAGTGCTAGTTAGCCTAGCACTACACTGATGCTCTCCCCTCTCCCCTGTCTGTCTGTGTGTCTGTCTCTTCAGAATCAGGCCCTGTGTTTGTTCAGCCTTATCTCCCTCCTGCCTCTGTCCTCCATGCCTCTTATCTGCTGGCAGTATGCTATGCCTGCGTGCTCGGCCCTTTATTTTTCTTCTTTCCAGGAACAGCCTGTTCTCTCTCTCTCTGGCCTTCATCTTGGCAGGCAGGCATGCGGGCAGAGACATGAGACAGGAGGCAACGATATTAGGGCATTAATGTTGGTGCCAGTGGTGCCCATTAGATTGGCATAGAGGCGCTGAGAGATTGAAGAGAGATTGAAGAAGGCTGATATGATCGCGACACGTCGGGTCATGCTGTTGTCATGCTGTTTGACTGACTCGGGGCTGGGAGCAACAGGAGAGGAGAGTGACTGGGATGCCGTTGTTGGTGACGACTTTTGTGACATTCATATGCCGGTTTGACTGACTCACAGTTCTGGTTGACTACTGGCTTAGAACTGAACTAGCTCTGGTTTAGAACTGTCTCATCTCTATGTGAACGCTGGTGTACAATAATTTCGTTTTCATCTTTGTGTGTGTGTGTGTGTGTGTGTGTGTGTGTGTGTGTGTGTGTGTGTGTGTGTGTGTGTGTGTGTGCATGCGTCCACTTATGTGTGTGTGTGTGTATATATCCTCCAGGCTAGGGCTGTGCTATGGCACGGTACATGTTAATTCTGGTTAAGTAGGGTCATTAAGACTGCGAAAGTTGCACATGCTCCCAGGCCAAGAAAGACCACTTATAAAATACTACATGCATACATACAGTGGGCTGCAATCTTCAACACCAGGGTCAGTGCAAGCATCAAACATCAATTGGCTGTATATCTACCACTAAGCATCAAACATCTATTGGCTGTATATCTACCACTAAGCATCAAACATCTATTGGCTGTATATCTACCACTAAGCATCAAACATCTATTGGCTGTATATCTAGCACTAAGCATCAAACATCTATTGGCTGTATATCTACCACTAAGCATCAAACATCTATTGGCTGTATATCTAGCACTAAGCATCAAACATCTATTGGCTGTATATCTACCACTAAGCATCAAACATCTATTGGCTGTATATCTACCACTAAGCATCAAACATCTATTGGCTGTATATCTACCACTAAGCATCAAACATCTATTGGCTGTATATCTACCACTAAGCATCAAACATCTATTGGCTATATATCTACTTCTATAGTGCTTTTCCCTTTTGTTCCGTTGACATTTTTGTGAGGGTAATGAGCGAGGTTAGAGGACGCAAGGTTAGAGGATGCGACTATTAGCGACTAAAACATTTTGGAAGCCCACTGGAAGTGCTTGACAACATATAAATGTTCACCAGCATTTCTCTGTGCCCTGACACTGATTGCTTAGCAACAGAGCAGTGTGAATGGAGACGGTGTGATTTCCATCTTAGTCCCAGATAAAGAGCTCTTCCACAGTGAAAGTCAGGATCAACGCAAATGCCTTAGTAAGGTGGTGTTGACATCACATTTCCCAGAAGCAGCCTGGCCCACTAGGGGGTCACCCCCCCCCACCCCCCCCCACCCACCCATCTGTCAAAACACAATACATAACATTAGAGCAGCCAGCCCTATTTTGAGTGTTCTTAAAAAACTACTGTACTGATTATACTGTATATGTTCACTTGCCAAATCCGTAATCAAGTCTTCCTTACAGTCCATGTCCTGTGTGTTATACACAACAATGTTATCAGTTGAATTATGTAGCCACGTTCAACAATCCCAGTACAGTAAATCACATCTGGATTACAGTAATATGTCTGTCCTCTACACAGATGAGCTCTAGCCTGGCTCATGTGTGTGTGTGTGTGTGTGTGTGTAGGACTTACTGTTAGTTCCCTTCAGTTGGGGCTGGAGTCAGAGGTTAATGAACACACACAGCATGGGAGCGCCGCGCAGTAATGAGGCGAGACAATGGTGGCTGGCAGGCTGGCCAGAGAGTCACACAGGCAGAAGGGAACACTTGTACTTCGGCCTGTATCACTCTTCCATAATGAGACTGAGCCAGATTTTATGGTTTGACTACAGATGGGTGTATTTGGGTGTCATTCTTTTTGTGTATTTGACACAGATGCTTTTCACCAGTCAGTATGCAAAAGGCTGACCGGCACTGTAATGGAGTCAGTGGATTTGAACATGAAGGACTTTGTCGTCACTTTGTATTGAAGCTTCTGAGCTTGACACTGAAAGATACTATCTTCTCTCCCTGCTCACTCCTCATTCCTTGCTGATAACTGAGCCAAAACTTGTGTAACCGAGCCTAGCTGGAGTGAAAGAGGAAGTCAGCCCTCTGCTCTTCACCAGTGTTTACTCCTCCCCCTGTACTCTGGGATGGGCTGGGAGAGAAAGGAGAAGGAGCAATGGAGGGAGGAGAGGGAGGGTAAAGACGGAGAGAACAGAAGGAGAAATAATGACATCATTATGAAGAGAAAAATGAAAGAGAAAACAAAGGGAGACAGAGAGAAAAGACAGTGGAAGAGTGAGAAAAGAGGGGCAGAGTAAAATGAAGGGAGAAAAGGTTCTTGTTCAGAGTCGGTGAGGGGATGAAGTGTATTGTACTCTCCAGGGTCTGATAAGTCCTGACCTGAATCGTGATAAAGTATCAGTGCCCTGACAGAACACACAGTCACCGGGACCCTGATGGCTCACATTCTCACATTCCTGCCCTCTCTCTTTCACACACACACACACACACACACCAAACCTGACCCAAACAACCTCCCCAGCAGAGATACAAAGGCTAGGGGCCCGATTCCGACTTGAGTTAAGCACAAGTAAATGGAACGTAATTCAATTTTTATGCACTTCTCTATGCATATTTTGACCTTGAACTTAAGCATGAGAATAGCGTGCTATTCACCTGCTATTCGTTTTGGGTGGAGATTGAATAAATTAAGGTGTGTCTACAGATACGCCGTATTCCCTAATAATTACACCACCTTTACACACGAGGAAACCATTAATAAGTTCTAGCGAACCTGCCGGTTCCAAGTGGAAAAATAATCTACTAAATGTTGTTCTGATAGAAATAACACCGTTCTCCATGCACTGTAATTTACAACGATAAGAGCTATTGATAAGAGCTAGGTAAAAGAGTAATCCATTTGGATAAGGGAATTGTAAATATAAATGACACTTGTTTTAGATATATTTTACCTTGTAATCACTGGAGACAAATGTGAATCCAGTCATATGGCAGATAAACTGAAGCATATTAACCTATTAACTTTTCCACAGTAAAGTTTAGGAAATGCTGTGCCAATATGCAGAATTTAAATTGTACGGCCTTTTAACTTACAGGGATGGGCACTCTCGAATATCTTAATTATAGGCTACCCTGACTTTCTCTGTTTACTATTTCTATCATGGTAAATATTACCCACTATCAGTATCGACCGCCAGGAGACCTAATAACAACACATATTCAACTGCCAATTTACTGTTAGTTCCCTTCAGTTGGTAAAGACTATATTATCATTCCATTTAATTACATTGTTTAGTTTACATTAATTTGGTTCCTCTGCAAACTGACGGCCATGTGGTTGTTGCTGAGGATCATTAGTAACAGTTGATAATATTTTTTAAAAGACACGTAGGCTAATTAAATTGTTATGGAGCGGAGTGAACCCGACGCATGGCGCATCATCACACAGTTTCATGGTTAGTGCAGGCAATAGACAAGGGTACAGCCTACTATTGTGCACTATTCTCCCTATTATAATTATATTTACACTAATATTCCATCGTTACCATGGGTTAAAGAACTGAATGTGGCAATTTTCAGAATGAATCAAACCACTGTTTTCTTTGTTTTGTGCATAATGGCTCTCCAAACCTGTTTTTTATGATTCATAAATACTTTCCTAACCCTAAAAAATCTACAAGATCAGAGTATTTTTTCATCTACCAATTGGTGCTGAAACTGAGACGAATATGCATATATTTAGATGGCTTTCTTTAATTGATCCCTAATATTCGGAACCCTTTCTCTCTAAATATTCTATTGAGTCTGTCAACAAAATTCTAACTAAAAGGTACACCGTATTTAAAGTGCATTCGGAAAGTATTCAGACCCCTTGACATTTTCCACATTTTGTTACGTTACAGCCTTATTCTAATTTTTTTAATTTTTTTATAATCCTCATCAAACTACACACAATACCCCATAATGACAAAGCAAAAACTGGTTTTTAGATTTTTTTGTAAGTGATAAAAAATAAAAAACTGAAATATCACATTTACATAAGTATTCAGACCCTTTACTCAGTACTTTGTTGAAGCACCTTCGGCAGCGATTACAGCCGCGAGTCTTCTTGGGTATGACACTACAACCTTGGCACACCTGTATTTGGGGAGTTTCTCCCATTCTTCTCTGCAGATCCTCTCAAGCTCTGTCAGGTTGGATGGGGAGCGTCGCTGCACAGCTATTTTCAGGTCTCTCCAGAGATGTTCGATCGGGTTCAAGTCCGGGCTCTGGCTGGGCCACTCAAGGACATTCAGAGACTTGTCCCGAAGCTAATCTTGTGTTGTCTTGGCTGTATGCTTAGGGTCGTTGTCCTGTTGGAAGGTGAACCTTCGCCTTCCTGAGCGCTCTGGGGCAGGTTTTCATCAAGGATCTCTCTGTACTTTGCTCCGTTCACGTTTGCCTCGATCCTGACTGGTCTGCCAGTCCCTGTCGCTGAAAAACATCCCCACAGCATGATGCTACCACCACCATGCTTCACCGTAGGGATGGTGTCAGGATTCCTCCAGACATGACGCTTGGCATTCAAGCCAAAGAGTTCAATCTTGGTTTCATCAGACCAGAGAATCTTGTTTCTCATGGTCTGAGAGTCCATTAGGTGCCTTTTGGCAAACTCCAAGCGGGCTGTCATGTGCCTTTTACTGAGGAGTGGCTTCCGTCTGGCCACTCTACCATAAAGGCCTGATTGGTGGAGTGCTGCAGAGATGGTTGTCCTTCTGGAAGGTTCTCCCATCTCCACAGAGGAACTCTATAGCTCTGTCAGAGTGACCATCGTGTTCTTGGTCACCTCCCTGACCAAGGCCCTTCTCCCCTGATTGCTCCGTTTGGCTGGGCGGCCAGCTCTAGGAAGAGTCTTGGTGGTTCCAAACTTCTTCCATTTAAGAATGATGGAGGCCACTGTGTTCTCGGGGATCTTCAATGCTGCAGAAATGTTTTGGTACCCTTCCCCAGATCTGTGCCTCGACACAATCCTGTCTCGGAGCTCTACGGACAATTCCTTCGACCTCATGGCTTGGGTTTTACTCTGACATGTACTGTCAACTGTGGGACCTTATATAGACAGGTGTGTGTCTTTCCAAATCATGTCCAATCAATTGAATTTACCACAGGTGGACACCAATCAAGTTGTAGAAACATCTCAAGGATGATCAATGGAAACAGGATGCACCTGAGCTCAATTTCGAGTCTCATAGCAAAGGGTCTGAATACTTATGTAAATAAGGTATATATATTTTTTTTTTGACTTGAACATGATGTGCTAATATTGCTACGTTTACACAGGCAGCCCAATTCTGAAATTTTTTCCACTAATGCGTCTTTTGACCAATCACATCAGATCTTTTTCAGTGCTGATCTGATTGGTCAAAAGACAAATTAGTGAAAAAAAGATCAGAAATGGGCTGCCTGTGTAAACGCAGCCTATATGAAATGTGGTGTTAGTGTCAGTGACCTTTTCACATAGTTGCGTGCAGCGGAGGAATGTGTACTCCCAGCCCATTCAGACACACACATCCCTAGAGAAGCACATGGACTAGTCTTTAACACAGCCTTGCCACCACCAAGACACATCATGGAGTACCACAGTATGAGTCATAATCCCCATAAAACCTAGCGGTCAAACAGGGAAATGGTTCCAATCGTTTTTCCACCATTCATTTTTCCCATAGGAGATTTTAGAAACACTTCAAATAAGGGCTGTGTTCCGTGTAGGCTTACCCTGGCGTCACTATTTGATAACCGTGTAAATCTCTCTCGGACAAGGTGACTTTTATCAATATATTCGCCTGTATTCCCCCCCAAAAAATGAAATGCTAATTAGCTGCTAATGTGGCTATCATAAAGCAATCACAAATTCCATGATGATTTGGACGAGACTGCTGAATCGAGGATTAACTATCTAATGTTAGTTAAATGTAGTCATTAATAAATTGGCAACATTTCTTTAAATTGACAATTCTGTGAACTGTCTTGTGCAAATTTTGAATTAACACAATACCTGTTAGCAAAGGTGTCAGCTAGAGATGACGTGCAGGAGCTTGCAGGGATTTGTAGTTTTGCATGATGTCTACTTTGATGCTAATTAGCATTTTCGAATCTGAGAGTAAATAGAGCCGAATATACTGATAAAAGTCACCTTGTCTGAGAGAGATTTACATGGTTATCAAAATGTCATGACACGAAACACAAACCTTATTTTAAGTGTTTATAAAATCCCCTATGGGAAAAATGAATGGTGGAAAAACGATTGGAATCATTTCCCTGTTTGGCCGTTAGGTTTCCAGGGCTTCTGAATCAAGTGCACCTACCGCCAACAGCGCAACACAAAAAAAAAATGTGCAAGCTTTCTACAGAAATGTTTGGTGCTCGACTAGGAATGCTTTGAAGATCGACCAGTTGATCGCGATCGACCGATTTGTGACCATTGATGTAGAATAAACAACCCTTTACATAATACCATAGAAGCAGTGTTCTGCTAATATAATAATGTGCAGGCGAAATAAACACACACCTGTTTAGGCGAGGTGCTGGCTAACGGAGTAGAACACTTGAAAAAGAAAAGGAGAGCTGCACACTCTAGGAGCTCAGATGCAATAATATAACAATGTGCACCTTTCATTGTCATTCCCAACCGATACAGATACTGGTGGTGGTAATGGGGCAAACATGTCAGAATGGTCATACCTTCCTGTGTCCCGTATACAACAGGAGTTCCCTGTCTACTAAAATGTTAATACTGAGTGCCAGGTCTCTCTCCATTCAGAGACATCAGTATCAAGCCCATCTGTCAGTCTGGACTTCATCACATCATCTTGCAAGTTTCCATGTGCTGGCTCCACACATGTTTCTGTAAACACATACACACATAGTCACTGTTCAGTTATGCCTCATGATGGCATGTCCTTTTCATTGGAGTCAAGGGAGACTGGCAAGGGTACTTGTGTCGCAATACACACTTTTATTCTGAGGTCTTACCTGACAAGCTGTGGAAATGGCAAATGAACAGTGAATGAAATTATTTTTGGAGGTCGCTAAACCATTGCAATCACATTGCTGGACATGTTATGAAATTCAGCTTTGCTCCTTCTGGTAGGTCCTGGAATCCATTCATGACCAGGGGATCAGTCTGGCACCCAACTGTGCACTTTGTCTATCAGAAAAACAGGGTCAACGAATGTCATCATCCCTCAATTATAAACATTATGGAAGCTAATTCTAAGCTTTACATATGTAGACTGACTGGCTACAGATTGGATTAGATTCAGACCGGTGACGCCGTTACACTATGCAACCAACTGTGACATGTTTTGCTATGGCCCTGGGTTGGTTTAAGTTTGTTGCTGCTAGTTAGTACACTGTTGTAGTCAGACATGAGTTAGCTAGTTAGTACCACCATAGCTGCATCCAATATTAATTTGTGCCCTAGACATGGGTTGCACATCAGAGGCTAATGTGACTGTTTAGTCTAAATTACACTAACTTAGAATGGCATGGAAATACGATTGCATTGCTAAAGTAGGCAAATAATTAGTAGGAAACAACTTTGCCATAAGATGGCAATGTTGCCATTACTGTTAGCAAAGTTCATCAAAAATAGCTAGCTAGCAATGCTAACGTTAGCTAGCTTAAATATGGTGCTCCCTTCAATCTTAGTTAGCTGGCTAAAGTTACAGTATACTGCATCTAAAGTCAATCTGGCGACATCACAATCATGATGATCGCAATCAAGATGTTATCGTATTTCCATGCCAAATCCGAGTTGTATTGAGGTAGGCTAACGTTAGCTAGCTTGCTAGTTAGGTAGCTAGCTAGTTGGTAGCTAACTAGCTAACGTCATCTATGCTAGCGATGATGGTGATAATGATTATCAAAATATACATAACCAGCAGTCTATTGTCTAGCTACCAATATACTCTCCACCACTGGGGACCAATGAACTCCAACCACCTATTCTGCATGATATAGGGTCCTTCGGCAGGGCATGCAAACCATAGCTGTTGGCTGTGCATCCTGCTGGAAGCATGCATTGCATGGTCAATCTGTATAGGGCTTTTCAGTCTCAAACGGCCGTGATCCTCTGAATGCGTTGGTTGGGGGGGCGATAAATCAACCGAGCCCCATTCAATAATGGGAAGCAAAGTGGGCAGAGGGGAAATTTGCACGTGGAGCTTGGCATAATTGTAATCCAAACCCAACCGACTTTATGACCAAAATTATCAGATTTACACTTTGTAGTGTAAATGCCGTTTTCAAAGGGATTAGTTGTTTTTAGGGGCAGTCACTCTTTAAAGGCAGTCTGGAGAGGTGTGTGTTCTTACTGTAACCGACTGTAACATCCCCGTCTTCTCTCCTCAGGCTATGGTGGCCTGTTACCCAGGTAACGGCACGGGGTACATCCGTCACGTGGACAACCCTAACAGTGACGGCCGCTGCATCACCTGCATTTACTATCTCAACAAGAACTGGGATGTCAAGGTACAATGGAACATTGAGTCTCATACATCTAATATACTGTACTTTACAGTCCCACCAGATTTTCCCTGTCAGCCCTGGGTTTCGAACCGGCAACCCTCCGGCTACTCGCCTGCCTCGCTAACCTCAAGGCTATGGATAAGACACTGTGCATCTAACATGAAACCTATTTGTGTGTGTTGTCAGGTTCAAGGAGGTCTGCTGCAGATCTATCCAGAGGGGAAGAGTGTGGTGGCCAACATAGAACCGCTGTTTGACCGTCTGCTCATCTTCTGGTCCGACCGCAGGAACCCACACGAGGTTAAGCCAGCCTATGCTACACGGTGAGTGACCACACATGCAGCCACGCACGTACACACACACACACACACACACACAGGAGAGGCTATAAGGACACCCTTGATGCCCAAATTGATTTCGTATGTTGCGCAGCTGATAGTCGAGTTGTTTCAGTTAGTTCAGTCAGTCGTCCTGATGAGCCCTTCCCAGCTAGCTAATTTATGCTTGTGGCTAGAAAGTTCAGTGAGAATTTGAAACTTGTCTGCTGAAGTTGTGACGTGGGAGAGTGTTCAGAATCATTCCATTTTCAAATCGGAGTAATTGTTCGTTTTATTTGTTGACGTTAATGCCGTAGTTGTAAACTTTAGCTGTCATCCTGGCCTGATATTGGATACACTATCTAGCCACTTCCCTCTCCTAACTGCCAGACAGGAGCAAAGGACACTGTGCCCCTTGGTGTTGTTATGTTGCCGGCATGCGGCACAAACTCTCCCTGTTGAGCAGTAACGTTAGACTGTATCATGGTGACATGGTTACTACCAATGCAGTATTACACGTTTTTTGTTGTTGTGTAGGCTGCTATCCTACTCTAAATAAAATCAAGTGGGATGGAACAAATTGGCTACATTAACTCCCGCCAGCGACATGTGATACAGCTGCCCGGTGGGAAGCAACTGCATAGCACCTCGATACAATGGCGTTGCAATGGTAATTTGCACCTGCTTGTCGTCATGTTAATTGGCATGTCACGGTGACATCCAGATGGTGACCAATACTACCAGTTATTTCTCCCTCGCCCATCTAAATAAACATCTTTCTTTTACAAGTTTGAACTAGCACCATGCTGCTGTTGGTGACCTAGCTAGCTGGGAAGGGCTCATCAGGATAACTGACTGAACCAAATCCACTCGACTCTCAGCTGCGTGACATACGTCATCAGGTGTGCCCGTATAACCTCTCCCCACACACACACACACACACACAAATGCATGCTGACATAGACTCACACTGGGGTCAGAGAGGTGATACAGTATGTACACTTACAAAGTCACTGCATGCTCACTGAGCTGCAATGTATTCAATCACACACACACACACACAATTAAACACACATATACATGTCCCATAGGTACTGTATACGCAAACAGAGATTTACTATGTGATGAAGTATGCAGTATGCGCTAAGGCACACATAAAGTCATACACAGAGAGGTATTTGTAGAGGACTCACACTGCTTTCAGTTCCCAGAAAGTGTGCCACATCCACTCACCCCCCAAACACTTCCTCTCTCTGCCGAGCCCTTACAACCGCTAACCCACTTTATCTCCTTCACACACAGTACAGTATATGTTCACTAAAGGCTCCTAATGGTGTTGGGGAAGCTTTTACATGCTCTATTAAAGGGATACTTCGGATTTGTCAGATGAACTCATGGATACCATTTGTATGTCTCTGCATCCAGTACAAAGGAAGTTAGAGGTAGTTTCGTGATTCAATGCTAACTAGTCTATGGTGTCTACTAGCATGCGCTAACACTAGTTAGCAACTTCCTTCAAACTGCATGCAGACAACATCAAAATGGTATCCGTGAGTCCATCTGACTCTGGAGAAGTAGATAAAGGGCTTCATTGCCAAAATCCCGTAGTATCCCTTTAACAAATTATAGATCCACTCTCATGCTGATGATCCACTGTTGAGAGAAGTATGAACTCAGCCAGAGCCTATTCAGACTCCTGCCTGATGTTGTGATCATGCACATGATTTTTTCATCTATGTGCTGAATCCTGGAACGCATTAGTCAGAAGTACACAACAAAAATGTGACACGTCATTGGCTTGATTCTAGTTCATGAGTTCGTCCTCTCCTCTCTGTCTGACAGCTGGGGAGTGAGGTGGGGCTCAGGACAGGAAGAACGTATTTCCTGACTGGGAGCAGGGTCAGGGGTGGAGGGAGGGAGGGCGGTAGGGGGGCAGTTGTTGGTTGAATTGCAGCTCTCGTGCTTGAGGGAGAGAGACAGGAATAAACAATACAACCCCACTGAGAAGCCCCACAGGAGAGGCAATAACCCTGACTTAACCCTCCACTGTCCAAAACCAGCTCAGACTTAACCCTCCACTGACCATATATAGCACAGACTTAACCCTCCTATTCTTTCCTATGCTGTACTATACTGTACTGAATTGGTCTGTACTTGCTCATGAGCTGAGAATCTCAGTCTGATCAGATCATCGTGTGTTACAGCTATGCCATCACTGTCTGGTACTTTGATGCCAAGGAGCGGGCCGAAGCCAAAGAGAAGTACAGATTGGGTGAGTTACAGTTCTGAATGTCTGACTTACATGTAATAGCATGCATGAAACCGTTTATGCACTTTGTACAGTACATTTTTCAAAAAGTATTTTTGACTCTTGGCTCCTCTGCCATTTCATGTTTCCATAGCAACCGGACAGAAAGGTGTTCAAGTGCCCGTCACTCAAAACAACAAAACCTAAATCTCGTCCAATACCCTGAGGGCTTTCTGGACATGTATGTGCCTACCTGCCCTGCTTTTGGACATCTTATTCTGTGGGGAGACGCTGTAAACCATCAGGCCCTGCCCACTCTGGCTCTGTCAGTCATCTGAAACAGCTCTTGATTGGCTGTGAGGAGATACGGCAGCATCTGATTGGTTGGTTGAGGGAAAGAGCGCGGAGATAGAACACTGTGGAATCAGTTGGTGAATGGAGCGAGGCAGGGTCAAACTAACTCAGGTGGCATAAGGGCCGAAGAGGATGAAGATGACGCCTCTTCATCAGAGAAGTCAGAAAGTCATTAAAGACAACAAACAGAATGGACAGACTCTTGTTTTTCAGTTTTTGCCTTATCAATAATCAGCGCTGTTATAATATAATCAGAAAGCAATCTTCTCTGCTCTCGCAAACGTTCCAGCTCAGTCAAAGATCAGGGGTAACATACAATATACTTTTGTCCAATCAGAAAGCAGGCCTAAGGAGACAGGAGCACCCTCTGCGGGGTCGGAGGAAAGCGATTGCATCCGGTTTTCAGGGGAAACTGAAAAAGAGCCTGTGATGCGACTTCCGCTTTTGGACATTAACAAGACGACACTCCATCTTAACTCATCCTCCACATTTACTAGATTGGTTCAACAGTGCAGAAGAGAACCTCCGCCAAGTTGTTTTTTTTCTCTCATCAGGTTAAGACTGGACAGTTAGGGAAATGTGATTGGAGGTCCTGACCATCACACACATCGTGACACATCCAGCATGTTGCCTCAGCTACACCCAGCCATCAATCAACAATGCACCGTTAAAGAGGAAGTGACATCACAGGAAATGCTCCTTTACATATCATACAGTAGTGTGGCATTCAGCTCTCCCAGCATTCATGTTGTTGGAGACCCTGTTATGGTAGCCACCTGCCACCAGTGTACAGAAAAGACTGAAAACTTTAACGCAGAGAAGCATGAAGACTCTTTAATAACTCAACTTTAACTCAACTAGTCAACAGAAAAAAGTGCTTTCACAGCCTCATCAATAATGTTTGTTCATGCGACAGTCCGTGAGAAACATACTGAAGAATCTAAGGAGTGTGTAATGTCAGAAAGCAATAGAACAATTCCAAGAGCGTGTTTTTGTTTGTGAACGTTTTTGAAGAAGGCACCTACACAAAGCTCACACAGACACTTCCATAAAAACACTGGAACCTGTGTAAGCCCATCGGTAGGCGGGTCGAAATAGGGTTTGCTGAATGTTATGGGGTGCATTTTGTTGAAGTGTGTAGAACTGTTTGCATGTGTGTGTGTATGTATGTGCGTGAGTGTAAGAAAATGTACTGTACAAGCAACCCTGTTGCTAGTATGTTGGTGGTCCCAATTGCACCTGTAAGCCCCAACCCTCCCTGTACCAAGACTAGAGGCTGCATCAGCACTATCAACATCACCTACAGTGCATTCTGGTCTACTCAAACATACAATAGATTGGACACGGTTCACCACAACATCTGAATCTAACCTAACCCAAAACCTCAGTCAACCTTGTTAAACTCCACAGAAGCAAATGTTAATGCACAGAAGGGTCTGTGTGAAACTACTGCAGAGTGTGTGTCTCTGTGTGTGTGTTTAACTATACTTGTGGGGACCAGAAGTTTCCACAAGAATAGTAAATAAACAACAATTTGACCAACTGGGGACATTCTGTTAGTCCCCACAAGGAAAAAGTATATTTCTATGGGGTTTAGGGTTAAGGTTAAAATTAGGGTTAGAATTATGGTTAGGGTTAGGGGTTAAAGGTTAAGGTTACGTTTTGGGATTAGGTTAGGAAAATATGATTTTGAAGGGGAATCAATTGTGTCCCCCCACAAGGTTAGTGAAATGTGTGTGTGTGTGTGTGTGTGTGTGTGCACCCTTGCATTGAATGGGGGTGGGGATGCGCTTGACTTTGTGTGTGTGTTAGACAGGGTAAGAAAGAAGTAACAAATATCACTTTTCAGAAATGCAATCTGTGAATGATAACAGAGTAAATTTAGAAAATGCTTTTATGCTGTGGATAATATGGTTATTGAGATGCAATAGTGACTAAAACAATGAGAACAAAACATTTTGCCAAATTTGTTTCCAGAATTTTGCAGTATTGAATTAAAACGTGTTTTTGTACAAGAATACTTGTTTTTTGCCTTCTTGAGTACTCCTTTCTGATTCTGGACAGAGTCACTGATATCACACAGAGCAGGGACCCTCACACTGTCTGGACATTCAGGGGAATTATGGATGCTACATACACATACACACTGAGGCCATCCAGTAAGAAGTCCACTCTCTGACCACAATCATGCAGCCATTACCTCTCCCAGACCTGTCTAAGCAGGAGTGAGGGAAGAATAGGGAAGCATAAAGATGGAATGAATGGCAAGAGACAAACAGAGAAACAGAGAGAGGAAAATAAAACTGTGGTGGGTGGGCAGCTTGCATGTCACTAATGAGTTGAGGAGATTACAGTGTGGTCACACAGTGTTCTGAAGACCAGAATGAACTCTATGGCTCCATTACCAGTAGTGCACAAGGGAACAGGGTGCTATTTGGGACGTACAGTGCATTCGGAAAGTATTCAGACCCCTTGACTTTTTCCACATTTTGTTACATTACAGCCTTATTCTAAAATGGATTAAATTGTTGTTGTTTTCCCCCTTCATCAATCTACACACAATACCCCATAATTACAAAGCAAAAACAGGTTTTTAGACATTTTTGCAAATCTATATAAAAAATAAAAAATACGGAAATATTTCATTTACATAAGTATCCAGACCCTTTATTCAGTACCTTGTTGAAGCACCTTTGGCAACGATTACAGCCTCAAGTCTTATTGGGTATGACACTACAAGCTTGGCACACCTGTATTTGGGGAGTTTCTCCCAGTCTTCTCTGCAGATCCTCTCAAGCTCTGTCAGGTTGGATGGGGAGCGTCGCTGCACAGCTATTTCCAGGTCTCTCCAGAGATGTTCGATCGGGTTCATGTTCTGGCTGGGCCACTCTAGGACATTCAGAGACTTGTCCGGAAGCCACTCCTGCGTTGTTTTGGCTGTGTGCTTAGGGTCGTTGTCCTGTTGGAAGGTGAACCATCACCCCAGTCTGAGGTCCTGGAGCAGGTTTTCATCAAGGATCTCTGTACTTTGCTCCGTTCATCTTTCCCTCGATCCTGACTAGTCTCCCAGTCCCTGCCACTGAAAAACATCCCCACAGTATGATACTGCCACCACCAGGCTTCACCATAGGGATGGTGCCAGGTTTCTTCCAGACGTGACGCTTGGCATTCAGGTCAAATAGTTAAATCTTGGTTTCATTAGACCAGAGAATCTTGTTTCTTATGGTCTGAGAGTCTTTATGTGCCTTTTGGCAAACTCCAAGCGGGCTGTCATGTGCCTTTTACTGAGGAGTGGCTTCCGTCTGGCCACTCTACCATAAAGGCCTGATTGGTGGAGTGCTGTAGAGATGGTTGTCCTTCTGGAAGGTTCTCCCATCTCCACAGAGGAACTCTGGAGCTCTGCCAGAGTGACCATCAGGTTCTTGGTCACCTCCCTGACCAAGGCCCTTCTCCCCCGATTGCTCAGTTTGTCCGGTCGGCCAGCTCTAGGAAGAGTCTTGGTGGTAACAAACTTCTTCCATTTAAGAATGATTGAGGCCACTGTGTTCTTGGGGACCTTCAATGCTGCATAACTTTTTTGGTACCCTTCCCTAAATCTGTGCCTCGACACAATCCTGTCTCGGAGCTCTACAGACAATTCCTTCGACCTCATGGCTTGGTTTTTGCTCTGACATGCACTGTCAACTGTGGAACCTTATATAGACAGGTGTGTGCCTTTCCAAATCATGTCCAATCAATTGTATTTACCACAGGTGGACTCCAATCAAGTTGTAGAAACATCTCAAGGATGATCAATCGAAACAGGATGCACCTGAGTTTAATTTCAAGTCCCATAGCAAAAGGTTTTCTGTTTTTTATTTTTAATACATTTGCAAACATTTCTAAAAACCTGTTTTCACCTTGTCATTATGGGGTATTGTGTGTAGATTGATGAGGAACATTTTACATTTAATCCACTTTAGAATAAGCCTGTAACGTAACAAAATGTGGAAAAGGTCAAGGGGTCTGAATACTTTCCGAATGCACTATAAGTCTATGATATCCCTGAATCTTCCCCTCCCCATATACTAACCCCATTCCTGCTCCTCCTCTCTCTAATACCTCTTTTCATAACCCCAATGCTCATAGCCTCAGCCCCATTTATGTAACCATATCAATATCAAGTATCTAGCAACAAGGCTGTTACAGTATGTGCCAACATAAATCCGCTCACTCACACACACACACACACACACACACACACCCGGAGAGACACACACACACATAATTGGAAAGATAAACACGCCCACACAAACACACACCAAGACAATGGTCCTAGTGCCTCTCACTTCTCGTTTGGAAAAAAACTCCATTCACATCCACTTATTTTTCTGCTCACTCCTGGAGCCAGTCCAGAAGTATATAGCCCCCACACAAGCACTTCTTCTGATAACCATAACCTCACTGCTCAGTGTTCATATAGACCAGGGCCCGTATCCACAAAGCGTCTCCGAGTAGGAGTGCTGATCTAGGACCAGTTTTGCCTTTTAGATCATATTAATGAGAACATGGACAGATCCCAGATCAGCACTCCTACTCTGAGGGGCTTTGTGAATACGGGCCCTGACATTCAGAACAGCAGGCTTCTATGATTAATGGACTGTTCCTGTTGGAATAATACCCTGGTGTGTTGCCCTTCAATTATCACAGTATAAAAGCATCTACTGCTTGCACTTCATTTTTAGAAGTGTGATCAGCATAAAGTGAAGCCCTGGTGTCTTCTCATGTTTTGTCTAACCCAGGATATTAATAGCTGAGAGGTCTAGGAGTTATTTTCTGTAATGTAGCACACTTCTGCCATTGACTTCAACTAAAGAGGTTCTCTGACATAAAGCTTTCACCAACTTAATATACTAATCCCATTACTCTCGGTTTCTGATCAGATTTCCTCCAGTCCCAAGCCCTGAGCATTATTCAGGTAAACCCTAAAACAGATCTTAAAACTGGTGTGTGTGTGTGTGTGTGTGTGTGTGTGTGTGTGTGTGTGTGTGTGTGTGTGTGTGTGTGTGTGTGTGTGTGTGTGTGTGTGTGTGTGTGTGTGTGTGTGTGTGTGTGTGTGTGTGTGCGTGTGTGTGTGTCCAGCATGGTCAGAAGTAGGGTGCGTGACTGAGACCAGAGTGTCAGCTGCTCATCACATCAAAGGGTTGTTGGCCTTCCTGAAAGACCCCTGTCAACACACACACACACACACACACACATAAACTCCTTGTTCCTGAGACCCCCCGTCTGCCCCCCCGTCTGCCTCCTAAACAATCGTCAGTCTGTGTCCCCAAGGACTGCCCACCGCACAGAGAGACAGACAGGAAGAGATCCCCCACTTATCCTACAGTGACCAGTCACACATGCACGCACACACACATCCAACAGCAGCACTTTAACTTTTTCCAAATTTTGTTGTGTTAAAAAGTGGGATTAAAATGGATGTAATCCTTTTTTTTAACAACCTACACAAAATACTCTGTAATGTCAAAGTGAAAGACAAATTCTAGCATGTGTAAAAAAATAAAAAATAAAAATAAAACACTAATATATCTTGATTAGATACGTTTTCAACCCGAGTCTTTACATGTTAGAATTACCTTTGGCAGCAATAATTGCTGTGAGTCTTTCTGGGTAAGTTTCTAAGATCTTTGCACACCTGGATTGTACAATATTTGTAAATTATTATTTTACTAATTCTTCAAGCTCTGTCAAGTTGGTTGTTGACCATTGCTAGACAGACATTGTCAAGTCTTGCCACAGATTTTCAAGCTAATTTCAGTCAAAACTGTAACTAGGGCACTCAGGAACATTCAATGTCATCTTGGTAAGCAACTCCAGTGTACATTTTGCCTTGTGTTTTAGGTTATTGTCCTGCTGAAAGGTGAATTTGTCTCCCAGTGTCTGTTGGAAAGCAGACTGAACCAGGTTTTCCTCTAGGATTTTGCCTGTGCTTAACTCTATTCCTTTTCTTTTCATCATAAAATAAATCCCTAGTCCTTGCCGATAACAAGCATGATGCAGCCACCACCATGCTTGAAACTTTGTATTCAGGACATAAAGTTAATTTCTTTGCCATATTTTTTGCAGTTTTACTTTAGTGCCTTATTGCAAACAGGATGCATGTTATGGAATATTTATATTCTGTACATGCTTCCTTCTTTTCACTCTGTCAATTTGGTTATTATTCTGAATTAACTACAAGTTGTTGATCCATCCTCGGTTTTCTCCTATCACAGCCATTAAACTCTAACTGTTTTAAAGTCACCATTGGCCTATTGGTGAAATCCCTGAGCGGTTTCCTTCCTCTCCGGCAACGGAGAGGAAGGACACCTGTATCTTTGTAGTGACTGGGTGTATTGATACACGATCCAAAGTGTAGTTAATAATGTCCCCATGCTCAAAGGGATATTCAATGTCTTTATTTATTTTACATCTACCAATAGTTGCCCTTTGCGAGGCATTGGAAAACCTCCCTGGTCTTTGTGGTTGAAATTCACTGCTCGACCTTAAAGGTAACTGAATGTGTGCGGTACGTACAGTAGATGAGGTAGTCATTCAAAAACCATGTTAAAAACATTATTATGGCCACTAACTGTAAGTCGCTCTGGATAAGAGCGTCTGCTAAATGACTAAAATGTCAGATGTAAAGGCAACACAGAGCTAGTCCATGCAATTTATGTGACTTAAGCAAATTATTACTCCTGAACTTATTTAGGCTTGCCATAATAAAGGGACTGAATACTTGACTCAAGACATTTCAGCTTTTCATTTTCAATTCATTTGTAAAAATTAAAAAAATAATTCCACTGACATTATGGGGTTTTGTGTGTAGGCCAGTGACAAAACAAATCCAGGCTGTAACACAACAAAATGTGAAAAAAGCAAAAGGGGTGTGAATACTTTCTGAAGGCACTGTACATGGCCTTGCATAGGCTCAAATGCAGAACATTCACACCCCTAACATCAACACAACTAAAATATTAAAAGTCTGAGATTCTAGGCACATTTATAAAGCCTATCCAAACACAAACCAGATGGAAACTAAAGGTAATTACCGTAGAGGCATACCTTCACAAAAACATTTGGAATTTTGTCAAACAAAAAACGCTGATAACCAAATTCAACACATAACTTCTCACTACAATTAACCACACCTCAAACATTTATTCGCAATCAGACTGCATGTCCCCAAAATAGTCACCCACGTGAGGTTAACAGCCAGGCACAGCAATAAAGCAGCAGAGACTCTACACAGGACCTTCTAGAAAAAGTTGAAGCCTTTACCAGGTCCAACAGTTGTTTTATACCTTTTACATGTTCCCACTAATTAGGGTCCTAGGGGAAAACCTGACCGAAACTTTGTTTCCTTCCCTGTCACATGACTGTAAGTCGCTTTGGATAAAAGCGTGTCTGCTAAATGGCATATTACACAAACAATTTCAAACCCTAAAACGGTTTCATCAGCAGTATGCGATAATGGACTCCATTTTGTAGTCTAGCGGCGCCCTCTGATGGCTGAATAAACTAAACACAAGGTGCAGGTAAAGTATAAAGAGATTAACCGGATGCACCCAGAGAAGAAATCTGGTAATAAATGTGAAACCTGGTAGAAACAGCCTACGATAAACATATATATATAATGTAATAAAGGAAGAATATGGCACGGTTTATTTTACAATAACAAACGCAGGACGGCGCTACAATAATATGTTGTTTTCCCAACATTGTGCACGGGAGCACCGCCTCCTTCCGTGTGTCGTTGGCAGTGTGAAAGTTCACAGGGCATGCAAAGGTCGTGTTTTTAGCGAGCTATGGCTGCCTTGAGTTGGTTTACTTGCAGACAGCTGCCGCGGATTGCATCTCAGTTCGCTCGGGTTGTGAAGCACGTCAGGCCGCAGTACCTCGGGGGACTGCGGGTGAGGGGAGTCCACGGGTCGTCGCGGAAATGGGTGGTTGAGAAGGGGCCATGGGACAAGGCTCGGATGCCAGAGTATCATCAGCTGACAGAACTCGATAAGGCGGATGCCTTGGTAAGTTGAACGCGAAAGTAATGTCTTGCATTTCCATACACCATGAATATACTCCTGGATTACAGAAATGATGTGTGTGCTGACATGAAGCACCTTTCTAAATCACTGCTATTTTTTCAAATGTTTTGCTCTGCAGATGCTGAGAAAGTCCCACGAAACCGGTAAATGCACATTTACTTGTGCATTCGGAAAGTATTCAGACCCCTTGACTTTTCACATTGTTACGTTAGCCTTATTCTAAAATTGATAAAATTGTTGATTTTCCCTCAATCTACACATAATACCCCATAATGACAAAGCAAAAACAGATCTAGAATTTTTTGTAATTTTATTACAAATAAACTGAATTACTACATTTACATAAGTTCAGACCGTTGTTCAGTACTTTGTTGAGGCACCTTTGGCAGCGATTACAGCCTCGAGTCTTCTTTGGTATGATGCTACAAGCTTGGCACACCTGTATTTGGGGAGTTTCTCCCAGTCTTCTCTGCAGATCCTCTCAAGCTCTGTCAGGTTGGATGGGGAGAGTCGCTGCACAGCTATTTTCTCTCCAGAGACGTTCGATCGGGTTCAAGTCTGGGCTCTGGCTGGGCCACTCAAGGACATTCAGAGCCACTCATGTGTTGTCTTGGCTGTGTGCTTAGAGTCGTTGTCCTGTTGGAAGGTGAACCTTCACCCCAGTCAGAGGTCCTGAGCGCTCTGGAGCAGGTTTTCATCAAGGATCTCTGTACTTTGCTCCGTTCATCTTCCCCTTGATCCTGACTAGTCTCCCAGTCCCTGCTGCTGAAAAACAGTCACAGCATGCTGCCGCCACCATGCTTCACTGTAGGGATGGTGCCAGGTTTCCTCCAGAGGTGACACTTGGCATTCAGGCCAAAGAGTTCAGTCTTGGTTTCATTAGACCAGAGAATCTTGTTTCTTATGGTCTGAGAGTCCTTTAGGTGCCTTTTGGCAAACTCCAAGCGGGCTGTCATGTGCCTTTTACTGAGGAGAGGCTTCCGTCTGGCCACTCTACCATAAAGGCCTGATTCGTGGAGTGCTGCAGAGATGGTTGTCCTTCTGGAAGGTTCTATCTCCACAGAGGAACTCAGGAGCTCTGTCAGAGTGACCATCAGGTTATTGGTAATCTCCCTGACCAAGGCCCTTCTCCCCCGATTGCTCAGTTTGGCCGGGCGGCCAGCTCTAGGAAGTCTTGGTGGTTCCAAACTTCTTCCATTTAAGAATGATGGAGGCCACTATGTTCTTGGGGACCTTCAATGCTGCAGACATTTTTTGGTACCCTTCCCCAGATCTGTGCCTCAACACAATCCTGTTTCGGAGCTCTACGGACAATTCCTTTGACCTCATGGCTTGGTTTTTCCTCTGACATGCACCTCTTTAAGGAATACCTGGGATAGGATAAAGTAATCCTTCTACCCCCCCAAAAAAAAATTGTAAAGTGGTTATCCCACTGGCTATAGGGTGAATGCATCAATTTGTGAGTCGCTCTGGACTAGAGCGTCTGCTAAATGACGTAAATGTGCCCTTGAGCAAGGCACTTAACCCTAATTGCTCCTGTAAGTCGCTCTGGATAAGAGTGTCTGCTAAATGACTAAAATGTAAAATGTAATGTAAAATGTCAACTGTGGGACCTTATATAGACATGTGTGCCTTTCCAAATCATGTCCAATCAATTGAATTTACCACAGGTGGACTGAAGTTGTAGAAACATCTCAAGGATGATCAATGGAAACAGGATGCACCTGAGCTCAATTTCCAGTCTCATAGCAAAGGGTCTTAATACTTTTGTTAATTAGGTATTAATGTTTTTTATTTGTAATAAATTTGCAAAAATTTCTATAAACCTGTTTTCACTTTGTCATTATGGGGTATTGTGTGTAGATTGTAGATTTTATTTAATCAATTTTAGAATAAGGCTGTAACGTAACAAAATATGGAAAAAGTCAAGGGGTCTGCGGCGGCAGGTAGCTTAGTGGTTAAGAGCGTTGTGCCAGTAACCGAAAGGTTGCTGGTTCTAATCCCCGAGCCGACTAGATGAAAAATCTGTCGATGTGCCCTTGAGCAAGGCACTTAACCCTAATTGCTCCTGTAAGTCGCTCTGGATAAGAGCATCTGCTAAATTACTAAAATGTAAATGTCTGAATACTTTCTGAATGCATTGTAGATTAGGAAGAAGTTTAAAGACAGGCTATTTATTTAATTACTATGCTATGCATTTTGTTAGAATTCCTGTTGGTACAGTTAGACCAGTTATTGTAGTGTAAGAAGAGAAAGAAGATCTGCATGCATCTGTAGGCTGTGTTTACACATCTGAATCCAGGAACTTGAGCAATATGGGAGAAGCTCCTGACTGCAAACACTGACAGGGTTAGAGGAAGGGATGAGGGGTTGTTTTCAGACTGGGATGTAATCTCCGTGTTGTTCTGTTCTAGGGTTCCTGTCTTGGTTCCGTAACGGACTCCTGGCCACCGGGATCGGGGTCATCGCTTTCGTCCAGAGTGACGTGGGACGAGAGGCAGGATATGGTAAGGAGGCTAGGAGGGCCAGGGGCAGGGCTCTATTCTAGTGGAGCAAAGCATAATTATCAGAAAAGTATTTTAGGTTACTGAAACACACCCACCCACACACACCCGTTATAAATATATATTGTAGTCTTTCTCTCTCTCTCTCGCTCTCTCCCCCAGCCTTCTTCATCCTGGGTGGTGTGTGTGTATCGTTCGGCGGGGTGTCCTACGTGGGCAGCCTGTTTTCCCTGAGGAGGATGATGCTTCTCTCCCTGCCTGCCGTGCTGCTGAATGTTGCTGTGGTGAGCAGCATCGCCCTCTTCTGGCTGTGTGCGGTATCGCTCTACATCGGACGCCTGGAGGTGGAGATTATACATGAGGATGACGATGACGGAGGGGAGTGTCCAGACTGTCGGGACCGCCGCGACCGCAGCAACCACTCCCATGGTGATAGGCACCACGGCAACGACAAAGGCCAAGACAAGTAGAGCGTTTGAGTGGCAAAGGTGACGAGGTGTGTGTTTGTTTCTTTGTGTGTGAGTGAGTGAGTGAGTCAGAGAGAGAGGACTGAGAGAGAGTGTGTATGACACTCAAAGACATGTGGGAATAAAGGGGATCAGTGAAAGGGATGATTTGTGTGTTGTTTGGTTCTATCCTCTGTGATAGTAGTGTGTGTGTGTGGGTGATTATGTGTTAAATTGCTGTGATAAAGGGTTAATTTTAAGTTAATAATATCAGATGTTGGATTTTTTTTATTTAGTTTTATTTTACACATACACACACAATCTGTGAGAGTGCCTTGTTTGAGTGTATTTACTCCTGATTATGTTTACTTTATGAATCAAAGAGCCCTGTACCATTACAAAGCCATACTCTGAGCCAACTCATGCTGTGTTCACCTAAATATGGTTTTGATTGATGCTATTTTTTGCTATCTATACAAAGGACTACTTGGATTCTCTGTAGTCATCAATGCTGGTGACATAGAATGAGGAGATGTAGCCTATATTGCTGTGTTGAATGGATGCATTTTGTTGAGAAACTATACCATTTGTATAACCTGTATGGTTAATGTTTGTCTGAGATGATACAGAGTACATTTAGGTATTGTTAGCCTGTAGCCTGATCCACCATCCTGACCTGACCGCTGCGCTACAGAACATTAGCTTGCGAGACCTTGATGGTGGAACGAGGTGAGTTAGTCTCTGGGGTAGAGGTAATCTGTATGGAGTTGCAGTGTGATGTACTTGATTTCTGCATGGACTTCTGTACAACTTATTGTACATCATTAGACTTTATGTATGTATGAATATGTACATAAACACAGTTACAAAATCAAACCGGTGTTATTGTTGTGTGTTTAACCCCATATGTGAAAAGACTACTGTATGTTTGTGGTCAATGCTACACAGGATTGTATTTTATTTTTGCATTGTAATTTCAGAAAATGTCCATAATATATTTGCCGCTAATAGTGGAATGATAGTGTTTCACAGTACTACCTATCCACCAGTGCTGTTCTGACTTTGTGGCTGTGGTATCTAGTGGAAATCGCTCTGTCATTTCCTTGGTTGCTAAAATTCTACACTGTTCTCTCAATTTCAGTTTATGTGAGAAAAGCACTGAATAGTGTAGAGAATCATTGTACCATCTAAATCGCTGTGAAATATGTTTTCAATAACAAATATAGTTTTTACAACTGTTGAAACAAAACCGAAAGTAAAAGGCTCAACTGGGATATTCTAATTTCTGAAATTACAATGCAAAATTAAAAAATATCCTATGTGTAGCACCTTTAAAGAGATCAGAATTTTGCACACACAAATTTAGGTTTATCTATCAGATTTCATACCATAGAAATGGAATAAAAATATTAAATCAAAATGGCTGACATTCCCTTAATTCGTGTTGTGTAGTTCCTATCACTCAACCAAGCATTGATGCCATGTTTTACTCCATGGTCCTCTCTGGGTACACTACACACAGAGTAACACCTCAGTGCTGTCTGGATAACACAGGGAGGGTGATTATAGTGATCACTGAGTAGGTTACAGCCCAGGTGTGGGTTATCTCTCTCATCCATCGATTCACTGGAGAGGTGAGAAGGTTCGAGTCGAGGCTTGAGCTGCTGAGACTCACCTCTCTGTCCTGAGGTCGGAGGCCCATCCACTTTCTATTACTCTCACCTTTTCTCTCTATATCAGTCTGTGTCACTCAGGTAAACTCCAGTGCTTCTTACTAACCATCCCTCTCTTTCCTTCTCTTTCTCTCCACCCCAGGCGTTTTGGTGCAGTTATTTTCTCATGCAGGGTGCGTCTGGGTGCTGCATCGTGCCCCCCCCCCCACCCACCCACCCTGTTTGACATGCAGGCGGCTCCTGGGGCCTGGCGCGTCTAAAGGGCATGGCGCCAAGCAGCACGCGCCCACACTGACAAACACCCGGACCATGGACTGACTCACAACATCACCAACCCACCTCACGGCACCATGGCAGGTTATAGATGAGCATATTACCCACCCCTCCCAACCGGCACAGAATAGAGGATGGAGGTGTAGCAGTGAAAGAATGAGTGGAACAGGTGGTGTTGATGAGGACGGAGAGATTGAAGGAGGAGGGGTAATAGTGTAAAATGAGTGGTAAGATTGAGGGAAGATGAGGTGGAGAGGAGAGGTGGTAAGGGTGGTGTAGTTGGGGATTGGATGGATGGATGGAGGGAGGAGAGGGGGTGTAAATGTGTAGTAAAGGAAGGGGGGGGGGGGGGGGTCTACCTTCAGTTCTCTCTCATGTTTTCCGTTTCAGTGTCAGGCCCATGTGCCAAGGTACTATTTCTCTAGAGACTGCAGCTCCATTCAGGGGCTGAGATAAGCCTTCAAAGTCACTGACATACAGACAGCCAGGGTGTAGGGTTGAGGAGAGACGCCCATGTCCCCACAAACCCACAGTCCCTATCTGAGATGTAGAGACACACCTTTACTACACCCACAGGCTATCAGCTGAAGAACTCACGCCTGAGAAAGCAAGAGATAAAGGAGGAACCTGAGGTCATTTTTTAACTCTCTTTACACACACACACACACAGCAGACGTGCACACACACACACACACACACACACACACACGCGGCAGGCACACACACACGTACACTCACATTTCTCCCCAACAACTGCTCTTGTTTATTATGCGCTTCCTTTGGTCTTGAGGAGGACTGATCCTCACTCTAATGAACTGGGGCCTGCCACTTGAATGTAAAACAGGATTTAACCCGTCTTCAATGTCAGAGCCCCTCCCTAGGGCTGCATGGAACAACACAACACCCGCTCTGAAACATACACACGTACGGCCACACACACACAAACACTGCCTCAGTCACACACATGCACGCGCACACACACCATTTGTCTAAATCTTCAGAGCCATTACAATAGAGAGGTTTGGCTCATAAACCTGGATATACAGTATACTGTCTAATGGGCATGTTCTCTCTGCACCACATCAGGCCAGGGTCACTCAAACCTGGTCTACAAGGACCAATATGGATGATGGTTTTTACATCAGGTACTTTTTCATTAACATTGTTATGCACCTTGTGCGTGGCAGGTGTACATATACTCAGCCATCACCTTCATCTTAAGGTGTCTCGAGACATCTTGAGACATAAAGTTGAGATGACTTGAGACACTTAGAGATCTTTTAAGACATCTTAAGATACTTTTTGAAGGCATGTTTCGAGACACGCAGTATCTCGGCCCACTCTTCTAGACAGTCAGTCAGATACTAGAAAGAAATAAGAAAACTTTATTGTGCTCCTCTAATGGAATATTTTATTATTGTCATCAGTATCATCGTTTTTATACATTGGTTCATTTTAATTTGAAGATCAGAAGTGGATGGTATATTCACAAATATTTGAACAGAAACGGGTTAGAGTCACAGTTATGGAGCGGGTTAGTTTTTTTAAAAATCTGGACTTATTGTAGTAGAGCCAGTGGAATTACAACTAACGCAGAGTGATAAATACAGACGGACAGACATCCCCTCATATGACAGCTATGGTCCTATACAGCCGACATCCCACCCAGTCCATCAGTAACGCTTAATCTATGACCAGGACAGCGGATTAAGATCGGGACGTTTTAATCTCACTATAATTTCAGTTTGGGATGATATGTCTTTCTCTTACGACCTCACAATATTTTGGATGGAATTTCTGGTGATGAGTATAAAAATGAATATCTTTGATATTATTTAATGTATGAAAAATGTACCCCTGTTTTCCACCCCACCTCTAATGACCTAATATGGATGTTTTGGACAACCACTTTGAGAACAAAAAGTGAGTTATCTTTTATTTTCCACAACTGTACTAAATCCCCATGGTCATATTTGAATGACCACATGTTTAATGACCATGTATTAAACTCCTGTGGTCTTTCTTTAATGACCCTACATTTTGTGGTCTGCTTGTGTTATTCATCATGACCACTCTTGTATTTAACCCTTAATACACACAAGGAAATTCAAAAGTGCTATGTGTCCATAACAAATTTCAGTAAGTGCTCGAACAATTCTTGTGAATAATTTAAAAAAAGATTCCCCCCTCCCCAAACCCTTTATTTTTAATACATTTGTAAAGGGTTTTTGAATTAAACTGTGGCATTTCCCAAAGTATGTCCTCTAGTAAGACAATCGTTTTTACACCCCTCCCACTTCACCCTATGGCATCAACATGACAATATAATAGGAATATGGCTTTCATCTCATACACAGCACAGCTCAGCACAACACTTCATTCTGTAGGATCATTTTCAGTTTTTACAAGACTGAAAACATTACAAAGTGACCAGCCAGTAGAGGTATTGCACCTCCCCATATCTTTCTTTCCCAGACGACATCATGACAGAACAGTCTCAGAGTGGAATGGAATGTATCTGGGACTCTCTCACTCTCTGTGCTTTCACTGTTTCAAACCCTCTTCAACAGGGTTCACATTATGGAAGGAAGGAGTACCCGAGAGGTGTTTAAATATTATTTTGGGCTTCCATGAGATTGGCTCAGACCTCTATATTTCCACTTTTGTGTCAGAGTATCATTTCTAACTCTGTTTAAGAGATGATTCAGTATTTCACACAAACAAGTGAAAAAATGTCATCCATTTCATTCACACAGAAATCAGTCTGACAGGCTCAGGAACAGTTGTTATGATACTGAGGATGGAGTAGTGAAGGTATGTATGGTCCTGTCTCTATGTACAATATGGCTTTTCTGAGTGGAAGAAATAGACATGGAACTCTGCACAGTCATTTAACAGCAGCGGAGAGAGGATACGGTAGAGCAGAGCGGGGGGACAAAGCTTGGACAGCTAGTGGGGTAAAGTCAAGTGTCAAAGTCCACTTTGAGTGTCACCCATCCTGTCACCTGTGTTGGACACCATCTGACTCCCCATGGAAGCTGTGCAAATGGTCCTTTGTTCAGTTTCCCAACCCCATATGTCCCAATGTCCTGCCCCCATGTCTCTCTCTAGCCCCTCCTCCTCTCTTTCAGTCCTCCTCGGACCCTGCGGCCCCCCTCAGTCCGTTCATACAGAAGGGGTTGAAGGGATTGTCAGAGGCGGAGAACCCACTGAAGGAGGGCAGGCTGGCCAGCCTCTGGAGGTGGGGGAAGAAGGCTGGGGGGCCCTTGTGGTGGTCGGAGCGCAGCCCCTCAGCACCGTGGTGGGAGGTGGGCAGCTCTGGGGGCGCATAGCGGATGGTACTGGGGGCATACAGGCTCTGTGGCCCCTGGGGGCCGAGGGCCAGGGGGTGGAACAGCACCCGTCCTGCAGCACCCCCCGCTGCCAGTCTATGCAACAGCTCAAAGTCAGACCCGCCCCCCCGGCCTCCAGACAACATGCCCCGCTCCTCAAAGGGTAGAGGGGAGGAGCCGGACATGGGAGGGGACATGGCGGGGGAGGGTGGGGTGAAAATACCTTTGGGTGGGGCTTCACTGCTGGAGGAGGAGTCTGGGATAGGGGTGGGGGGACTGTCACCGTTCAGGCTGCCGCAGGGTGTGTGTGTGTGTGAGGGTGGGGGTTGTGTGTGTGAGGAGGTGTGTGTGTGTGTCCAGCGACCCCCTGTGGCCAGTGCCTCATGTTCAGTCTTAATGTTGGGGGGACCAGAGAGAGGCGAGGACACTACACTCTTCAGGTGCTGGATTACCGCACGGCCGTTGTGCACCCTGCCACCTCTCTCGCCCCTCATGGGGGTCTCCCCGCCTCGTTTCGAAGGCCCCTCCTCTCGTTTGACCCTCCCGCTGTCTCCCCCCTGCTCCCACTCTCGCTCCTCTCCCTCGCTCTCACTGCCCAGGTCTGAGGAGGCTGACACACTCCCCTCTCTCTGGCGAAACTCTTCCAGGCGACGCCGCGTTTCTGGGGGAGCACCTTCAGAGTCAGATTGCAGCGGACGCTTCCTCCTGTCCCCTGATTGGACGCCGGGATTATAGATCTCTCTCAGTTTAGAGTCAGGGTCACCTTTACACACAGAGCTTTTCATTGGCTGTGGGCCTGGGGGGGAGAGTTAGATATGTTTTTCATGAGGAAAATGTGGATGTATCATTACATTTTAGTCATTTAGCAGACACTCTTATCCAGAGCTACTTACAGGAGCAATTAGAGTTATGTGTCTTGCTCAAGGGCACATTGGCAGATTGTTCACCTAGTGGTCTCTGGGATTTGAACCAGCGACCTTTTGATTACTGGCCCATTGCTCTTAACCGCTAGGCTACCTGCCGCCCCATCATGTATGTTTGTGTATGTGTGAATGATTCAATGTACAGTACGTGTGTGTGTGTGTGTGTGTGTGTGTGTGTGTGTGTGTGTGTGTGTGTCTGTTTGCCTGTGTGGTTCCTTACCCCGGGCTTGGGGCGAGTGTTCCGAAGGGGAGGAGCTGGCTTTCAGACGCTCCGCCCTCAGACTCTCTGGGAGCTGCAGCAGATCCAGGGGAGTGTCTGGGAGCTCTGTCCGACTGAGAGAGAGAGAGAGAGAGAGAGGGAGAGAGAGAGAGAGAGAGAGAGAGAGAGAGAGAAAGAGAGAAAGGGAGAGAGAAAGGGAGAGAGTAAATAAAATAAAATAAATGCACCTTTTACAGCTCTTGAGTGCTGCAGCAAACCACTGTTTATGTCTCCTGATTTAGCAAGATGGGTGCAGTGAGTCCTTTACAGATATATGGTCTTAGATTAAATTGTGTATTTTGTTTTGTCTCCCATCAACTTCCTTCCTACCATTACCCTCATCTATCAACAACCCTCTCCAACCATCCCACTTCTCCACTAATACCCCCCATCAGTTACTCCCAACCCGCTGTATCCAACAACCCCCCCCAATTGCACGCACACACACACACACACACACACACATACCAGCCACCATTGCTCTCCCGTAGCCAGCCCTGCTCCACTCAGGAGCCCACCCGTAAAGAACTGAGCCCAGACAGGATTGGGGGGCTGCTGCTGGAGAAGTTAATGAGCACTTGTAATTACAGCACTAATTAACTAAAACACCATTCAGACCCAACATTCTGACATCCATTTGTTGTAATTATATAGCGCTGCTCCAATTAGTATTGTAATTCAGCCTGTTCCCCTTGTTTTTGTCTGACTCCTCTCTTGCTCTGTGTGTCCATGTGTGTCTGTTTGTCTTTGACTGTGTATGTGTGTTTAGGTGGTGGGGGTTGTGGGGGTTGTGGGTTCCAAGAGAGAGACAAAGGAAAATATAGAATTTCCTTGAATCCATGTGCGAGTACTTGTATCATATAGGTGTTGTAAATGAACAAAGCTATACATAATGCTATAATAAAATTAATTACTGTAATTACAGTTTAGTATATAAAAATGACGGTGGCCTGAAGGAGTTGGACTCTTTGTCTAAGAGCATAATGTTGGATGTGTTGTGTGCTGTGTTTGACCTAAGGCTACTGTGGTGACGGGGCTGACTAGCGACGGGGCTGACTGGTGACGGTGCTGACCTGATGACGTAGTTGACCCAGATCACGTTGCGTTCGTGGGGGGCTTTGTGGTTGATGGAGACAGTGGCACAGGACTGGACCCACAGATACCCCCCTCTCCTCTGGAGCCAACGGTAGTACCCTGTCACCACCTGACCCTTCCTCAACACTGGGAGAGAGAGAGAGCGAGAGAGAGAGGGAGGGGAGAGGGGGAGAGAATAAAGTGTAAGTTGGAATAGCACTACAGGACTTTGGCAGCAGAGGGCGCTGATTGCAAAATATGAACTTAGTCAAAATGTTAACGTTCAAAGGTACACGCACGCACGCACGCACGCACGCACGCACGCACGCACGCACGCACGCACGCTCGCACGCGCGCCGCACACACACACACACACACACACACACACACACACACACACACACACACACACACACACACACACACACACACACACACACACAGGGTGGGCATTGACTCACAGTCCTCATGGCTCTGTCTGATGTTATCCAGGTCTTCTACGTGGATGAAGTGGTAGCAGGTGTGTCCCACCACCTCAACTGGGCTCAGGTCCATGTACTCTGAGATCCTACAGGGAACAATAATGGTATTATCCACATGATGTAAACATATAGACGCACATACACAGGCAAACAAACACATACCATTTCTTAATTTAATCAAATACACCCACAAACATCTTCACAGTACAACCATATATGCACCCCATACAGACATCTGTCCCTGTGTGTAGCTGTGTTGTTGTGTTGTTGTGTGTTGTTGTGTAGCTGTGTTGTTGTGTTGCTGTATTGTTGTGTTGTTGTGTGTTGTTGTGTTGCTGTGTTGTTGTGGTGTTGTGTAGCTGTGTTGTTGTGTTGCTGTATTGTTGTGTTGTTGTGTGTTGTTGTGTTGCTGTGTTGTTGTGGTGTTGTGTGTTGTTGTGTTGTTGTGTGCCGTTGTGTGTCACTGTAGCTGTACCTGTTCTCGCAGTAAGTGACCTGCAGATCCATGTTGACCCGGAAGACAAACATATGGCTCTCCATGCGCACTTCGTTCAGCGTGGAGGGAGGGAGCGTGTGCGCAAGGGCCACCAAGCCCATTGGCCGACGCACCGAGCGGGCGGAGCCTGGCACCATGGCAGGGCGACAACGGATTCGCCCGGTCACATGGATCACCTGACAGGAATAGAATAGAGTTTACAACAACCTGCATGGTTGTACATGTACAGTGTATCTACTGAATGAATGGTGAGTACTACATTACTAGAGTTGCAAAATGTGTGTAACTTTCAAAAATTCTCAGGATTTCTGGATTTACGAGGGAATAAACAGGAAAACAGAATTTTGCTACCCTATACATTACACACAGTCTGAATAATTTCTAGGAATGGAGAGTTTGATGTCTTTATATATGTCTCTTACTCTGACCTTGTAGCCCGAGGACTTGACGTGGAGGCCTCTCTTGGTGAGGGTGGACTTCATACGGATGAAGAAGCCTCGGTCAGGAGGTTCGTTCCCAGGAGAGAGAGGGCTTGAGGGGGCTATGACGAGACGAGGGGACGACAGTGTTAACTTGGGAGCAACCACATTTGGACAAGATTTGGACCACATCAGAGACGTACCAGGCTCGGGGGTCCCGGCCAGGGAGGATGTGGAGGCAGAGCTGGAGGCACTCTCGGGTGCCACGTGGCAGCCAGCCTCGGCCCTCAGGTGGGGCCTGATTCCCAGACGCTCTGCCATCTCCACGTGGTCCGCAGGGTGAATGTAGTCAAACACACTGCTGCCCGTCAACTCCACCTACACACAATCAAATGTAGATATGAGACAGGGTGTAGCACAGACACAAACATACATGC
>NC_140017.1:8514561-8735275 GCF_964263955.1 Coregonus lavaretus | reverse complement strand
ATCTGTTCTCCCCATGAATAATAATGGCCTTTGTTGTTTACCTATTCAGTCCCATGATACATTTCACTTCAACCGCACATTTAAGCTCTATTTGCATACCAAAATCCCCAGTGCGCTATTTCTCTCTCTCTTTCCATTGCCATTTGGCTGTGTAGTCTTTTCACACCTGTTCAGATATATTTCATAATTTGATTTTAAGTTTGTGTTTACCAACAGTTAACAGGAGAAATACCGAACTGTGACACAAACACACCGGCACACACACACACACACCACTACTAGCCTCTCTCCAGGACAGTCCAATCCAACCAGGGGTGGAATCCCAATCTCTCCCAAATCCCCCTTTTAAAATCCACTCAAATACCACCTCTATTGTAATGTGTTCCCTCTTTCCTCTCTCTCATTCTGTATCCCCCCATCTTTTTTATTCCAAACATATCTTATCACTCCCTCCTCTCCTCCCTCCCTCTTTCTCTATCCCTATCTGTCTTCCCATCCCCCTTGGTGTTTTTTCTCCTCCCCACAATCAATGGGGCTTTTAAGATGGCTATCGATTTGCCCCTAGACAGGCCCTGCGCGCAGGGGCGACACTTTGATTGTTGGGCCAGTAATTACTGTTATTATTTATGCATCTGGTCGAAATGGCAGGACTTAACATTCACAGTACAAGAGGCCACAGGCAATCAACAGAGGTTAGCACCTGGAGGGAGGAAGGGAGAGAGAGAGCGAGAGCGAGAGCGAGAGCGAGAGAGAGAGAGAGAGAGAGAGAGAGAGAGAGAGAGAGAGAGAGAGAGAGAGAGAGAGAGAGAGAGAGAGAGAGAGAGAGAGAGAGACAGACAGACAGACAGACAGACAGACAGACAGACAGACAGACAGACAGACAGACAGACAGACAGACAGACAGACAGACAGGGCAGGCAGGCAGGCAGGCAGGCAGGCAGGCAGGCAGGCAGGCAGGCAGGCAGGCAGGCAGGCAGGCAGGCAGGCAGGCAGGCAGGCAGGCAGGCAGGCAGGCAGGCAGGCAGGCAGGCAGGCAGGCAGGCAGACAGACAGACAGACAGACAGACAGACAGACAGACAGACAGACAGACAGACAGACAGACAGACAGACAGACAGACAGACAGACAGACAGACGACAGACAGACAGACAGACAGACAGACAGACAGACAGACAGACAGACAGACAGACAGAGACAGAGAGACGGAGAGACGGAGAGGGAGAGGGAGAAACTACAGAGACAAGCACAAGAGAACAGTCGAAGACATCCAGACACACACAAAGGTGGGAACACACACACCCAAACACATTACAACATCTGATATGAAAAGAGAGATGATGGGAGTAGCCTGTATGAGTGAGTGAGTGAGTGAGTGAGTGAGTAAGTGTGTGAGTGTGTGTGTGTGTGTGTGTGTGTGTGTGTATGTGTGTGTGTACAGGGCCTTACCTGTGAGAGGCCCAGGTAGATGGAAACAGTCTCTGATATGTAGAGGAAGCGTCCCTCCGAGCTTACCACAAACACAAAGCCGTCCAGAGACTGTGAAAGTAACACACAGTCAGACAGACAGACAAATTAGAGCAATTAGTGTGTATTGAGCAAATTACAATGAACTGCTGCCTGCCACTGGAGAACCACCAGCAACCAGCCCTTCACTGCTCAGTCTCGCCCCCCTCTCCCGCCCACATCAACAGTCCTGTTGGCTGGCCCCTTAGGTACATACGACACACTACTGGTAAACACCACCAGCCTGTTCATAGAGTCAACAAGACACATTAAACACAGAGCAGAGAAGAGCAGGCAGACACCAGTGGAGCTGTTTCAATCAGTGTTAATAACAGTAGGACGGTATGGTGTTTCCTGTTTTGTTGTGTATGTCTGCTGACCAGAAAGACCGGTAGGTTGGTAGAGACAGAGGTAGAGATAGGGAGTGGTGATTATGATGATAAGTGAAAGGTATACAGCCACCACATTAGGAAGGACTCCTTCACAGAATAATATTCATCGTAATAACAAGCATCCGCACAAGTGAGTAGCGACGGTGTGCTGGGAAGCTAAGGCCACTTGGCTGAAGAAAGATTGCTATTTTGCCGGCTGCGCTTAAAGTGGCGGTAATTTATGCAACTGACACATTCAGTATGCAAATGCGAGTGGCCCGGAGTGTGGGGCGCGGCGAGCCGGCTGAATGGCGGAGAAATAAAGTGCAATTATCAGACTATTACTGACAGAGGACGGCAAGAGGAAAGAATCATACCGTTTTCTGAAGCGCTAATTTGATTTCTATCAGTACCGTTCCTCCTCAGAACGTTTGGCGCAGACGTCAGTCTTCTGTCTTATCATACCTCTCTCATTTAGGACATTCTATACACCCCGTCTCTGTCACCCCTCTCCTCTTTCCCTCCCTCGCTCTATCGCTCTCTTTCTCTTTTCTGTACACTACAGTCATTTGTTGGTGTTTGGCGGTCATCGATAATACTGCGGTGGGGCGGTGCTGTGTTTTTTTTTACGAGTGTTGACTCGCTGGAGTGCAGACGGCTAGTGAGCATTGATCATGAGGAGACATCAGAGGGGGTTCAAGCAGGTCTGTAAATGCAGGAGGAGACACAACACAGAAGCAGCATCACACTGTCAGACTGTCACAGGAATAAATATGGCTACCTTATCCCACTAACAATTACAGTATGTTATAACAATAATAATATTTACATGGTTGAATATTTGAATATTTTTGGAAAAACATTCAAATCGATTAAACATGTCAACAAACAAAAGTTCAGAGAATTAACCTCTTGAATAACCTGCCTAAATTTGTACAATTTTAAAATACTGTTTGTTCTCAATGACACATGGCTAAATAAAGGTTGATATAATAAATACAATTGAAATGAAATTTTAGAGAACCCTGTGTGTGTGCCTGCGTGTGTGTCCGCGTGTGTGTGCGTGTGTGTGTGTGTGATTTTTACCTGTAGCAGGTGTGCTCCCAGGTGCTGTTCGAACATGTCAGTGGCCAGAGAGTGGGAGGAGCGTCGCACTGCAGGGACACAGATCAACACACACCGATCAACACACATCACATCAACACACATCAGAGACATGACAGCTAATTACTTCATTGTTAGTCTGCAAATAAAAAATATACTTTCAATCTTTTTTTTTTATAGTAGTGTAGTTCATTTAGCTGCCCTGAGGGAAATGGCTGTGTTTTTAACACACACATGTGAGTGTGTGTAGGGATCGCCAGAAATCCGTGTCCATGTGTCATTGCAAGGCTTTGGGAAATCAATACACTTTATGACAGCAAAATGAAAGTGCTGTTCTGGGTTACAACTGAACATGGAGATGGGGGGGGGGGTGGGAGAGCACACACATCCATCCTCCATCCGTCTATTTGTCATGTCCCTGCCATCAGTCAGCCAACAGAAGAGAAGACATTCCTGTAAACCTGTACACACATACAAATACCCCCCCCCCCCCCCCCCCTCTGCCACACTCACACACACACGCGCACACTCATAAATACATAGTTGCCGGACAAAGCCACAGTGCCATTGTGAGATTGGGGTCCCCTTGTGTGAAAGCATAGGAATATCAATGAGGCTGGTCCATTCAGGGCGCTGAAAGGGGGTCTGGGGCTGAGGACCTTACAGCCACAACTCAGAAGCTAACCCAGAGGGGGAGGGGACCCTGTCGCTCTGCCTGCCTGGACCCTAGTGGGGCTACGGGGAGAGGGCTGGCCCACTGGGGGTCTGGTACCAACCCCCATCATCATAACACACAGCACCGCACCCCCCCATGGGTCCCTGGAGATGCTGCTGGTGATCAGTGGCGATGAATACTGTCAGGGGGCCGGAGGAAAAGGTGGATGTGACATAAGGCCAGTGGGGCTGACGGATGAGCCTACACACAGATCCATTTACTACAGTCACTCCACCCGCCTGCCTGCCATGCCTGGAGTCACACAATTTGGCGGCCAAGAAACCAAAACAGCCTCAACAGGGTGTGTGTGTGTGTGTCGTGATGGTAACGTTCAGGGGCCTTACGGAGGTGCAGGGTATCTCACCCTGAGAACAAAGATCCTTCTATGTTAGTGGAAATAGGTGTGTGTGTATGTGTGTGTGTGTGTGTGTGTGTGTGTGTGTGTGTGTGTGTGTGTGTGTGTGTGTGTGTGTGTGTGTGTGTGTGTGTGTGTGTGTGTGTGTGAGTGTGTGTGTGTGTGTGTGTGTGTGTGTGTGTGTGTGTGTGTGTGTGTGTGTGTGTGTGTGTGTGTGTCATAGGAGAGCTCTTAGGGTACATTCACTTTTCATTAGCTTGGCTAGATTTGCTCTCCGTGGTTTAATTTCATTTGAGGAATGGGATGAAGCATCCACGTTAATTACAGTGTGACTCGCAGGTCAATTTTGGGGTCTTCCTGATAGAAGAGAAAAATGTGATTGCTTGATTTTTATGCTTCTGTTCTATACATCATTTAGTCCAAGTTCACTTTCCACCCCCTAGCTGTCGACCTTTTAACCAAGTTATGACGTTACCATGGGAACCAAATACAGTCCGGTCCATAAAGATTAGCAAAAAATACTATCAAATAAATAATACAAATACTGAGCTATAGTGTATGTATGCAAAAAAAAAGGGACAATTATATTATTTTATACCAATACAATCGCTCAGATAAAGAGATTTAGTTTAACATGTAATATTTAGATTTTCTCAAAAAGATCAGGATCAACACTATTGGCACTCTGTTTTCAATACCTCACCTTGCGAGGATAATGGCACTGAGTCTTTTACTAAAAACTAAATATGAGATTGGAGAACATACATTGCCTTCAGAAAGTATTCACACCCAGGGGCGGTGTGTTCAATAGGGCGATATGGGCGACGCACTGCCAAACGGGAAAAGGAAGGGATTTTTTTTTCTAATCAATTATATCACGGCAACAGTAGTTATCAGTGTTCTAATCTGATCTGACTGCCACTAAATGTCAAATCAGGCTAAAGTCGTGCTTCAAATGGCCCCGCCCATTTTTGGGGCGATTTCAGTCATGTTGAAAATCGCCCAGAAGTCTGTCATAGACTCCCATGTAAAATCTATTTTTTTTCAAATTTCAAAGCTTTCAATACAATCTCTATGGGTGTCTGTGGGCTTGCACTTACGCGCTTTCGTCATACGTGACGTAACCATGAACGTAACTAAGAAAATAGCGGCTAGCAGCGTCTCTGTTGCGACCTGCAGTGTGGCGTTATCTTATGTTTTTAATTTGTACACTTAGTGGCGTTATTTTATGTTTTTAATTTGTACACTTAGTTTACAAACATTCTGCCAACCATGGATTTCCAGTGGTGGGTTTTGGACTGATCTTGTTGATCGTGTACATACCCGCTACGAACGGACTAAATAATGAAAACGCTGCTGGCAGCGGAATCCAATACAGCTGGGAGACTTGGCTGGATGACAGAGTCCCGGACAGAGAAGTGGAGCCGGCCGGCTTCACCCTGGTCAGAGCGGACCGCGATCTGACACAGTCACAGGGAAAATCGATCCTGGTAAGAGAGCGACTCTGTACCCCCGACATTGAACTGCTTTCTGTGTCACTGCGACCTTACTATCTGCCCCGTGAGTTCCCCCAATTGTTTGTTACCGTTGTGTACTGTTGATAATCACAAGTTTACTGGAGAACTGAGACCAAGTAGAGACTTTGGACAGGGTGGATATGGTATAATAAAGGCAGTTTATTCAGAGGTAAAGATATCTGGAATCGCATGCACAGACTCGTTCGTCAAACTCTTAGGGAGCTATCTGAAGAGAGCCCCGAAAACATTGTGTGCAGACATTTTATACAATAAATGATGTAGGTTAAATCTAGTAGTTCTGATCTTCTGATTGGTCCTGATGAGTTGGGCGAGGTCCCCTCCACTGTTGCATTGGCTCTGAGTCGGGTTCTCTGTCTTCAAATGTTCAGCCTAAAGAGAGGGGATTTTTGTGTGTGTGTGTGTGTGTGTGTGTGTGTTTAACAGTGATGATGTGTGTGTGTGTGTGTGTTATCAGTGATGATGTGTGTGTGTGTGTGTGTGTGTGTGTATGTGTGTGTGTGTCCTCAGAGCAAGAACTCGTGAGTTGGAAGAACTGAGAGACCTATGGCGTGGGTGTTGTCCTTGGCCACCTGCTGACAAGGCTGACAAGATAGGACTCTTTTGTCCATTGTTATAGGATAGGAACAGCATTGATTGAAAACAAACGCCCAACACAAAATGGGTCATGCACAAGATTTTAGTCAGACCAAGCTATAACATTATATATTTACTACGACAGTACATTCAACCAAAAGCTAATATAACAAAGGCATCAGAGATTATTTAAAATCTTTCACAGAAACTGGAATCCATCTCCCCAGATCAGTCAATAAATGCTTCTGGTATTGACTTATATGCTGCCCCTGTCTTCATGTTGTTGCTGGACATATCTTTTTTAAAATGTGTGTAGGTCACCTAAATCATCAGAAAAATTGCCCCTCCTGAGAATTTTTTCAGGAGCCGCCACTGTTCACACCCCTTGACTTTTGCTACAATTTGTTGTGTTACAGCCTGAATTTCAAATGAATTAAATTGAGATTTTGTGTCACTGGTCTACAGTACACACAATAACCCCTAATGTCAAAGTGGAATTATGTTTTTAGATATTTTTACAAATTAATAAAAAATGAAAAGCTGAAATGTCTTGAGTCAATAAGTATTCAACCCCTTTGTTATGGCAAGCCTAAATAAGTTCAGTAGTAAAAATGTGCTTAACAAGTCACATAATAAGTTGCATACAAAGATACAGGCATCCTTCCTAACTTGTTGGAGAGGAAGGAAACTGCTCAGGGATTTCACCATGTTGCCAATGGTGACTTTAAAACAGTTACAGATACTAACCTAAATGACAGTGAAAAGAAGGAAGCCTGAACAGAAAAATAGTCCTAAATATGCATCTTGTGTTTAATGAGCCATTCGCAGTTTCACTGTGCCGGCCGTGTGTACTTAGACTTGCATGGCTTAATCTTTGAGACAAGCATATGCTACTGGCAGGATCAACCAGGTAGTTAAGAAGTGAAATAGTTGAGGTTAGCAGCTCCTCTGTTCCTGTCCACAACCAGGACGTTCATATCCTCCTGCTCAGACAGCAGGCACTAAAGTAAAACTGCAAAAAAATGTGGCAGAGAAATGAACTTTATGTCTTGAATACAAAGCGTTATGTTTGGGGCAAATCCAACACAACACATCACTGAGTACCACTCTTCATATTTTCAAGCATGGTGGTGGCTGCATCATGTTATGGGTATGCTTGTCATCATCAAGGACTAGGGAGTTTTTTTGGATAAAAATAAACAGAATAGAGCTAAGCACAGGCAAAATCCTAGAGGAAAACCTGGTTCAGTCTGCTTTCCAACAGACAATTGGAGACAAATTCACCTTCAGCAGGACAATAACCTAAAACACGAGGCCAAATGTACACTGGAGTTTCTTACCAAGATGATATTACTGTTCCTGAGTGGCCTAGTTACAGCTTAAATTGGCTTCAAAATCTGTAGAGACTTGAACATGTCTGTCTAGCAATGATCAACAACCAACATGACAGAGCTTAAAGAAATTTGAAAAGAATGATGTACAAATATTGTACAATCCAGGTGTGCAAAGCTCTTAGCAATTTACCCAGAAAGACTCACAGCTGTAATCGCTGGCAAAGGTGATTCTAACGTATTGACTCAGGGGTGTGAATACTTATGTAAATGTATATTTATGTATTTAATTTCTAATAAATGTGCAAAATATTCTAAAAACATGTTTTCAGTTTGTAATTAGGGGGTATTGTGTGTAGATGGGTGAGAAAAAACAGATATTTAATCCATTTTGAATTCAGGCTGTAACACAACAAAATGTAGAATAAGTCATGAATACTTTCTGAAGGCACTGTATTAGGAGGGATCTTAGACCATTCCTCCATACAGAATCTTTTCAGTTCCTTGATATCCTTCATCTGCTCTTATGGACTGCCCTCTTCAATTCAAACCACAGATTTTCAATGTGGTTCAAGTCCGGAGACTGAGATCGCCATTGCAAAATGTTGATTTTGTGGCCAATTAATTTCTTTGTGGATTTTGATGTGTGCTTGGGGTTATTGTCTTTGCTGGAAGATCTACTAGCGGCCAAGTTTCAGCCTCCTGGCAGAGGCAACCAGGTTTTTGGCTAAAATGTCCTGGTACTGGGTAAAGTTCATGACGTCGTTGACCTTAACAAGGGCCCCAGGACCCCCAAACCCACCCCTGGTGAGCATGGCCAAAGGGCTCTATTTTCGTGTAATTTGACCATAGCATCGGTTCCAATCCAAGCGACAAGGCATTTACATTTATTGGATGACATGAAAATAGAACTCTTTGGCCACGCACACCAGTGGAATGGTCTAAGATCCCTCCCAATGTGTCCTCCAATCTCGTAAAACATTTCAGAGAATGGCTCAGTGAAAGTTATTGAAAACAGGGGTAGCAATAATTTTGACCCCTATATTTTTGAGAAAAAAAGATGACTTGTTAAACAAAATCTATTTCTCTGAGCAATTGTTTAAAATAATATAATTTTCAATTTTTTTAAGCATACAATTTAGCACAGTATTTGTATTATCTATTTCATGCAGTCTTTTTTGCTCATCTTTATCAAGTGTGCCGATAACATACACTACACACACATGGTGGTCTCTTTCTTTTTCTCTTTCTCTTTTTGACTCAAGTTTGCTTATTGCTAGTTGTCTTTTCATACGTGAACCTCATCACCTAGCAACTTGTTTACTGAGGTCCAATTTTGATGGTTATCCAAGAGAGTATGTGTGCGTATGTGAGTGTGTGTCTGTTACCCCATGTAGGAACAGACAGGGTTTGAGACGACAGACAGGAGAGAAAGAGCAACCATAATCGCAACGTCCTTCTCCACCGCAATTATCCTCTCACTCTGCAATCCCTCTCTCGCTCCCTCCCTCTCTCTCCCGGTTTCTCTTTCTCTGTCGCTCCTTCATTTCTTCCGCGGTCGAACATAATTTGAGTGCAATTAACTTCCCTTAAAAGCCATCGCCACTTTAAACGCTGAGAATTAGGGGAGAGGCAGACATGGAGAAAGTGAGGGAGAGCGACGGAGGAGAGGTGATGAGGAGACGGTAAGACAGAGAGGGAGAGAGAGAGATGACAGAGACAGACAGAGAGAGGCAGAGAAATGAGAGGCAGACTGAAAGTCAAAGTCAAGAGACAGCTAGAGAGAGCGAGAGACCTCACAAACAGTGACAGAAAAAATGGTTAAATTGGTATCTGGTTTCTCTTCTGGTGTCTTTAGAAGATCTTAGAGGCTTGTGTCAGTGTGTTCTGTCATTAGACGAAATCTCTACAATATTGTAAAACTGCAAAATACTGAGACGCTTCTGAAAATAGACAGGTTAATATTTTGCATTTCTACAGGGTAGAAGTCCTATCTGAAAGAGAGATTCTCTCAAAAACTCATATCACCTGTGCATATACAGTAGTCTTGAATAATACATTAAATTGAAGGTTCAGGACTAATGTACTCTACTGTAGACCCAACCCCCACCACACACACACATAATGGTTGAAAAAACATCACTACATATCTTTGAGACATTTACTTTTCCTCCGCTGGTAATCTCCCTTTCTACCACTCCTTTGTTTCCTCTTCCACCACCCCTCCATCTCTCTCTCTCTCTCTCTCTCTCTCTCTCTCTCTCTCTCTCTCTCTCTCTCTCTCTCTCTCTCTCTCTCTCTCTCTCTCTCTCTTCCCTCTCTCTCGCTGTGTGAAGGTCATGCAATTGATTTTCCTCTGTCTATTCATTTTTCAAGACTGGCTTTGAAACGTGGGAAGCAGACAAAAACCACACTACCCCCCCTCCCCCCCCAATCTCTCTCTCCCTCTCCCCGTGGCCCTCACCCACCCCAACCCCAACCCCCACCGCCTAAACCCCGGGAGGAAGAGAAGAGAAGGAGGAATGCCGCCACAAGCGTCCCCTTCAGAATTCCGGCTGGACTTCACACCACATTCCTCCAGTGGAATTACAGCCATGCATCACACTTCAGGTGCTTCAAAGTCTAACTACAAGTACCATGATGCAAAAGCAGGGTTGGGGTTTAGAGGTTTTTGGACACTTTACGAAATGGACCTGGGGATTTCCCACCTGGACCTGATATGCATTAATTAAATCTTAAAATATAGAGACCGTTTCGAATGGACCCGAGGACAACTAGACCAGTTCCGTATAGACCTGGTCGGATCCAGACCTGGTTCGATCCAAGTGAGGGAAGCAGCAGAAAATAAAATGTTTAAGCTAATTTATTAACCGGAGCTGATAAAGTGCGAGAGGAGGAAGAGAGAGTTGCCACTCTAGCAGGCGGGGGAGGGGCCGTACTGTGAGCAAGTGACACAGGGAGCAGGGAGGAGGGAGAGAGAGACAAGAGACAGCAACCAACCAAGCCGCCTCGCGCTATAGTAGACTAATAGCTGCCATAGCTAGGTTATTTATCATCAAATATGATTACATAGTACCTATCTTGACTGCATCAAACCGGGAGTAGCTAGTTAAGCTAGCTAATGTTAGCTAGCTATACTAATTATTGGCATGGGAAACGTATGTTAACATTGCCAAAGCAAGTGAAGTAGATAGTAAACAAAAGTGAAATAAACAATAAATATTAACAGTAAACATTACACTCAGAAGTTCCAAAAGAATAAAGACATTTCAAATGTCATATTATGTCTATATACAGTGTTGTAACAATGTGCAAATAGTTAAAGTACAAATGTGTCACGCCCTGGCTCTGGGGACTTTTATATGTTGAGCCAGGGTGTTAGTTTCTATGTGTTAGTTTCTGGGTGTTAGGTTCTATGTTTCGTTTTCTATGTTCTTGTTCTAGTTTATGTGTTTCTATGTTGGCCGGGGTGGTTCCCAATTAGAGACAGCTGTGGCTCGTTGTCTCTGATTGGGAACCATACTTAGGCAGCCTGTTGTGCACTTGTCTTTTGTGGGATCTTGTTCCGTGTAGGTTTGTGTTTATGACCGAGGACTTCACGTTTCGTTTTGTTGTTTTGTTTTTGTTAATAGTACTCAATAAAAGATGTACGCATTTCACGCTGCGCCTTGGTCCACTCATTACGACGATCGTGACAAAATGGGAAAATAAATAAACACTGGTTGCCCTTTTCTTGTGGCAACAGGTCACAAATATTGCTGCTATGATGGCACACTGTGGTATTTCACCCAGTAGATAAGGGAGTTTATCAAAATTGGGTTTGTTTTCTAATTCTTTGTGGAGCTGTGTAATCTGAGGGAAATATGTGTCTCTAATATGGTCATACATTTGGCAGGAGGTTAGGAAGTGCAGCTCAGTTTCCACCTCATTTTGTGGGCAGTGTGCACATAGCCTGTCTTCTCTTGAGAGCCAGGTCTGCCTACGGCGGCCTTCCTCAATAGCAAGGCTATGCTCACTGAGTCTGTACATAGTCAAAGCTTTCCTTAAGTTTGGGTCAGTCACAGTGGTCAGGTATTCTGCCACTGTGTACTCTCTGTTTAGGGCCAAATAGCATTCAAGTTTGCTCAGTTTTTTTGTTAATTCTTTCCAATGTGTCAAGTAATTCTCTTTTTGTTTTCTCATGATTTGGTTGGGTCTACTTGTGTTGTTGTCCTGGGGCTCTGTGGGGTCTGTTTGTGTTTGTGAACAGAGCCCCAGGACCAGCTTGCTTAGGGGACTCTTCTCCAAGTTCATCTCTCTGTAGGTGATGGCTTTGTTATGGAAGGTTTGGGAATCGCTTCCATTTAAGTGGTTATAGAATTTAACGGCTCTTTTCTGGATTTTGATCATTAGCGGGTATTGGCCTAATTCTGCTCAGCATGCATTATTTGGGGTTTTTCGTTGTACAAGGAGGATATTTTTGCAGAATTCTGCATGCAGAGTCTCAACTTGGTGTTTGTCCCATTTTGTGAATTCTTGGTTGGTGAGCGGACCCCATACCTTACATCCATAAAGAGCAATGGGTTCTATAACTGATTCAAGTATTTTTAGCCAGGTATGTCAAATTTTATGTTCCTTTTGACGGCATAGAAGGCCCTTCTTGCCTTGTCTCTCAGATCGTTCACAGCTTTGTGGAAGTTACCTGTGGCGCTGATGTTTAGGCCGAGGTATGTATCATTTTTTGTGTGCTCTAGGGCAACGGTGTCTAGATGGAATTTGTATTTGTGGTCCTGGCAACTGGACCTTTTTTGGCCCAGGTCTGACATAATCTGTGCAGAAGATCTATGTGCTGCTGTAGGCCCTCCTTGGTTGGTGACAGAAGCACCAGATCATCAGCAAACAGTACAAATTTGACTTCAGATTCTAGTAGGGTGAGGCCGGGTGCTGCAGACTGTTCTAGTGCCCTCACCAATTCGTTGATATATATGTTGAAGAGGGTGGGGCTTAAACTGCATCCCTGTCTCACCCCACAGCCCTGTGGAAAGAAATGTGTGTTTTTTGCCAATTTTAACCGCACACTTGTTGTTTGTGTACATGGATTTTATAATGTCATATGTTTTTCCCCCAATCCACTTTCCATCAATTTGTATAGCAGACCATCATGCCAAATTGAGTCAAAAGCTTTTTTGAAATCAACAAAGCAAGAGAAGACATTGCCTTTGTTTTGGTTTGTTTGTTTGTCACTTAGGGTGTAAAGGGTGAATATGTGGTCTGTCGTACGGTCATTTGGTAAAAAGCCAATTTGACATTTGCTCAGTACATTGTTTTCACTGAGGAAATGAACTAGTCTGCTGTTAATGATAATGCAGAGGATTTTCGCAAGGTTGCTGTTGACGCATATCCCATGGTAGTTATTGGGGTCAAATTAGTCTCCACTTTTGTGGATTGGGGTGATCAGTCCTTATATTGGGGAAGATGTCAGAGCTAAGGATGATGTTAAAGAGTTTAAGTATAGCCAATTGGAATTTGTGGTCTGTATATTTAATAATTTCATTGATATTTTTTCATTTAATTGATAAAATATACAGTCTCTCTCTCTCTCTCTCTCTCTCTCTCTCTCTCTCTCTCTCTCTCTCTCTCTCTCTCTCTCTCTCGTTACATCCAATGGCAGTGTACGGAATAAGTGACATCTCTCTCTCTCTCGTTACATCCAATGGCAGTGTACGGAATAAGTGACAATCATATCAGATCCGACCCCGACCCAGACCTGTGACATTATTTCTGGGTCCCAGGTCGGGTCTCGGGTATTCGGGTACCGGTGGATGACCTCTGTGTCGAACTGACCTCCATACCAGCATCATGCCCAACATGTGCGTGCGTCATACTTTCATGTTTTCTGAAGGCTAATGTATAGAATATAATTACTTATTTCTTTCCAGAGGGAACTTCAGTATAGATTTCAGACATTAGAAATCGATCAATGGTCAAATGAACATCGATTGACATGAACATCGATTGACGACTGATCGAAGCATTGAATAGATAGATGTGCTTTTCAATGAGATATCCATGTCTTCCTTTCACCAGGCCTCTTCCAACGCCAGATCCTCGAAAACATATTTACCAAACAATGGTAAGAGTATGATCGTATACAGTAACTCTATGAGTCATTCAAGGACTTTCTTGTAAAATAAGCAAATATATGGGCATATGAGACCTAGAGTCCCATTGTTTGTAAGGTACATAATATCTATGTTCATATCTCAATACAATATCAATGAGATATCATGGGTTTGTCCCATTTCAGGAGGACTTGCTGAGAGTAACGGGGAGACACACACTGGTGCAAAAAAGGATAATGCACCCACACAGACACTTCTGCAACCATTGACACTACCACGCACATACACATGCACTCCTCACAGGTGCTCTTATAAAACGTGCACACACACACACACCCACACACACACACACCTAATTGTAGCTGAGTTGTTTCCCCTCAGTAATAGTAGCAATTAGACAACCCTCATAATCACACTCTCCTCGTTATATAGCTAATTTTTGTAATTACAAATCGCACCAATAGGCTCCTCCTTCCTTTATGTATCCTCTCTCTGTCTTTGTGTCTTTGTGTATCTCTGTCTGTCTGTCTGTCTGTCTGTCTCTCTCTCTCTCTCTCTCTCTCTCTCTCTCTCTCTCTCTCTCTCTCTCTCTCTCTCTCCTCTCTGCCTCTCTCTGTGTCTCTCTCTCTGTGTCTCTCTCTCTGTGTCTCACTTTCTGTGTCTCATTCTCTGTGTCGCTCTCTCTGTCTCTCTCTGTCTCTCTCTCTCTCTCTGTGTCTCACTCTGTGTCTCTCTCTCTCTGTCTCTCTCTCTGTGTCTCACTCTGTGTCTCACTCTGTGTCTCACTCTGTGTCTCACTCTCTGTGTCTCACTCTCTGGGTCTCACTCTCTGTGTCTCTCTCTGTCTCTCTCTCTGTTTCTCTCTCTGTCACGTTGTGTTTCTCTCTCTGTCTCTCTCTGTCTCACTCTCTGCGTCTCTCTCTCTGTGTCTCACTCTCTGTGTCTCTCTCTCTGTCTCTCTCTCTGTGTCTCACTCTCTGTGTCTCACTCTCTGTGTCTCACTCTCTGTGTCTCTCTCTCTGTGTCTCTCTCTGTCTCTCTCTCTGTCTCTCTCTCTGTCACTTTGTGTCTCTCTCTGTCTCTCTCTGTCTCACTCTCTGCATCTCTCTCTCTGTATCTCACACTGTGTCTCACTCTCTGTGTCTCACTCTCCCTGTCTAACTCTCTGTGTCTCACTCTCTGTGTCTCATTCTCTGTGTCTCTCTCTCTGTCTCTCTCTCTGTCTCACTCTCTGTCTCACTCTCTGTGTCTCAATCTCTGTGTCTCAATCTCTGTGTCTCAATCTCTGTGAGATGTGTGTCTGTGCGGTGCATTGGGTAAGAGAAGGACTACATAGAATATTATAGTGCTGTTACAATGCTGATACACCTACAGTAAAATGTGTCAAATGCTTTTGTTGCAGCATTGACGACTGCGTTTTCGAGTCATTTCAGGTTAAGATCATGGGTAGGGTGAGGGTGAGGGCTCACCTTTGCTGTAGTGGTTCTCTCCTTCCAGCAGGGGGCACCATGGCGGGTCTCCCTGGCTGGCGAAGGTGCGCATGTGCAGGTAGCTGATGGTGAGGCGGATGACCGAGGCCTTGTCCAGCTGGCTGGTGATGGCTCCGGGGAGAGGGAGCATCTTAGCCAACTCAAAGAACTCAAAGTTCTCCTTACCGCGACGGGAACGAGCTGCATTACGAGACTTCTCCTTCCGCAGGTTCTGCAAACTGGAAAAGGAGAGGAAAGGTCCGGGGGAGAGGGGAGAGATAGTAAAGAGAAGGTAGAGGATAATTCTAAGTGAAAAGGGGGTGTGGTTCATGCCAAAACTGGAATGATAAGGAATCCTAACTAACCGCAGAATGACCACCTGTGGCTTGGTCACGTATGCTGATGATGACCGGGAACAGTCCTTTAAAAGGTAGATAATGACACCTGCAATCTTAGTGAACCAATCTCAGTTCTAATCCGCCTCCAGCAGATTGTCTGTCTGTGTAATTACAGACAGAAAGTGCTCTATCTACCAGGGTCTATTCCCTGTCCCACTGGTACACATTGCTATTACACAGCACAGCTAGTGCCTCTGCTTCAAACACACACACACACACACACGCACATGCACACACACAAACACAAACACACACACTCGCATCCACACTCTCTCTCCCTCGCTGTCTCACACAAAGCCATGTGACTGGCTGGCGGGTGCTGGGCTGCAGCAGTGATTGAGGGATCAATGGAAAGGGGGAGGGGCCGTGTGGCAGAGGGGGCCCAGGGCCCAGGTAGCCTGTCTCTCTGATTGGGTATCGACTCCCCTCAATGGGACCTGAGTGGTAGAATTATGTTGTCACGGCGACTCCACAGTTTGTGTCTGTGGTAGAATAAAGAAACAGCATTTGTCCCCCGTGTCTGTGACATCAATTCTCATTCCGGGCCTGCAGACTGCCTGCCACGGGAGGGAGGGTGTGTGTGTGTGTGTTTGTGTGTGTGTGAGAGAGAGAGAGCAATAGAGAGGGAGAAATAGAGAAAATAAAATGTGTGTGTCCATATCTTTCCATGCGTGTGTGTGTGAATGTTTGTGTGTTTTTGCATGCAAGTGTGGGGTATTTGTCCTAATCAGCCAACACATCCGTGTTTCCCCGGCCGGTCTGTGTTCTCCAGGGTGTATAAACAGCTGTGTTTAGAAAAGCTCTGTCCTCCACAACGTCTCATTATTATACGAGCTCAACTCACCAGAGAGGACAATCAATACTCACCCATTGATTCTGCTTAATTTTTATATCCGCCTATAAATGACCGTCCATTAATAATTCCAGCCAAATGTACGTAATCTCCCACTAAGGGAAAGAGATTAACAGCCATGACAGCCAAGGCTACAGAGCAATAACCATTTTACTATACAGTACAGGGTGTGTGAGAGAGGCTGTGTGGATGTGATGGTATAGAATATGAGTAAGTGTTTGTGTGTGTTAGCACTCGCTATGCAATGCTATTGTGTGTGTGTATGTGTATTTGTATGTTTCTCACCAGGGCAGGGTGGGGGGTTTGGCCAGTAGTCCCTGTAGGAAGTCCCACTCCACGCTCACACACTTTCCGTCGCTGACGAACGGCATGGTCGCCATCCTCCAATCACACGCAGCCGCCACCTCTAACGCAGGCTGTGATTGGCCGAGGCTGTGACAGGCTCAGATCCCCTGCAGGAGTGAGGAAGAGAGAGAGAGAGAGAGAGAGAGAGAGAGAGAGAGAGAGAGAGAGAGAGAGAGAGAGAGAGAGAGAGAGAGAGAGAGAGAGAGAGAGAGAGAGAGAGAGAGAGAGAATTAGGGTTAGTTAGGTGTACATTTCTCTATAAAAGCTTTGAAGAACATCCACTGTGATAAAAAAAGGCATTCAGTACAGAAGTCTCACTCCGGTTACCAAAGACACAGGGCAAAGCAGGGACCGTAGAAGACCCCCTGCCCTCAATTCCCCTGCCTCCCCCACACACTCACCCTCTGGCTCCCAGTTCTACCAGTGGTGCCAGTTGGCTGACTTCCCTCTCCCCTACCCCTCTCTGCCTCTGTGCTCTGGTGACCTTTAAAAGGTCATCGTGGCCTGCAGCAGCCTGGTGTCCTGCCCTGCGGCCAGGGGTGCCTTCTCTACGGCTGGGTCAACACTACCAGGGGAGGAGAACCAGGCTGGGCTGGGTAGAATAGGGTCAGGCTGGGGTAGGGAGCTGGAATATGTGGAGCCACACTGAGCTGGGCCAAGCTATCACTTCACTTTGACATTTCAATTCAACTACTTTCTATTTAATCTTGGTTAACCCAGAACTCAAATGTTGCGTAATTCGGTGAGATGTTTATGTAGTCTCTCCACAAGAGAATACTTTCTAGTACATTTTACATGACTGTAACAACACATGCTACACCTTCCAATTCCCAACCAGGCATCACATCAATGTAGAATCTCTGTAGCCGACACACTGTCCCTGTGCTGTGTGTAACAATGACATTTTACATCACCTTCCCCAACCTGGCTGGCTGAGTACATCACATTGTGTGAGGGGGAAATAAAAGTCACACAGTTTATCTTCCCCTCACATACACCATATCTCTCTCTCACACACACACACACACAACCGCTCTGTCTCGTACCTGTATGTTTATCTCTTAATTGACCCAATCTGTCCTTATCTAATCTTTGTCTCTATCGGCCGTGCATCTCTATCTCTATAGACAGAAGCCAGGCAGCACATCAGCAGCGGCGTGGGCCGTAATGGACGGGGCCTCAACAGTAATTATTCAATCAGCTTCATAACCTTGTCGCAGGTTGGAAGACTATTAATGCACTCCCCCAAATGGACCGCGGCAAAGGCCTCTGACTGCAAATGTTCTCTACAGCTGTGTCATCTATGGAGGGTTATTGAAAACAACGAACAATTATTCAGATATAAAACATACTGTATGAGGCTCTAAACATACCACAGTAGCCTTGCCAAAACAGCATGACTTTGGTATACAGGACCTCAAAGTATTATGGTGTGTGCATGCATACATGTGCATCCAAGCAGCTCTGTGTGTGGGACATGTGCATGTCTGTGTGATCCTTCATGCTGTGCTGCCCTGCTCGCTGCTCTGTGGATGGCTCTCATGTAGGCAGCACAGTGCTGGGAGGGAGTGCGTTCACCATTCAGAGCCTCTCCGGCAGTTGGTTGGTCGTTGTATTAGTTAGTTCGTTTGGCTGCTCGGCTGTTTGTTTTCAGCGGGGACGTTTAATTAGGGCCTCCAGCTGTCAGAGGTTCGTTAAAGCGCTCCGACCCTCCCCAAGGAGCTCTGACTGGGGGAGTCGGGCAAATGAACACATTTAAGGCAAACAGCACGCAGACAATTGCCTGCTGGATTGCCACTTCTCCCCCTGGAGCCCCATAGAAGACCTGGCCAAGGTTGGGGGGAGCTGGGTCTAAATACCACCTACTACACTGCACACCTCGGGGAATAGAATAGTTGGAATAGAATAGGATAGGATAGAATAAAATAAAATAAAATAGAATGGAATGGAATGGATTGGAATAGAATAGAATGTTTGAAAAAATAACAAATAAATTAGTTCCCACTTTAGCCGGCTAACATTGGCCTGTGCAGCGATACAGTTAGACCGCCTGCTTTGACACTGGGAAAGACAACAGCCGCACACCTCTCCTTATCTTCCCGTTTCCCCTCTTTCTACTCCTCTTACCTGTATGAAATAATGCCTGTCTGCCTGTCTGTCTGTCTGTCTGTCTGTCTGCCTGTCTGTCTGCTTTTAAATGTTTACTATACGGTATGACTGGTCCCTCAACCACCCGACAGGACAGCTAGTTCCCATCTCACAAAAGGAGAGAGCGAGCGAGGGACCGTAGAGGTGTGAAAACGTCCAAACTGTACAGAGGCAAAAACTCATCCATATCAATTATGTAGACTAGAGCAATATTTTACTTATAGAATGTGAAATGTTTTCTTCCAGTGGGGTTATTATCACATCGGTGAATAGACCTTGACGAGTGGCTGGAGTGTCCATAAAGAGGTAGCTCAGTATTCTGGTCTTCCAGGGGTAGACTGCTTATCATGCCATCACACGACTGATGGTGGAACATTTGGAAGCCAGATGTTTCTCTATTTACTTTTTATTCAACTGCTGATCAATCCATGTCTGCACTGGATCGCTGGACATTATGATTACTCTCTCTCTCAGGTTCGGTATTCCGGTCCTCAGCCGGCAAGCCACCTCCACAGAGGCGTCTGCTGCGTCTGACCTTGACTCCGGATCAAGGTTCTCTCCAACTCTCAAGGGCTTTAGCGCTTCCCTCCGCCCACTGCACTCCTCCCTGTCCTCCCCAACCCCCAACCGGGTCATTAATTATCTAATGGAATCAATACTCTGTTAGATTAGACCAGAGTGACCCTGCCCGCCTCCAGGTATCGTCACGGCAATGAGGAGGAAATGAGGGAAGGAGGGATGGAACGGAACGAATGGAGTGGCCACGAGGGAACACAAGCAGTTGGGGTTGACCATTCATTCCTAAACAGGCCTAACCTATAGCTGAATGACCACAGAACCAATAGATCTACTGTAGAACCTTCCAGAGAGAAGGATGGATGGAGAGGATGGGGTTGGATGGAGAGAGATGGAAAGATAACGATAGAGAGAGGGATGGGTGGAGAAAACGAGAGAAGGGAGATGAATGGAGAGATAGAGAGAGGGGTGGAGAGAGAGGAAATGGAGGAGAGGGAGTTTCGCTAATGTTCACCTATACTAATCGATAGCTCTCTCCCTCCTCCTCTTTTATTTCATAGGGCCTCAGTAGGCTTTCTTTGATGTCCTAGTCCTCACGGACACGCTGCAACAGAAAATCCATGCTTTTCCATGATGATGATCCACCTCGGGCTGGAGCTCTGAGATAGCATGGTAATACTGTTTGTGAACACTGTCAATACACCACAGACCCACTTTAACACCCATACATGAAAGTATCCCTGACGGCCGGTAGATTAATATCAGAGAGGGCCTAAGCAGGGAAATAAGATTTCTTATTAATACAATTACATTGAAGTTATATAAATATCCAAAAGAATAGTTAAAGGCATATGAACGTAACGAAAGGTGCGATAAGTTGAAGCGAAACTTATGAGTCAGAACTGCAACAAAATCACCAAAGATCTCCTAAACTGTCCGAAAGGAAAAGGAAAGTACTTAGGGAGATAGAGAGAGAGATGCATAATATTGCTGTACCTACGTATTCTTATCTGGGAACAGTTTAGAAGAAAGACACAAATCCACTTCCCTCGGGCAGGGAGAACATCACCACTGACCTCTAAATAACCACATGCCATAGCCCAGCACACAGTGTAATGCGCGGGTTGACTCATGACCCTGCAGTTATATACGCGGGGCGGGCGGATTTAGGGTCATGAGATATTGTGTGGGTGAAGGGCGGGTGGTTGTGGATGGGTTATTCCCACATGCGGGTGGTGCGGGTGAACAAACAGCTGACCCGTGCATCACTAGCACACAGGGTTAACACACACACACACATACAGTATGCACACACACACACATGCAAGCGCAGACACATTAACATACAAATACATTAAAATAGAAATACATGTATACAAATGTCAGAGAGTTCAGCCCAGTATCAGTGGCTTATAAGGGTTGCATAAGTTGTGTAGGTGTGTTCCAGTGCAGAATGGATTTCAGTGTACCTGCCCTGTACTTGGTTTAGTACATGCATGTCTATTTACGTTGTCTGTCCTTTGTTGGCAGGTGTACTGTATTTTTGTGTGGGCAGTATGTAAGAAGGATATTTACATAATTTCTGATATACTGTATCCTTGTCCTTTTATGTACAGTACAATATTTTAAAGAGAGTGTGTTGGAATATCCTCAGTGCACATGGTATTTATACTGAACAAAAATATCAACGCAACATGTAAAGTGTTGGTCCCATGTTTCATGAGCTGAAGTAAAAGATCCTAGAACTTTTCCATACACAGAAAAAGCTTATTTCTCTCAAATTTTGTGGACACATTTTTTTTGCATCTCTGTTAGTGAGCATTTCTCCTTTGCCAAGATAATCCATCCACCTGACTGGTGTGGTATAACAAGAAGCTGATTAAACAGCATGATCATTACACAGATGCACCTAGTGCTGTGGACAATAAAAGGCCACTCTAAAATGTGCAGTTTTGTCACACAACATAATGCCACAAATGTCTCAAGTTTTGAGGGAGTGTGCAATTGACGTGCTGACTGCAGGAATGTCCATCAGAGCTGTTGCAAGAGATTTTAATGTTAATTTCTCTACCATAATCCGCCGCCAACGTTGTTTTAGAGAATTTGGCAGTATGTCCAACTGGCCTCACAACCGCAGACCATGTGTAACCACACCAGCCCAGAACCTCCACATCCGGCTTCTTCACCTGCGGAATCGTCTGAGACCAGCCACCCAGACAGCTGATGAAACTGAGGAGAATTTCTGTCTGTAATAAAATCATTTTCTGGGGAAAAACTAATTCTGATTGACTGGGCCTGGCTCCCAAGTGGGTGGGCCTATGCCCTCCCAGGCTCACCCATGGCTGCGCCCCTGCCCAGTCATGTGAAATCCATAGATTAGGGCCTAATGAATTTATTTCAATTGACTGATTTCCTATATGAACTGTAACTCTGTAAAATCTTTGAAACTGTTGCATGTTGCATTCATATTTTTGTTCAGTGTATATTCTATTCGTATTGAGTGATTCCTCACGAAACCAGACAAAAAAAGACCATGATTTGGGGGATTTTCACTAAATGTAATCCTTTGGAGGAAGGATTGTTGACATATATTAGAAATGTGTATCTAAAAGCATAATTGAGAAATAATTTACCTCCTTAAAGACTCCATAGTGTTTCATCTTTAGGTGCTACAAAGCTAACATTGGTATCATATGAAGCTTTACCGCCTGTCTGTAATAGGAGTATTATTTTGATTTCAATAACTATTTTCTTACGTACCTTTCTGAATATTGAAAATACAAAAACATTTATTTGGCTAATATTTCAATATATTGTTGAACATAATATACTCTACGGGCATATCACATTTACAGAGTGGGATCTCTACTAGTTTTACAGTTATGGCTAATTTTATACTGAGAAATTGGCATAGTAGGCAATGTAACCAATCACAGCACACCTTTTACGTGTATCATTACACATCAAGCAAATAACCAGCAGAGGGCAACCATTTTGAATCCATTTTCACATTCCCTATGTTGGTAATGCTTGCGTAGGGTGTGTTTGTAAATTCTCTCTGGAGTGCCAGAGTGCGCTCAGAGTGCGCTCAGGGCATTCCTAAATTTAGAGTTTATTCAGATTGTCTGTTTGTAAATTAAGAGCGTTTTTGCTTTCGGGGCATTCAGAGCGCACACTGGACACTCTGGCCGAGGAGTAGGGTTGATCCAAGCGTTCTGACCTCACAATGGCAGTCAAGCACCCAAGCTAACTGGCTAAAGTTGGCTAGTTTACTAGCTACTTCCAGACACAAATGAACACCTCACTCTGAGCATTGGTGACTGTAACTGTGCTCCTGGCAACAATTGTATTACGTTTTTTTGCCTACGTTTACTGACATCGGTCATATTCAAGAGATGGTGCGCTTTCATAAATTCATCAGTTGTTCTCCTCTCTGGCACACTCAGACGAGAGTGCTCTGAAATCGGAGTAGAGGGCCAGAGTGAATTTACGAACGCACCCAAATTGGATCATAACTCAAAATAGCAGAGATCCCACTATGGAACTTTGATATGCCCGTAGAGTATATTATGTTCAACAATATATAAAAACATTTGCCAAAAACATTTGTTTATGTTATGTGTATATCTTTAAATGGTCAAAAAACAAATGTAAAAAAAATAAGTTATTAAAATCTAAATACCACTCATATCACAGAACATGGTATCTTTTGGTCTGGGTTTCGTGAGGAAAACTCTATTAGTATACAAAAACTGGTACCAAATATCTGTAAATATAGCTAGGTTTCCATCCAACTGGTGAAAGATTTTCATCTAAAATCCGCATTAAAACAATATGTGTAGAGATGTGTTTCGATCATATTGATGACGAAGTGCACATAAAAATAACTTTTGAGGTTAAATTCCGAATAAAAATACAAGTTAAATGGGTTTCCATCCCATTTTCGAATCTACTGATGGTTTTGTCACAAACAAAATTGTGTTATACAGTATAGCGGATGTGCCCGCTCTGATCTTGGCACGTGCACTCTAGCCAACAGCTCGCAGATACAGTGCAGGTATAGCCTACATGATGAGATTATTATGGACAAAAGAGAGAGATTATATATTTGTTGGGCAAACGGCAGCCAAGCATTGATCATCATGTCACCAGAATAAGACCCTCAATATTTATTGGAAAGGAGCTCATCACGTGCACTTTCACCACCCTGTGAAGTTCATCAAAACTTATTTTATCTGTAGCCTAATAAACTGCAGCTTTCCCGAGTTCTATTGGGAACCTGGGAGGACCACACAACATATCATTGCATCCAAGTTTACTTCAATATGATGGTAATTATATCAATATTTGCACATAAAGGCATTTCCACTGCCATTTCTCGCAAAGTTTATTTTACAGACACAAAAAGATCCCACCTTGTCTAGGGTATGTCATTTTCTTGAAAAAAGGGTTATCCTATGGGGACAGCCGAATAATCCTTTTGAAACCCTGTACAGTGTACAGGTAACTGCCAAAATAAAGGAAACACCAACATAAAGCGTCTTAATAAGGGGTTGGGCCACCACGAGCCGCCAGAACTGCTTCAATGCGCCTTGGCATAGATTCTACAAGTGTATTGAACTCTACCACGAGAAATTATGTGTTTTGTTGATGGTGGTGGAAAACACTATCTCAGGCGCCACTCCAGAATCTCCCATAAGTGTTCAATAGGGTTGAGATCTGGTGACTGAGACGGCCATGGCATATGGTTTACATCGTTTTCATGCTCATCAAACCATTCAGTGACCACTCGTGCCCTGTGGATGGGGGTATTGTCATCCTATGCGGGCATAGCCATGGTAGCCCAAATAATTGCCTAAATAATTGCCTGCCCAGCCTTTTTATACATGACCCTAAGGATGATGGGATGTTAATTGCTTAACTAACTCAGGAACCACACCTGTGTGGAAGCACCTGCTTTCAATATACTTTGTCTCCCTCATTTACTCAAATGCTTCTATTATTTTGGCAATTACCTGTATGTATGCGTCCGTGTGTGTATATGCGTGTGTGTGTGTGTATGTATGTGTGTCTGCATCTGTGCTTGTGTATGTGTGTGTGTGCACGCATCCGTCCGTTGTGTGTCTGTATGTGTGTGTGTCTTCGGGCCATGGCTCCCTGCAGGGCAGTGTGTGAATGACAGCAGGGGTTATGTAAGGAGCCACAGCGGGCCAGAGTGGACAGACTGACCGGAGATCAGGTCAGCAGAGTGTGACACTAAACACATCTCACTGGCACTGAGCTGACACCCTCTGTCACTGACGCAGCCACTGTCTGTCAACGCTCACACACTTCTCCCGCTCGCTCGCTCTGTGTGTGTGTCAACAGTCAGACACCTCTGTGTGTGTGTGTGTGTGTGTGTGTGTGTGTGTGTCTGTCTGTCTGTCCTCTTTGACGGTGAGTCAACAGTCAAACAAAGTAGAACGTCTACATGTCTGTCTAAATATCTTCCTCATTCCTGACCCTGAAGAAATTCTTCAGAAAATAACATTTCAATGACTATCTGTCTTCAAACATGTATTTCCCCATCCACAACTACCAACGCCATCCCAATGTCAACCTGTCAGATCTATACTTGTTCCAGACATCTCCGGCCCTCTCTCTCCCTCTATGTGACTGTTGCCTCTCAGATCCCTTTCACTGCAATAACTGTTGGAGGTCAGTTCATTGACATGTTATTCAACAGAGCAAAATATATCATTGCCCGGTTGCCAAGGATGATCCCTTCACCCAAGCATCTCTCCATATCGTGAAAAAATCTAAAGTAGTTTTGCGGAGCTCGACTCCATATTTTCACTAGTACAGAAGAGGACAGGGTCCAGAATGTCAAATCCCCCAAACAGACAGAGATAGAAACAAATCAAAGAAGACAAGTGCTGGTTTGAACACGGTCCACAAGGACTAATATTAACTATTACTGATTGATCGAGACAATGCATATCTTCTCCTTTCAGAACTTATAGGAACGAGTGACTCTGTAGAAATAGCCTGCGTCACTAATACCAATAATGTCTGGAGCGGTTTTCGATCTCCATGTCTTTTATTGATACAGACACAACCACCACAGCCCGAAAACATCTTCTAAAATCAACACTTGTATTGTGGTCTATGAAGTGGTTGTGTATTATTGAGTGGAGTGATTTCTCCTTGCACCTGCAGTGACCGAGCAGGTGGTGCCCTACAGATGGTGGTGGTGGTAGGATCTTGTGCTGCTATACCTCACAACACTCTCACACAGCACAGAAACAGTAAATTACTGTCAACAAACAACACACTCCATCAGTGGAGGCTCCTCAGAGGAGGAAGGGGAGGACTATCCTCCTCAATGAAATTTCATAAAAATAAAAATAGAGAAACATTTAAAAAAGTTTTCCTTTTTAGATAAAACTATAGTAAATATATTCATATTTCACCAAATAATTGATTAAAACAAACTTTTTCAATGATGGTCAATCACATACACAAACGCAATCACATGATTACACGTCAATGATTTTACTCCTTGCTTGGACTAACTCATTCTTAGCTCTTTTGTCTAACTGTGTAGTGTGTTGTGTTATTGTTTTTTGTCTTCCCAGTCAAATCCTGTCCTGCCCTCAGTGGAAGAGTTGAGCTCTTCTCCAACACCATCCATCCATGATGAGCCTGTCCTGCACTGAAGCCTATGAACACCTCAACCTCTGTCCTGCACTGAAGTCATGCCTCTGAACACCTCAACTCATATCTCATACCCTCATTCAATCACTGCTGTGATCCCTACCCAACACTGTGTAAGTAGCCCTCTCATTCCCATTCCCCATAATATTGTACTATAAATGTCTTTATTAAATGGTTTAGGTTAAAATAATTTGTCTTTGACGATTTTTGAAACACGCTTTGTTGTCTCTGTGTGTTCCGAGCCTATACCGTGGCTCTCCCATCCTCCTCCACCAGCCTCCACTGCACTCCATAAAGGTGGACCAGGGACACACACCTGGGTAAAACATTGGTCCCCGTGTTGTTTGCGCACATGCACACACACAAACACACCCACTCACGGACATATACAAACACATGATTGCACACACACACACACACACACACACACACGTTTGTTTGTTAATGCACCACTCTGTCTTTCCTAAGTCACCCTTCTCTCCTCCCTTTTATGTAGTTGTGTTTCTACAAACACACAGCTAACAGCGCCTTAGACACAAATGAAAAACATAGTCTAACATAAAATACCTTATGATCCATGTTCTTTTGTATGGTGTGATTATATAATAATATTGGTGATATTTACTACTAGGCAACAGATTACACAGCCATTTTGTTACGGTCATTTACCCAATTATGACCACCTGCTGTTAGTGCCCTAAAGCACTACAATCATCCATCCAGCCAACAGGGCTTTTCTCTCATTCCTTTACAGCAGCTTACTAATACTTCTTATTCTGAACGAGCCACAGAAGACAGGACATTTTACGGAAATTATGCTTTTTTATGGCTAAAGAATATGACATTATTTATATATATATAAAAACCATGTCTTAATAGTAATAATAATAATAATAATAACAATAATAATACATGTTGACCTTTCAGTGCACTGTCAAAAGTAAACAACTTAGGAAGCAAGTACTTTGCTTATGTCTGTTATGCAAACAACTTTTATCCAGTTTATTTTAGAGAGTTACGGTAAATACGTAGACAATATATCTAGTCCTGAGCAGACAGAAAAACTAAGCAGATATTTACACAAGTATATTTATATCCAATGTGTTGTCCTTCACCATTACCAAAAAGATCACATATCCATCCAATTCTAAATCTAAACTACACTATTTCACATTGCTTGTAACTATATTGCTTTCCTCTCCATTTTAAATTGAACCAATGCTGTCACACTGATATCTCCACAGACACTATTAATCTAGTTCAAAGATTAATATTTACCACTAAATGATATGTTGTTACAGCTCAGACACTTTCTTAAGAGGAGAGGACCATCATGTGTCTGTACGTCTGACATCTTCCAAACTATGCTTAGAAATGAAGAGAGTAGATGACATACAAAAAGTGTGACTTCCCCTAAAACAAGCAACTTTGTCATTATAAAATAAATGTAACATCGTAGTACACTCTCAAACGGACATAACCATCTAACTATATAACACTCACTTGACTGTTGGAATGTCAACCAGTTGACAGTATTTCTACAACATCAAATCAACTTATCAAACAGTGGATGTGTGTTTGTATACCTGTATGCATGTGTGCGAATGTGCGTGCAAGTGTGTGTGTGTGTGTGTGTGTGTGTACACTGACCAGAAGTTGTTCCAGGATGGCCTCACCTGATGGGCATTTCCAGCGTTGACTCCTCTACTCTGAGTACACGTACTCTCTCCTCTTCCTCCTCTCTCCTTCCTCCTCCTCTTCTTCAGACTCCTGTGCCCACCAAAACGGCCCGGCTGGGGTCCCCTGCTCCCAAAGGCACTGGGGGTGGGCTGGCTGTCTGGCTGTCTGGCTGGGCTGAGAGGCTGGACCGACTGGAGGTACAACAATCCCCTCACGCTCACAAAAGACCTGGACACGCAGGCGGACCCACTGCGGAATCCCGTTGCAAGTGTGTGTCTGTGAGAGTGTGTGAGCACGCAAGTGGTGCTAGCTGGTGGAGAAGAGAGGCTATCCTGGCTCTGGATCACTTCGCTAACACTCTGCTCCCTCCGCCACTTCTTAGAGATGGACTAGGATTAGGAGACAGCCAGCGTGAGATTCTCTCTCTCTCTCGCCGACATGCTCCCTCTCTCTCTCTCTCCTCCTCCTCTCCCTCCCTCCCCCCTCTCTCTCTCTCACTCACTCTTTCCGCTGAGCTTCTTTCTTTTAATTTCCTCTTGGGAAAGCTGCGCACACTGGTTGTCTCTCTCTTCACCCTCTCTCTCACCCTCTTTCTCTCTCTTCCCCTCAATCGCTAGTAAATATAAAAGGCATGCTTGTACAGCCCTTACCTCGGTCTCTCTCTCTCTCGCTCGCTCTCTCGCTCTCTCTCCCTCACTCACTCACAGTGTCTCTTGCTTTCATTTACCCCTCCTCCCGCTGCCCCTCACTTTCTTTCTCACTGTCAAAGCTGCCTTTCAAATGCTGATTAGCAGGGAGAGTAAAAGCCAAGCGAAAGAGGAAGAGAGCGAGAGAGAGAGAGAGAGAGAGCGAGAGAGAGGGACGGAGGGAATGAAGGGAGGGTATGTGTAACTGAAACAAGTGGGAGATTCCATCACATACAAACACATTGTAAACTGTTTTCCTAGTCTTATACACAGTCTATCCAACAAACCCGTCCACATTCAGCACACACAAGTGAGCATCTGCAAAACAATCACACAGAGGGTGCACGTGAACAAACATTTACACACACACACACACATGCGCGCGCAGGCGCACAAACACATTCATGCACAAACACACATACACTCACAAACACATTCACACACAAACATACACACACACACAAGCATGTGCATACATGAGCAAATAATCACATTCAGACACTCACTCAAGTACTCTCTCCCGCCAACCTCCCTCCCTTCCTCCATCCTCGCTCCCCCCCTCCCCCCTAACCCCCTCCCCCTCTCGTTCCCCTTGCCCTCAAACACTACTCAGAATATTGATACATCACCCCCCTCCTTTTTCTCTCCGCCTCTCTCTCTCCATCACTCACTTTCTCCACTGAATACTGATAGGTTGTCTACTCCGTGGTCTGGGTTTCAAATCTCTCCCTCCCTCCCCCCTTCTCTCTCTCTCGCTGCACTCACCAAAAAAAGAAAAACAGCAACATAAAGGGGAAATAGCTGAAGTTAATGCACTGAGGTAGACATAAAATGAGATAAGTACCATTTCAGATTATGTCAAGCTAAAAATGGGCTTTACGTTGTGGGAAGGAAAGGAACAGAACGGAGAAGAAAAGGGCAGGCGAGGAAAACGAGCTGACTCGTAGCAACAAAAAGAGAGGCGTGTGAAATGTTCAGGCAAATGAAGACGCATTCAGTGTTTTGGTTTCATTGGTTGTGAAGGCAGCCACAACCGTGAATGAGAGAGAGAGAGAGAGAGAGAGGGGGGCCAGTGAATTCCTCAAAGACCCCGAGTGGACCCCCACCCCTCAGCAGTTTAAACAGCTGACAGCCCAGCCACTAGAACAAAAACAACACTGAGCACAGGAGTAAAAAGTTACCCACTCAAAAGAAGAAGCCCAAAGCGAGACAAGGGCCTTTTGGGGGTTGTGTGTGTCTATTCCTCTCTTCTGTCTGTTTTAGAAGAGATCTGAGACGATGAGACAGAGTGGGTGATTTTGCCCTCCAAGCATTCCTGCAACGCCCTTGAAGGAGTGACTCATTGGGACGGGTGACTGTCTCCATACATAATCATCATCCACAGGGTTCAGAATACAGGTGTGTACAGGGTTGCCAGGCACTCCCATATCAAAACAAGGAACCCCCTTGTGTCTTAAAAATATCCCCTTGTGAACCCTCATGAGCACGAGTATCAACATTGCCTTAGAGCACCCCCAGGAGTCAGTGTCATTCAGACTTCAATGACAAATATCAAAGATGGTGAATAAATGAAGATGTCCCACTCCGTTTACCATTGGAGAAAGAAAATCAGTTCCGGTCTGCTTAATGGGGTGGCTCTCCAATAGGCACCAAAGCATTAGCAGCTGGGTTTGGTCTGCTTATTAATTATTTGACTGAATATGAACCAGAAAAATGTTTGGGAGTGGGATATCTTGCTTCCTCTTCCGTCTCTGCCCAAATGATCACTGATATTGAGGTGTGTGACCCTATTGGACGCTAAGAGAGACCCGCCCTTATACCCTCTGACCTCACATGGCTCCGCCCAGCACGCTCCAAACATATTCTGGGGAAATAGATCAAAAACAGCTCCAACAATATCTAGAGAAATATAATATTTGACTAATAATACAAATGTGTATGACAAGAAGTGCAGAACCTTAATGTGAAGCGTTACATTACTCAAATCTGTTTACTTAGGTTCCCAGTGCCAAAACCCCCCAAACAGATGTGATGTAATCCGCTGTGACCATAAAATACAACGATGACATTAATGACTGTAAGAGCACTATAAAATACATTGCACCAGGTGGCATATAGCAAAATAACAATACACTTTCTATATTATCCCTGGCCTGTATGCAATATGCATGAGGGAACATTGAAGATCATTTCCATGAAGCAGATAATATTCCAAATCTATCAGAATATATTATTTGAGGACATGTACCCATTAAACCGCTATTTTTCCCTTTGTTGAGTGAGGTGCTCTACAATTCATTGAGATGTGTCTCTGTCTCGCCACTGTCTCGTTGCTCTCCTATTCTCCATTCAATAGTGACCCATTGCTCCCCGCCATACAATCCTTCACTTCTCTAGTCTTAAAAGTAATTACCACTTTCATTTGCTGTCCTCTTTTGTGCTAGCCTGAATGGCTTGTAGGCGCCTGGACATGTGTGTGTGTGTGTCTGCATACGTTTGTGTGTGTGTGTGGTGTGTGTGTGTGTGTGCACAAGGGTGTGTGTGTGTGTTTGTATATGTGTGTGTGTATGTGTGTGTGTGTGTGTGCGTGCGTCTGCATGAGTATACCGTATGCACTAGTGTATGTGTGCATGCCTGTGTATGATTGTGCATTTGTGTGTGTATTAGCATATGGTTAACATCCCCTTGGTCCAATTACTCCAGAACCAAACCCTTCTGGTTCCCTCCTCCCTTTTAAATCCCTCACCCCTCTCACCCCACCGTCCCAAGTGACAGACCCCACAGCCCCAGCCCCATAAACCTCCTTGGCCAGATCGCACCGCAACCTACCCTCCCCTTTTACCCCTTTCTACCCCCTCCTCTCCTCCTCTCCCCAATCTGCCCTCCCCCATATCCCCTTCCTCCACCTCTCCCCCTCCTCCCCCTCAGCCCCTTTGCCCTCCCCAGTCCCAGGTGAGCTGATGACACAAGGAGAGCAGAAACACCAGACGCATATTAATCCATTGATCTGAATATTAACAATCCATGCATCTTAATGAGCTAAAAACACAGAGCCAAGTCAAACACTAGGGCCAGCACACACACACACGCTCTGTCCTCTACAGTGTGGTGTAGTGAAGGCCCGATCCTCTGACCCACTGCTTACATGCTGAGCGTCACGTCCAAGATAAACATGTAGTCGTCTTTTTTCTTTTCACTAAATTAAGACACCTCTCCTTTCCCACGTCCTTCTCCTCTATCCCCTCCTGTTGCTTCCTTTGGTTTTCTTTTTATCTTCTCTGTACTCCCTCGGTTCAGGCATCCTCTTCCCTTCTCTCCCCCTCTCTCTATCTATCTATCTCCCCATCTCCCACTCATCCTCTCTCTTTCTCTACTCTCTCTAGATTACCCCATCTCTCTCTCTCTCTCTCTCTCTCTCTCTCTCTCTCTCTCTCTCTCTCTCTCTCTCTCTCTCTCTCTCTCTCTCTCTCTCTCTCTCTCTCTCTCACCTACTCGATATTCCAGCCTTGTTCGCCTGCAGTCTCCAGCACAACTTTTTTGACCCAGTTCCTCTCTCTTCCATGGCCCTCTGATCAAAGCCTGCAGGACGGCATTGCCTTGGGCGGAGGAGAGAGGGATGGGGGGATGAAGGGATCCAAGGAGAAGAGAGGGGGAAGAGGAAGAGAGGGATAGAGCAGAGATAGAACGCATGAGAGGGAAGGAACGGAGAGATCACAAGGACAGGAGAGGAGCCAGGTGTCCTCCCAGCCCAAGGACAAAAGCTCTTCCTGCTAGCTGATCAGAAGCGTGTGTGTGCTCGTGCATGTGCGTGCACGTATGTGTGTGTGTGTGTGTGTGCGTGCTTGCGTGCGTGTCCTGTCACTACTGTCATTCTTGCTGAGGTAAATTAAGTATGACATGGTTGACGTTATTAGACGTTATAAGAAATGTTAATGGTGATAATTCATGACCAGTCTTAGTACACCAACAACCAAAGAAAACCTATAATACACCCTCTCACACATTCACATTTCACTCAAGACCCTTTCAAATACACCCTAAATAATCTTCAAAATTGCATTGCAATAATAAACGTTGATTACTGCACAGGAAAGCAGTCAGTATGTCGCTTTCCATTCCTTCTCAACCATTTCTCTGTATATCTGTGTGTCCATGCGTGTACGTGTATGCGCTGGGTCCTAAGGTGCTGGTCTATGTCTTGGGCTGTGGTTGTGGCTAGCAGCAGAGCTCTCTCTACTGGCCGGTTGGTCGCTGTGTTGGTGGGTTGCGGAGGGGCAGGAACACTATCCCATTTGTACCCAGAGCGGAGTGGCTTGTACTTTAACATTCCCCGCGCATCCCGACAAAGAGCACTAATTATAAATAAATTAGGGACACGACACGGTGTGCCACAGGGGGACCAGCCAGAGGAGCCAGAGAAAAGAGAGACTGATAGAAAGAGAGAGCGAGAGAAATAGAGAGAGAGAAAGAAAGAGAAAGAGAGAGAGAGAGAGAGAGAGAGAGAGAGAGAGAGAGAGAGAGAGAGAGAGAGAGAGAGAGAGAGAGAGAGAGAGAGAGAGAGAGAGAGAGAGAGAGAGAGAGAGAGAGAGAGAGAGAGAGAGAGAGAGAGAGAGAGAGAGAGAGAGAGAGAGGGAGAGGGAGAGGGAAAGAGAGAGGGGAGCAGGGAGGAGAGAAAAACCGATAAGAAAATGGAGGGATGGAGCATGGGGAGATGTGGGGCTGGAGTGAGGTGAATGTTAGTGAGATGATATACAAGGCTGGAATGTTCAATGTAAACCTTCACATATAGCGTATGGGGGAAAACAACAAGTTTTGGATGATTTGGACAACAAAATGTATTTGAACTGAAATAGAAAGCAGTGAGCAGGCATTCAAACTAAAACTGAAACCCTGAAAATACAGTTTGTCTGTTTTAAAATTGTAAATAGTATAAATGTACTTAAAGAAGCATACAACCATAACTCACAACATACACTTTCCAAACATTTACTACATGTCTGTCAAGCTTATCTGAGATTACTTTAAACCAAAAAACTGCATGACCTCGTGTGCGTGCGTGATTGTGTGTGTGTGTGTGCGTAATTGCACGTGTTCGTGCGCATGTGTATGTGTGTGTATGTGCGTGGGCACGCGTGCATGAGTGATTGTGTGCATGGGAAAAAACTAAGCACTATCTAAATGGATCACACGTCAAGAGTCTGCAACCTCTGAAGATGCCATGGGCATGCCGAAAGCCAGGGAGAGATGGGGGAGACGCTAGACTCAAGGTTACGTCTTGAAATTTAACAGATGACAGCAGGGCTCTGTGCATAAGTTCAAGGGAGAAATAACAATAGTTTTTACTGGGGGGCATTGCGCTGTGATGTGAATGCTTCAAATGATAGAATGACTGGCCTGGGTGGTAAAACAAACAGACATTTATCCTCTTGGATGTCTCTCGAAACAACTGCTTTCTGTCTCATGTTTCAGACAAGGCTGGGAGGCAGGGGTCAAAGGTGACCACCCTGTCACACAGACAGATAGAGGTCAAGTAAGTGACCTGCGATTGGCCCCTGACCCCACGACCCCCCACGACAACACTGTCGCCATGGCTACTGAGCCGAAGACAAACATGATGCTGTTGAATGAGCCGGGGAGTGGGGGCAGATTGGGGTATGGAAGTGGAGCAGGGAGATAAGGAAACCTTTAGGATGGAAGGAGGGAGGTGGGAACAAGGAGGGAAGGGGGTGAAATAGTGTCTGTCCCAGACCCCAAACACACACCCAGCCTTGTTTCATCATGTTTGTCAGTGGCATCACCATCATTATCAAAGCCCATAAAACAGTCTTGTCTCTGATGGCCTCAACCTCCAACCCATAGAGAGGAGAAGAGAGGTAAAAGGAGAGAAAAAACAGCTTGTTGAATTAGCATTCCTGCAGCGGAGTGGCTGTCTGTTCGCCTCTGGCGGCAGCGGAGAGAGGCGGACACTCACTTTCTCGCTCTCTTTTTCTGCCTCTCTCTTTATCTCTCTTACCCCTCTCTCTCTATTTACCTATTTCTATCAAGAACACTTTACCTCGTCTCTCTCTTCCCCTCTCTCTCTCTCTCTCTTTCTCTCTCTCTCTCTCTTTCACTCTTTCTCTCTTTCGCTCTCTTTCTCTCTCTCTCTCTCTCTGTCTCTCTCTCTCTTTCTCTCTCTCTCTCTCTCTCTCTGTCTCGCTCTCTCTTTCACTCTTTCTCTCTCTCTCTTTCTCTCTCTTTCTCTCTCTCTCCCGCTCTCTCTCTCTTACTGTCTATCTTCCTTGCTCTCCTTTTCTGTCTCTGTCTATTTTCCTGTCTCTTTCTGTCTTTCTCTGTCAGCTAGTGTTGTTCAGTTGGGAGAGCCGTGGGCGAATAGGATGGCTCAAGCCACGGTCGCTGGCTATGTGTGTGTGTGTGTTTGTTTGTACGTGTGACATTGTGGCTGTCTTGAGTGGTATTAACACAGATCTGTCAGGTCCAGGAATGGCTGAAGGATTGCAATATTTACCTGAAGCTAACCCTGCAGATAACACTACTGGGTGATCTGAAAAGTCATAGTCAATCGATCAATAATATAATACTTTTAGCAAAAATGTTTATTTTCAATTTACAATCTGTAGAAACAATGAGAATAGAAGGGTTCAGAACTTTTGTGAAACATCACAGTACAGTTGAAAAATATATGGCAAATACAAATCCAATATGGATGGTGTTAAGAGATAGATGGGAGGTGTTGAATGGAGCTGAAGGATGGGACTAATAACAACTAACAACAACTAATAACAACAAGATAACTAATGTAAAGCATACTGTGTCCATAATAAGTATATAGGTTATAGGTTGAGAGCTTTTGTGAAAGAGCAGAGTTAGAAAGATATGGCATATAGAAGCAAACCGGATGGACATCATGAAAATGATCGGAGAGGTTGAGGGTAGAGGAAGTTCAGGAGTTTACTCCAATTACGGAAGGGGTGGTGGGGTTGGAAAGTTATAAAGGGAAATATATTTTTCAAAAGGATATGTATATATGTATGTATATGTATTTATATGTATATATGTGTAAATGTATGTGTATGTATGTACAGTGAGGGAAAAAAGTATTTGATCCCCTGGTGATTTTGTACCTTTGCCCACTGACAAAGACATGATCAGTCTATAATTTTAATGGTAGGTTTATTTGAACAGTGAGAGACAGAATAACAACAAAAAAATCCAGAAAAACGCATGTCAAAAATGTTATAAATTGATTTGCATTTTAATGAGGGAAATAAGTATTTGACACCTCTGCAAAACATGACTTAGTACTTGGTGGCAAAACCCTTGTTGTTAATCACAGAGGTCAGACGTTTCTTGTAGTTGGCCACCAGGTTTGCACACATTTCAGGCGGGATTTTGTTCCACTCCTCTTTGCAGATCTTCTCAAAGTCATTAAGGTTTCGAGGCTGACGTTTGGCAACTCGAACCTTCAGCTCCCTCCACAGAATTTTCTATGGGATTAAGGTCTGGAGACTGGCTAGGCCACTCCAGGACCTTAATGTGCTTCTTCTTGAGCCAATCCTTTGTTGCCTTGGCCGTGTGTTTTGGGTCATTGTCATGCTGGAATACCCATCCACGACCCATTTTCAATGCCCTGGCTGAGGGAAGGAGGTTCTCACCCAAGATTTGACGGTACATGGCCCCGTCCATCGTCCCTTTGATGCGGTGAAGTTGTCCTGTCCCCTTAGCAGAAAAACACCCCCAAAGCATAATGTTTCCACCTCCATGTTTGACGGTGGGGATGGTGTTCTTGGGGTCATAGGCAGCATTCCTCCTCCTCCAAACACGGTGAGTTGATGCCAAAGAGCTCGATTTTGGTCTCATCTGACCACAACACTTTCACCCAGTTCTCCACTGAATCATTCAGATGTTCATTGGCAAACTTCAGACGGGCCTGTATATGTGCTTTCTTGAACAGGGGGATTTTTGTTGTTGTTATTCTGTCTCTCACTGTTCAAATAAACCTACCATTCAAATTATAGACTGATCATTTCTTTGTCAGTGGGCAAACGTACAAAATCAGCAGGGGATCAAATACTTTTTTCCCTCACTATATATATATATACAGTGGGGAGAACAAGTATTTGATACACTGCCAATTTTGCAGGTTTTCCTACTTACAAAGCATGTAGAGGTCTGTAATTTTTATCATAGGTACACTTCAACTGTGAGAGACGGAATCTAAAACAAAAATCCCGAAAATCACATTGTATGATTTTTAAGTAATTCATTTGCATTTTATTGCATGACGTAAGTATTTGATACATCAGAAAAGCAGAACTTAATATTTGGTACAGAAACCTTTGTTTGCAATTACAGAGATCATACGTTTCCTGTAGGTCTTGACCAGGTTTGCACACACTGCAGCAGGGATTTTGGCCCACTCCTCCATACAGACCTTCTCCAGATCATTCAGGTTTCGGGGCTGTCGCTGGGCAATACAGACTTTCAGCTCCCTCCAAAGATTTTCTATTGGGTTCAGGTCTGGAGACTGGCTAGGCCACTCCAGGACCTTGAGATGCTTCTTACGGAGCCACTCCTTAGTTGCCCTGGCTGTGTGTTCCGGGTCGTTTTCATGCTGGAAGACCCAGCCACGACCCATCTTCAATGCTCTTACTGAGGGAAGGAGGTTGTTGGCCAAGATCTCGCGATACATGGCCCCATCCATCCTCCCCTCAATACGGTGCAGTCGTCCTGTCCCCTTTGCAGAAAAGCATCCCCAAAGAATGATGTTTCCACCTCCATGCTTCACGGTTGGGATGGTGTTCTTGGGGTTGTACTCATCCTTCTTCTTCCTCCAAACACGGCGAGTGGAGTTTAGACCAAAAAGCTCTATTTTTGTCTCATCAGACCACATGACCTTCTCCCATTCCTCCTCTGGATCATCCAGATGGTCATTGGCAAACTTCAGACGGGCCTGGACATGCGCTGGTTTGAGCAGGGGGACCTTGCGTGCGCTGCAGGATTTTAATCCATGACGGCGTAGTGTGTTACTAATGGTTTTCTTTGAGACTGTGGTCCCAGCTCTCTTCAGGTCATTGACCAGGTCCTGCCGTGTAGTTCTGGGCTGATCCCTCACCTTCCTCATGATCATTAATGCCCCACGAGGTGAGATCTTGCATGGAGCCCCAGACCGAGGGTGATTGACCGTCATCTTGAACTTCTTCCATTTTCTAATAATTGCGCCAACAGTTGTTGCCTTCTCACCAAGCTGCTTGCTTATTGTCCTGTAGCCCATCCCAGCCTTGTGCAGGTCTACAATTTTATCCCTGATGTCCTTACACAGCTCTCTGGTCTTGGCCATTGTGGAGAAGTTGGAGTCTGTTTGATTGAGTGTGTGGACAGGTGTCTTTTATACAGGTAACGAGTTCAAACAGGTGCAGTTAATACAGGTAATGAGTGGAGAACAGGAGGGCTTCTTAAAGAACAACTAACAGGTCTGTGAGAGCCGTAATTCTTACTGGTTGGTAGGTGATCAAATACTTATGTCATGCAATAAAATGCAAATTAATTACTTAAAAATCATACAATGTGATTTTCTGGATTTTTGAAGTGTACCACAGTTGAAACGTATAATCTCTGTAATTGCAAACAAAGGTTTCTGTACCAAATATTAAGTTCTGCTTTTCTGATGTATCAAATACTTATGTCATGGAATAAAATGCAAATGAATTACTTAAAAATCATACAATGTGATTTTCGGGATTTTTGTTTTAGATTCCGTCTCTCACAGTTGAAGTGTACCTATGATAAAAATTACAGACCTCTACATGCTTTGTAAGTAGGAAAACCTGCAAAATCGGCAGTGTATTAAATACTTGTTCTCCCCACTGTATATATATTTGCGAGAAGAAGAAAAAAAACATATGGGGGATTGGAAGTGATGCAGACAATTAAATTGATGGAAGTTACAATCTATCTGCTATATTAAAGCTGATCTACCAAAAAATAAATAAAATAAAGATCTGTCAGACAGTGCCAGAGCTAATCAATAGATATTCAAATTTACTGACACATACTGCTAGAGCTTAGGTGACAGCACACACACATACACACACACACACACACACACAGACACACACACATACACAGACACACACACACAGCGAATCATGCTCCTTTACCATACAATAATGGTCTACATTAGAGGTGACATTAAACATTGTCACACAGAGAACAAATGTAAAATATTACGTATGTAGGTCACTGTACCAAGGACGAGGACTCATAATATTGTAATAAGTAGTCCCGTGTATCTCAGTTGGTAGAGCATGGCGTTTGCAACGCCAGGGTTGTGGGTTCGATTCCCACGGGGGGCCAGTATGAAAAATGTATGCACTCACTAACTGTAAGTTGCTCTGGATAAGAGCATCTGCTAAATGACTAAAATGTAAAAAAAATAAGTACAGTGGCTTGCAAAAGTATTCTCCCCCCCTTGGCATTTTTCCTATATTGTTGTCTTACAACCTGGAATTTAAATGGATTTTTGGGGGGGTTGTATAATTTGATTTACACAACATGCCTACCACTTTGAAGATGCAAAATATTTTTTCTTGTGAAACAAACAAGAAATAAGACAAAAAAACTGAAAACTTGAGCGTGCATAACTATTCACCACCCCAAAGTCAATACCTTGTAGAGCCACCTTTTGCAGCAATTACAGCTGCAAGTACTTGGGGTATGTCTCTATAAGCTTGGCACATCTAGCCACTGTGATTTTTGCCCATTCTTCAAGGCAAAACTGCTCCAGCTCCTTCAAGTTGGATGGGTTCCGCTGGTGTACAGCAATCTTTAAGTCATACCACAGACTCTGAATTGGATTGAGGTCTGGGCTTTGACTAGGTCATTCCAAGACATTTAAATGTTTCCCCTTAAACCACTCGAGTGTTGCTTTAGCAGTATGCTTAGGGTCATTGTCCTTTTGGAAGGTGAACCTCCATCCCAGTCTCAAATCTCTGGAAGACTGAAACAGGTTTCCCTCAAGAATTTCCCTGTATTTAGCGCCAACCATCATTCCTTCAATTCTGACCAATTTCCTAGTCCCTGCAGATTAAAAACATCCCCACAGCATGATGCTGCCACCACCATGCTTCACTGTGGGGATGGTGTTCTCTGGGTGATGAGAGGTGTTGGGTTTGCGTCAGACATAGCGTTTTCCTTGATGGCCAAAAAGCTCAATTTTCGTCTCATCTGACCAGAGTACCTTCTTCCATATGTTTGGGGAGTCTCCCACATGCCTTTTGGTGAACACCAAACGTGTTTGCTAATTTTTTTCTTTAAGCAATGGGTTTTTTCTGGCCACTCTTCCGTAAAGCCCAGCTCTGTGGAGTGTACGGCTTAAAGTGGTCCTATGGACAGATACTCCAATATCCGCTGTGGAGCTTTGCAGCTCCTTCAGGGTTATCTTATCTTTGGTCTCTTTGTTGCCTCTCTGATTAATGACCTCCTTGCCTGGTCCGTGAGTTTTGGTGGGCGGCCCTTCTTTTTTTTGGGGGGGGGGGGGGGGGGGGGTAGATCAGCTTAATATTGCAGATAGATTGTAACTTCCATCAATGTAATTGTCTGCATCACTTCCAATCCCCCATGTTTTTTATATACTCCCCTTTATTACTTTTCAACCCCGCCATCCTTTCTCTACTTGGGGTAAATTAGTGAACAACAATGCCCAGGCCTCTACTTCCAGCCTATACTTACTATCTACACCTTATGGACACGATCAATTTTACAATAATTCTATTTTATTTGTTTTTGCTCCTTAACTTCTTCTACTCTCAACCTCTCTGATCATTTTCATGATGTCCATCCGGTTTGCTTCTATATGCCATATCTTTCTAACTGTGCTCTTTCCCAAAAGCTCCAAACATACAACCTACAGTGGGGAAAAAAAGTATTTAGTCAGCCACCAATTGTGCAAGTTCTCCCACTTAAAAAGATGAGAGAGGCCTGTAATTTTAATTATAGGTACACGTCAACTATGACAGACAAATTGAGCATTTTTTTCCCAGAAAATCACATTGTAGGATTTTTAATGAATTTATTTGCAAATTATGGTGGAAAATAAGTATTTGGTCACCTACAAACAAGCAAGATTTCTGGCTCTCACAGACCTGTAACTTCTTCTTTAAGAGGCTCCTCTGTCCTCCACTCGTTACCTGTATTAATGGCACCTGTTTGAACTTGTTATCAGTATAAAAGACACCTGTCCACAACCTCAAACAGTCACACTCCAAACTCCACTATGGCCAAGACCAAAGAGCTGTCAAAGGACACCAGAAACAAAATTGTAGACCTGCACCAGGCTGGGAAGACTGAATCTGCAATAGGTAAGCAGCTTGGTTTGAAGAAATCAACTGTGGGAGCAATTATTAGGAAATGGAAGACATACAAGACCACTGATAATCTCCCTCGATCTGGGGCTCCACGCAAGATCTCACCCAGTGGGGTCAAAATTATCACAAGAACGGTGAGCAAAAATCCCAGAACCACACGGGGGGACCTAGTGAATGACCTGCAGAGAGCTGGGACCAAAGTAACAAAGCCTACCATCAGTAACACACTACGCCGCCAGGGACTCCTGCAGTGCCAGATGTGTCCCCCTGCTTAAGCCAGTACATGTCCAGGCCCGTCTAAAGTTTGCTAGAGTGCATTTGGATGATCCAGAAGAGAATTGGGAGAATGTCATATGGTCAGATGAAACCAAAATTTAACTTTTTGGTAAAAACTCAACTCGTCGTGTTTGGAGGCCAAAGAATGCTGAGTTGCATCCAAAGAACACCATACCTGCTGTGAAGCATGGGGGTGGAAACATCATGCTTTGGGGCTGTTTTTCTGCAAAGGGACCAGGACGACTGATCCGTGAAAAGGAAAGAATGAATGGGGCCATGTATCGTGAGATTTTTAGTGAAAACCTCCTTCCATCAGCAAGGGCATTGAAGATTAAACGTGGCTGGGTCTTTCAGCATGACAATGATCCCAAACACACCGCCCGAGCAACGAAGGAGTGGCTTCGTAAGAAGCATTTCAAGGTCCTGGAGTGGCCTAGCCAGTCTCCAGATCTCAACCCCATAGAAAATCTTTGGAGGGAGTTGAAAGTCCGTGTTGCCCAGCGAAAGCCCCAAAACATCACTGCTCTAGAGGAGATCTGCATGGAGGAATGGGCCAAAATACCAGCAACAGTGTGTGAAAACCTTGTGAAGACTTACAGAAAACGTTTGACCTGTGTCATTGCCAACAAAGGGTATATAACAAAGTATTGAGAAACTTTTGTTATTGACCAAATACTTATTTTCCACCATAATTTGCAAATAAATTCATAAAAAATCCTACAATGTGATTTTCTGGATTTTTTTTTCTCATTTTGTCTGTCATAGTTGACGTGTACCTATGATAAAAATTACAGGCCTCTCTCATCTTTTTAAGTGGGAGAACTTGCACAATTGGTGGCTGACTAAATACTTTTTTTCCCCACTGTATATACTTATTATGGACACAGTATGCTTACATTATTAGTTATCTTGTTATTATTTATTGTTATTTGTTATTAGTCCCATCCTTCAACTCCATTCAATACCTCCCATCTATCTTTTAACACCATCCATATAGGATTTCTACATATTTCAACCGTACTGTGATGTTTTACAAAAGTTCTGAACCTTTCTATTCTCATTGCATCTACAGATTGTGAATTAAAAATAAACATTTTTGCTAAAAGTATTATTATATTATTGATCGATTGACTATGACTTTTCAGATCACCCAGTAATGCTATCTGCAAGGTTAGCTCCAGGTAAATATTGCAATCCTTTAGCCATTCCTGGACCTGTGTCCAAAAACAAGCTACAAATGGACAGAACCAAAACAAATGATATAATGATTCTGTCTCTTCACAGCAAAATCTGCAGAGCTGGGAAGATTGTATCCCCCATTTAAATAACATTCTATTGGTAGCAAGAATTTTATATAATAATTTAAAATGAAAGATTCTAATTTTTGAATCCGGTGTCGTTTTGCGTGTCAGTTCATAAACACTATGCCATGGGATCGGTAGGTCAAAAATCTCTTCCCAACTATTTCGCAATCTATATGGGGTGGCCCTTTCTTGGCAGGTTTGTTGTGGTGCCACATTCTTTCAATTTTTTTATAATGGATTTAATGGTGCTCCGAGGGATGTTCAAAGTTTCGGATATTTTTTTATAACCCAACCCTGATCTGTACTTCTCCACAACTTTGTCCCTGACCTGTTTGGAGAGCTCCTTGGTCTTCATGGTGCCGCTTGCTTGGTGGTGCCCCTTGCTTAGTGGTGTTGCAGACTCTGGGGCCTTTCAGAACAGGTGTATATATACTAAGATCATGTGACAGATCATGTGACACTTAGATTGCACACAGGTGGACTTTATTTAACTAATTATGTGACTTATAATAATAATAATAATTATAAATAATAATAATAATAATAATAATATACTAATAATATTATGAAGGTAATTGGTTGCACCAATAAATCTTATTTAGGGGCTTCATAGCAAAGGGGGTGAATACATATGCACGCACCACTTTTCCGTTATTTATTTTTTTGCATTTTTTGAAACATTTACATTTACATTTTAGTCATTTAGCAGACGCTCTTATCCAGAGCGACTTACAGGAGCAATTAGGGTTAAGTGCCTTGCTCAAGGGCACATTTACGTCATTTAGCAGACGCTCTTATCCAGAACGACTCACAAATTGGTGCATTCACCCTATAGCCAGTGGGAAAACCACTTTACAATTTTTTTTGGGGGGGGGGGGGTAGAAGGATTTCTTTATCCTATCCCAGGTAATCCTTAAAGAGGTGGGGTTACAAATGTCTCCGGAAGGTGGTGAGTGACTCCGCTGTCCTGGCGTCGTGAGGGAGCTTGTTCCACCATTGGGGTGCCAGAGCAGCGAACAGTTTTGACTGGGCTGAGCGGGAACTATGCTTCCGCAGAGGAAGGGGAGCCAGCAGGCCAGAGGTGGATGAACGCAATGCCCTCGTTTGGGTGTAGGGACTGATCAGAGCCCGAAGGTACAGAGGTGCCGTTCCCCTCACTGCTCCATAGGCAAGCACCATGGTCTTGTAACGGATGCGAGCTTCAACTGGAAGCCAGTGGAGTGTGCGGAGGAGGGGGGTGACGTGAGAGGTTGAACACCAGACGGGCTGCGGCATTCTGGATGAGTTGTAGGGGTTTAATGGCACAGGCAGGGAGGCCAGCCAACAGCGAGTTGCAGTAGTCCAGACGGGAGATGATAAGTGCCTGGATTAGGACCTGTGCCGCTTCCTGTGTAAGGCAGGGTCGTACTCTCCGAATGTTGTAGAGCATGAACCTGCAGGAGCGGGTCACCGCCTTGATGTTAGCGGAGAACGACAGGGTGTTGTCCAGGGTCACGCCAAGGCTCTTCGCACTCTGGGAGGAGGGCACAACGGAGTTGTCAACCGTGATGGCGAGATCATGGAACGGGCAGTCCTTCCCCGGGAGGAAGAGCAGCTCCGTCTTGCCAGGGTTCAGCTTGAGGTGGTGATCCGTCATCCATACTGATATGTCTGCCAGACATGCAGAGATGCGATTCGCCACCTGGTTATCAGAAGGGGGAAAGGAGAAGATTAGTTGTGTATCGTCAGCGTAGCAATGATAGGAGAGGCCATGTGAGGATATGACAGAGCCAAGTGACTTGGTGTATAGGGAGAAAAGGAGAGGGCCTAGAACTGAGCCCTGGGGGACACCAGTGGTGAGAGCACGTGGTGCGGAGACAGCTTCTCGCCACGCCACTTGGTAGGAGCGACCGGTCAGGTAGGACGCCATCCAGGAGTGAGCCGCGCCGGAGATGCCCAGCTCGGAGAGGGTGGAGAGGAGGATCTGATGGTTCACAGTATCAAAGGCAGCAGACAGGTCTAGAAGGACAAGAGCAGAGGAGAGAGAGTTAGCTTTAGCAGTGCGGAGAGCCTCCGTGACACAGAGAAGAGCAGTCTCAGTTGAATGACCAGTCCTGAAACCTGACTGGTTTGGATCAAGAAGGTCATTCTGAGAGAGATAGCAAGAGAGTTGGCTAAAGACGGCACGCTCAATAGTTTTGGAAAGAAAAGAAAGAAGGGATACTGGTCTGTAGTTGTTGACATCAGTGGGATCGAGTGTTGGTTTTTTGAGAAGGGGAGCGACTCTCGCTCTCTTGAAGACGGAAGGGACATGGCCAGCGGTCAAGGATGAGTTGATCAGCGAGGTGAGGTAGGGGAGAAGGTCACCGGAGATGGTCTGGAGAAGAGAGGAGGGGATGGGGTCAAGCGGGCAGGTTGTTGGGCGGCCTGCAGTCACAAGTCGCAGGATTTTATCTGGAGAGAGAGGGGAGAAAGAAGTCAAAGCATAGGGTAGGGCAGTGTGAGTAGGACCAGCAGTGTCATTAGACTTAACAAACGAGGATCGGATGTCGTCAACCTTCTTTTCAAAGTGGTTGACGAAGTCATCCACCGGGGGGGGGGGATTCAGCAGGGAGGAAAAAGTGGCAAAGAGCTTCCTAGGGTTAGAGGCAGATGCTTGGAATTTAGAGTGGTAGAAAGTGGCCTTAGCAGCAGAAACAGATGAAGAAAATGTAGAGAGGAGGGAGTGAAAAGATGCCAGGTCGGCAGGGAGTTTAGTTTTCTTCCATTTCCGCTCAGCTGCCCGGAGCTCTGTTCTGTGAGCTCGCAATGAGTCATCAAGCCACGGAGCTGGAGGGGAGGACCGAGCCGGCCGGGAGGATAGGGGACACAGAGAGTCAAAGGATGCAGAAAGGGAGGAGAGGAGGGTTGAGGAGGCAGAATCAGGAGATTGGAGGGAGAAGGATTGAGCAGAGGGAAGAGATGATAGGATGGAAGAGGAGAGAGTAGTGGGAGAGAGAGAGCGAAGGTTGCGGCGGCGCATTACCATCTGTGTAGGGGCAGAGTGAGTAGTGTGGGAGGAGAGCGAGAGAGAAAAGGAAACAAAGTAGTGGTCGGAGACATGGAGGGGAGTTGCAGTGAGATTAGTAGAAGAGCAGCATCTAGTAAAGATGAGGTCAAGCGTATTGCCTGCCTTGTGAGTAGGGGGGGACGGTGAGAGGGTGAGGTCAAAAGAGGAGGGGAGTGGAAAGAAGGAGGCAGAGAGAAATGAGTCAAATGTAGACATAGGGAGGTTGAAATCCCCCAAAACTGTGAGGGGTGAGCCATCCTCAGGAAAGGAACTTATCAAGGCGTCAAGCTCATTGATGAACTCTCCAAGGGAACCTGGAGGGCGATAGATGACAAGGATATTAAGCTTAAATGGGCTAGTGACTGTGACAGCATGGAATTCAAATGAGGAGATAGACAGATGGGTTAGGGGAAAAATTGAGAATGTCCACTTGGGAGAGATGAGGATTCCTGTGCCACCACCCCTCTGACCAGATGCTCTCGGGGTATGCGAGAACACATGGTCAGACGAGGAGAGAGCAGTAGGAGTAGCAGTGTTTTCAGTGGTAATCCATGTTTCCGTCAGCGTCAGGAAGTCGAGGGACTGGAGGTTAGCATAGGCTGGGATGAAGTCAGCTTTGTTGGCAGCAGAACGGCAGTTCCAGAGGCTGCCTGAGACCTGGAACTCCAGGTGTGGGGTGCGTGCAGGGACCACCAGGTTAGAGAGGCAGCAGCCACGCGGTGTGGGGCGTTTGTGTAGCCTGTGCAGAGAGGAGAGAACAGGGATAGGCAGAGGCATAGTTGACAGGCTGTAGCAGAGTAGGAGTGCTGATCTAGGATCAGTTTAGCCTTGTAGCCACTCCTGTGTTCCCGAAACAAGTAATTTTTTGCATTTCACTTCACCAATTTTGACTATTTTGTGTATGTCCATTACATGAAATCCAAATAGAAATCCATTTAAATTACAGGTTGTAATGCAACAAAATAGGAAAAACGCCAAGGGGGATGAATACTTTTGCAAGGCACTGTAATCACAGTATTCCATTCATAAAGCACTTTTCACAATACACAAAATATAACATTTTTATTGAAATGAAATTGTTGTGATAGAATGAAAGCTTCCCTAAATGCACTTTGGCCCAGCTTGAACAAAAAATGTTATTATGTGCCTCGGCTTCTAAATGGTAAAAATCATTCAACTATGTAAAGATTCATGTGCAACAGTAGCTGAACTAAAAGAAAACAAGTACATCCTTTAGAGTAGTCAAAAAGCAGGCACAAATGCATTAAAATAAATCAAGTTTTGACAAAGCTGTAAATAGTGCATTCTGAGCATATTAGCATTGGAATAACGAGATACTCATGGTTCATCCATCCATCGACCTATTAATTCACAAGAACAAAAAGACATCTGCTGGAGGGCTGTGCTTCCACCTGTCACTTCTCCATTTTTACACTACATACAAGAGCAGATAGGCTAACACTTTATTTTAATGGTACCTAATATACCATTTTCACAGATGATTATGCCAATACACATCCCTGCTCTTTATCTGTCTTTCACTCTTTCCCTTTGTCTCTCTCTTTGCTTCTCTTTCTCTCTTTTTTTTCCTCCCTCTCACCCTGTCTCCCCCTCTCTCTCTAGGGCTGGTCACTCCTGTGTTCCCGAAGTCATCTGCAATCAGCAGATCACTCCTTAAATGAATGAAATACACCGGTCTCAGCACAGCTTGATGGAGCATCTAACATCTATCCACATACCCCCTCCAGAAGAACCTCACAACCCCTCCGCCCGCTCCCCGCTCTCCCCTCCTCCCCCCCCCACCCCCTAACATGCCCGGTGAGGTCCCCCTCTCCCCTGGTCTCACACGGGTCACGAGGCCTCGCTAATTGGACATCGATTGGCGGGCCCTCCGATCTTCCCGGAATATCTGGCTCACGCTAATTGAAGAATTAACTTGGGTGTGACTTCAACCTGTAGGGGGAAGAGAGAGAGACACAGACAAATGCTTCAACTTAAATAAATACGATAACACACACGGCAAGGGAGTGTACTGGCAAACCATGGCTAACACATTCACATGCATGAGCGCACACACGTACCACGCTGTACACACAGGTGTACACTTAGACAGTGAAAACGCTGAAAGGCAAAAATACACACACACCAGAGTCAAACCACAGTTCCTAAGCATTCAACCAAATGTTTGTATAACATAATGAGAACTGTTGTAGTGATGGTTACAAATTGGTTTGCAGAAACTTTATCACAAGAGTCTTCCCATAAGATAAAAAGGAAAGGAAAGGTTAAGGGTGATACCTCGTCAGTTGTACAACTGAATGCATTCAACTGAAATGTGTCTTCTGCATTTAACCCAACCCCTCTGAATCAGAGAGGTGCGGGGGGCTGCCTTAATCGACATCCACGTCATCGGCGCCCAGGGAACAGTGGGTTAACTGCCTTGCTCAGGGATAGAACGACAGATTTTTACCTTGTCAGCTCGGGCACGCACACACACACACGTACACACACACACACACACGACAGACAGACACACATCCACCCCCCCCCACAAGCACACTACACCAGCCTCCACATCACATCAATCACAGCTCCAGACCATAACCCCAAAAACATAGCGCTGCTGTGAGTCCATCTGAAATCATGATGGATTACAACTTCCCAAAGCAATCCCTCCGTCTGCCACCATCATTTAGCTAAAGGCATCAAACTGCCCTGGCCAATACAGGTCTTCCCTCTCTCTCTCTGGACTGGGCTCAGTCTGCAGGACCACTTTTCCTAACCATCAATGCCTGTATTCACAAAGCATCTCAGAGTAGGAGTGCTGATCTAGGACCAGTTTAGCCTTGTAGATCACAATTAGCGAAAATGTGGGGAACTGATCTTAAATCAGCACTCCTACTCTGAGATACTTTGTGAATTAGGGCCCAGCTCCCTTGCCAATCTTCCCTCTCTCTCCCTCTCTCTGTTGGCTGTCTCCAGGACCACTGTTCCTAACTATCAGATCCTCACATCATCACCCAGGAACAGGGCCTGAAACACAGAGGCATCTAGACCAGGGCTCTAAAACCCTGTTCCTGGGGAGCTACAGTCACCTCCTGTAGGTTTTCACTCCAAACCCAGTTGTAACTTACCTGATTCAGCTTATCAACTGAACGGTAGCTCTCTAGGAACAGGGTTGGAAAGCCCTAATCTAGACAACCTCAATTAAAGGACTATACATGAAAAACTATACATGACCATTTTCAAAAAACGAAAACAAAATTAAAGGCCTTTTATTACTAAATGAATAATAATAATAATCATTGATATATTTTATATAGCACTTTTAATACAGAATCTCAGTCGTTTTAATTGTTTATATATTTTTTAAATTAGGGAGCTGGCAGTTCAAGGGAGATGGTCTTCCACCGCTAGGTGATGATGCAGTTCAGTAAAGGAGTAGCTTGAGTGTAGGTGGTGTCGATGGCCCAGCCAGGGAGTGAGAAACATTCGTCAGACAGGCACGCCCAGAGCTCTTCATCAGGCACCTCTGTCTCTGAAGCTCACAGCTACCTCTCCTCTCTAATAATTATATTAATTTATTACATTTGTAAAGCGCTTTCAATACACAATTATAATCTGTAAGTGCATAAAATAAAATACAAAAAGCTAATATATATATCAATTTCATAAAAGCAACAATCAAGTCTAGGTGGAAGGGTAGGCCAGCCAATAAAGACAAGTCTTAAGGCCTGCTTTAAAAGCGCCAACATTCTGAACAGCCCTGAGATTGTCAGGAAGGGAGTTCCAAAGGCTTGGTGAGTGGGAGGAAAAGGCATGCTCCCCCATTGTTTGGAGCCAGGTCCTGGGTGCATGAAGCAGTTTGGCGTAGCTTGACCGTGGGGTGTGTGGAGGTTCATAGGGGGAGAGTCGATCAGACAGGTAGGCAGGTCCGATGCCGTTTAGGGCTTTGTAGACCAGGAGGATAATTGTATAGTCAATTATTTGAGGGACAGGTAGACAATGGAGGTCAGCAAGGATAGGGGTGATGTGGGCAGACTTCTTGGTTTCTGTCAGAATCCTTGCAGCACTGTTTTGAATTAGCTGTAATTTATTAATTAAGTTTGCAGGCAGGCCCCCAAGTACTGCAATCCCATAATCAATTATGGAGAAAACGAACGGATAAGCCGTTCTGCGTCAGAATTGGTGAAAGAGGGTCTTAGGCGGGAGATGTTTTTCAGGTGAAAGAATGAAATTTTACCAACGTGACTAATGTGGGCATTGAAGGAGAGAGCAGGGTCGAATTTCACACCCAGGATTGTGATGACTGAGGAGAGGGGGATGATGTGGCCATCTATGGCAGGGCGGATGCTGCAGGAGTTTGTGATCTGCTGGGGGGTTCATATCAGCATTTCCTCGGTCTTGCTGCTGTTGAGTTGGAGGAAGTTGTTCTGCATCCAAGACTTAACCTCTTCCAGACAGTTGGGCAAGGTTGACAGAGCAGATGTTGTGTCAGGCTTGGTTTTAATGTACACCTGTGTGTTGTCTGAGTAGCAGTGGAATTGGACACCGTGCTGTCTGAAAATGTATACCTTTTTTGACAGCATCCATGGGCTAGAATTTTGTATATAGAATGTATGACACCAACAAGAATTTTGAAATATAATTCTAAAATCTTCAGAATTCTGAGATTTTAGGCCAGAATACAGAATTCAAGCCAACATTCCAATCTCATTATGACTCAACAATTAGGCTAGGCTACAACCATAGAATTCAGAATTTGGCTACAACAAGTTCCAAACCAAAGAAAACAACCAGCATATCCATTCACCACACCTTAACTTCTCAAGTGTATACCTTTTTAAATCTTCATAACTAGACAGAAATCGAGGAGGAGAGGTGACACTGAAACAGGTGAGTCAGAAAATTATGTGTAAAAGTGTTTGACTTCTAAGGAAATCAGAGAAGGTAGGCCTACTTATTAGCGTTTAATAAATTCTACCAATTAGCCTGAGGGTAACTGAAGTTGAAAAACTGGCATGGCCAGACAGTTTTAAGAAAATGACAGAAAAAAGATTCACACAGAATAAAAAAAAAAGGAATACATGTTTCTCCACATATATCGATGCAGAGAGGAGTCAGTGAGATGGAGAAAGATATGACTGAAAGTGAAGAGATGAAGAAAGTCAACAAGGTGAGGGTGGAACTAGATCAAGAAAGAGGAAGGCTAATTGAAGAGTTGCTGAGACAGATCAGGGAGACTGAGGCTTCTATTGAGGTACACCACTACCAATGGAAGCTAGAGAGAGAGTTGTTTGAGAAACAGACAGAAAGCACAGTGTCAGACAGAAAAAGATGGAGCTCAAGATGGCAAAGCTGAAGGTTCAGAACAAACTGAACTTGGACACGTTAGGAGAGGTGACAGTGGAGAGTACTAAGCTGTTAGCTGAGAATGAAAGAGAGAGAAATGTTGAAGAAACAGAGAGAAAGCTTAATGGCAGACAAAGAAAAGATAGAAGTCAAGATTACAAAGGTGATGATGCAGAACATACTGCACTTGACCAAGATAGGGAAGTTGACCATGGAGAACACGAGGCTGTTAGCTGAGAATGAAAGGCAGCGAGAGGTGTTGGACAAACAGAGAGAAAGCGCATTGGCCAACCAACAAACATTGGTGGACAAGATATCAAAGGTGAAGATGTCCTTGGCCAAGTTATGGAAGGTGACAGTGGAGAGCAAGAAGAGACTGTTAGCTGAGAATAAAAGGGTGGAGAAGGAGAGGGTGAGAGAGAGGAATGGATGGAACCTCATAAGAAATGGTTTGGAGACAGCTTTGGCCAAAGCAGACCAGGAGAGGAATCAGACCCTAGTAGCCTGGACGGAAGACAGGGGGAGATTGGCCAAGGCCAAGGCTGGCCTACGAAGCCTCTGGGATCAACGGGGGAAAGATGGATGAAGGAGGAGGAGGAGATTAAGAGGAGGAGCACGCAGGTAGCAGAGGAGTGGATGCTTGAGCTGAGAGAGAAAGAGAGAGTGATAGAGGCTCTGGAATGAGAAAATATGAGGATTCTGTGTCTGCATGGACAACAGAAGAAGGGATGGGAGATGGAAGAGAGAGATGGAAAAGGAGAGGTTGGAGCTTACTGGGGAGTGGGAGAGAAAGAACAGTGGTGAAATTGAGAAAATGCAAAGGGAAAAAGAGAGATGGGCAATAGAGAAGAGAGATATGGAGGAGAGGATGAAGGAGGCTTACATAAAGCTGTACCAGATGCAGACTGTCCTGAGGTTCAGAGAGCAAGAGCATGTACGGTACTCCATTTAACCAGTCACAGTTCAGGGAGGTCACAAGTCACCTCCTAAGGGTTACACTATTAGATTCAATAGATTAAGTTGACTGCATGCTAGAGAAGGAGTAATAATAATATCTCAGATCACTGTCTATCTCAAGGCCATCAGACTGTTAAATAGCCATCACCAGTAGGCTACCACCCGGTTACTCAACCCTGCACCTTAGAGGCTGATGCCCTGTGAGGGAAAAAAGTATTTGAAAGTGTTGTGGTCAGATGAGACCAAAATCGAGCTCTTTGGCATCAACTCACCGTGTTTGGAGGAGGAGTAATGCTGCCTATGACCCCAAGAACACCATCCCCACCGTCAAACATGGAGGTGGAAACATTATGCTTTGGGGGTGTTTTTCTGCTAAGGGGACAGGACAACTTCACCGCATCAAAGGGATGATGGACGGGGCCATGTACCGTCAAATCTTGGGTGAGAACCTCCTTCCCTCAGCCAGGGCATTGAAAATGGGTCGTGGATGGGTATTCCAGCATGACAATGACCCAAAACACACGGCCAAGGCAACAAAGGAGTGGCTCAAGAAGAAGCACATTAAGGTCCTGGAGTGGCCTAGCCAGTCTCCAGACCTTAATCCCATAGAAAATCTGTGGAGGGAGCTGAAGGTTCGAGTTGCCAAACGTCAGAGTGGGACAAAATCCCTCCTAGATGTGTGCAAACCTGGTGGCCAACTACAAGGAACGTCTGACCTCTGTGATTAACAACAAGAGTTTTGCCACCAAGTACTAAGTCATGTTTTGCAGATGTGTCAAATACTTATTTCCCTCAATAAAATGCAAATCAATTTATAACATTTTTGACATGCGTTTTTCTGGATTTTTGTTGTTGTTATTCTGTCTCTCACTGTTCAAATAAACCTACCATTAAAATTATAGACTGATCATTTATTTGTCAGTGGGCAAACGTACAAAATCACCAGGGGATCAAATACTTTTTTCCCTCACTGTATGTATATGTGTATATACAGTGGGGAAAAAAAGTATTTAGTCAGCCACCAATTGTGCAAGTTCTCCCACTTAAAAAGATGAGAGAGGCCTGTAATTTTCATCATAGGTACACGTCAACTATGACAGACAAATTGAGGGAAAAAAATCCAGAAAATCACATTATAGGATTTTTAATGAATTTATTTGCAAATTATGGTGGAAAATAAGTATTTGGTCACCTACAAACAAGCAAGATTTCTGGCTCTCACAGACCTGTAACTTCTTCTTTAAGAGGCTCCTCTGTCCTCCACTCGTTACCTGTATTAATGGCACCTGTTTGAACTTGTTATCAGTATAAAAGACACCTGTCCACAACCTCAAACAGTCACTCTCCAAACTCCACTACGGCCAAGACCAAACAGCTGTCAAAGGACACCAGAAACACAATTGTAGACCTGCACCAGGCTGGGAAGACTGAATCTGCATTAGGTAAGCAGCTTGGTTTGAAGAAATCAACTGTGGGAGCAATTATTAGGAAATGGAAGACATACAAGACCACTGATAATCTCCCTCGATCTGGGGCTCCACGCAAGATCTCACCCCGTGGGGTCAAAATGATCACAAGAATGGTGAGCAAAAATCCCAGAACCACACGGGGGGACCTAGTGAATGACCTGCAGAGAGCTGGGACCGAAGTGACAAAGCCTACCATCAGTAACACACTACGCCGCCAGGGACACAAATCCTGCAGTGCCAGACGTGTCCCCCTGCTTAAGCCAGTACATGTCCAGGCCCGTCTGAAGTTTGCTAGAGTGCATTTGGATGATCCAGAAGAGGATTGGGAGAATGTCAGATGAAACCAAAATATATTTTTGGTAAAAACTCAACTCGTCGTGTTTGGAGGACAAAGAATGCTGAGTTGCATCCAAAGAACACCATACCTACTGTGAAGCATGGGGGTGGAAACATCATGCTTTGGGGCTGTTTTTCTGCAAAGGGACCAGGACGACTAATCTGTGTAAAGGAAAGAATGAATGGGGCCATGTATCGTGAGATTTTGAGTGAAAACCTCCTTCCATCAGCAAGGGCATTGAAGATGAAACGTGGCTGGGTCTTTCAGCATGACAATGATCCCAAACACACCGCCCGGGCAACGAAGGAGAGGCTTCGTAAAAAGCATTTCAAGGTCCTGGAGTGGCCTAGCCAGTCTCCAGATCTCAACCCCATAGAAAATCTTTGGAGGGAGTTGAAAGTCTGTGTTGCCCAGCGACAGCCCCAAAACATCACTGCTCTAGAGGAGATCTGCATGGAGGAATGGGCCAAAATACCAGCAACAGTGTGTGAAAACCTTGTGAAGACTTACAGAAAACGTTTGACCTGTGTCATTGCCAACAAAGGGTATATAACAAAGTATTGAGAAACTTTTGTTATTGACCAAATACTTATTTTCCACCATAATTTGCAAATAAATTAATAAAAAATCCTACAATGTGATTTTCTGGAAATTTTTTTCTCATTTTGTCTGTCATAGTTGACGTGTACCTATGATGAAAATTACAGGCCTCTCTCATCTTTTTAAGTGGGAGAACTTGCACAATTGGTGGCTGACTAAATACTTTTTTTCTCCACTGTATATTTGCGAGAAGAAAAAAAAACATATGGGGGATTGGAAGTGATGCAGACAATTACATTGATGGAAGTTACAATCTATCTGCAATATTAAAGCTGATCTACCAAAAAAAATAAAAATAAAGATCTGTCAGACAGTGCCAGAGCTAATCAATAGATATTCAAATTTACTGACACATACTGCTAGAGCTTAGGTGACAGCACACACACATACACACAGACACACACAGACACACACATACACAGACACACACACACACACACACACACACACACAGCGAATCATGCTCCTTTACCATACAATAATGGTCTACATTAGAGGTGACATTAAACATTGTCACACAGAGAACAAATGTAAAATATTACGTATGTAGGTCACTGTACCAAGGACGAGGACTCATAATATTGTAATAAGTAGTCCTGTGTATCTCAGTTGGTAGATCATGGCGTTTGCAACGCCAGGGTTGTGGGTTCGATTCCCACGGGGGGCCAGTATGAAAAATGTATGCACTCACTAACTGTAAGTTGCTCTGGATAAGAGCATCTGCTAAATGACTAAAATGTTTTAAAAAATAAGTACAGCGGCTTGCAAAAGTATTCTCCCCCCCTTGGCATTTTTCCTATTTTGTTGTCTTACAACCTGGAATTAAAATGGATTTTTGGGGGGTTTGTATCATTTGATTTACACAACATGCCTACCACTTTGAAGATGCAAAATATTTTTTCTTGTGAAACAAACAAGAAATAAGACAAAAAAACTGAAAACTTGAGCGTGCATAACTATTCACCACCCCAAAGTCAATACTTTGTAGAGCCACCTTTTGCAGCAATTACAGCTGCAAGTACTTGGGGTATGTCTCTATAAGCTTGGCACATCTAGCCACTGTGATTTTTGCCCATTCTTCAAGGCAAAACTGCTCCAGCTCCTTCAAGTTGGATGGGTTCCGCTGGTGTACAGCAATCTTTAAGTCATACCACAGACTCTGAATTGGATTGAGGTCTGGGCTTTGACTAGGTCATTCCAAGACATTTAAATGTTTCCCCTTAAACCACTCGAGTGTTGCTTTAGCAGTATGCTTAGGGTCATTGTCCTTTTGGAAGGTGAACCTCCATCCCAGTCTCAAATCTCTGGAAGACTGAAACAGGTTTCCCTCAAGAATTTCCCTGTATTTAGCGCCAACCATCATTCCTTCAATTCTGACCAATTTCCTAGTCCCTGCAGATGAAAAACATCCCCACAGCATGATGCTGCCACCACCATGCTTCACTGTGGGGATGGTGTTCTCGGGGTGATGAGAGGTGTTGGGTTTGCGCCAGACATAGCGTTTTCCTTGATGGCCAAAAAGCTCAATTTTAGTCTCATGTTATTCTGTCTCTCACTGTTCAAATAAACCTACCATTAAAATTATAGACTGATCATTCCTTTGTCAGTGGGCAAACGTACAAAATCAGCAGGGGATCAAATACTTTTTCCCCTCACTGTACATAGACATGGAATCACTGGCCACTTTAATAATGGAACACTAGTCACTTTAATAATGTTTACATACTGCTTTACTTATCTCATATGTATATACTGTATTCTATTCTACTGTATTTTAGTCAATGTTACTCCGACATTGCTCGTCCTAATATTTATATATTTCTTAATTCCATTATTTTACTTTTAGATGTGTGTATTGTTGTGAATTGTTAGATACTACTGCACTGTTGGAGCTAGGAACACAAGCATTACGCTACACCCGCAATAACATCTGCTAAATATATGTATGTGACCAATAAAATTTGATTTGATTTGAACATATTTGGACTTTCTCTTTCAGATGGAAACGAAAAGCACCCAGAGAGTCAGGGTAAAGCAGGAGTAAAAGGAAAAGAAAGAAAGAAAGATGTTGGAGAAGAACAAAGTGCTGCTCAGATCTAGAAAAGCAGATAGTAAGGAAGAAGTCACGAGTGCCACCAGTGATCCTGGTTCGAATCCAGGCTCTGTCGTAGCCGGCCGCGACCGGGAGACCCATGGGGCGGCGCACAATTGGCCCAGCATCGTCCAGGGTAGGGGAGGGAATGGCCGGCAGGGATGTAGCTCAGTTGGTAGAGCATGGCGTTTGCAACGGCAGGGTTGTGGGTTCGATTCCCACGGGGGGCCAGTATGAAAAATAAAATAATGTATGCACTCACTAACTGTAAGTTGCTCTGGATAAGAGCGTCTGCTAAATGACAAAAAATATATATTTTCAAAAAAAGACAAAATAATATAAAAATAGATAATAAAATGATTTTAAAAAGACAAGAAGAATAAGGAAAGGGTGAAAGCCCACCTGGATGAGGTGGTGAGGAACTATAATGAAAAGAAACAGAGGGAGAAAGAAAGAAAGAGAAAAGCTGTTGAAAAAGGCATATGGCAAAGAAAATCACATGGTGTACATCCCAAACCTCATACTGAAAAAAATATAAGAATGCAACGCAGATGTAAATATTGTCAGCTGGCATTGGTCAAAAGTTAATTTCTATATTATTTCATTTAGTGGAATACTTCATCAATAAAATAATATGAGCATTTTAGTTATTTGTCAGTATTCATTGCCATATGGAAGAAAAAATACACAAAATATAAGAATGTGTATTAAAGGTTGATGTGGTTACTGGAAAATGCAATGTGAAGGGCTAGATTCTATCAGATCGGAAGTCGAACTGCATTAGAGATGTCAAATCCACAAGCGGCTCCTTGCATTAGCTTATTCCGTACACTGCCATTGGATGTAACGAGAGAGAGAGAGAGAGAGAGAAAAAAAAAAAAAAAAAAGAGGCGCCTGGGCTCTGTATCAGACTGAGCTTAATAAATACATGGTGAACATGCCTCTAATACTGCTGCTGTCAACATGTCCAACAGCAACACAAACAACCTGGACATTTCAGATTATGAGTGCTGCTTGCAGTTACTATCTCTGCAAATTATCAATACACTACAGAAATCCATTGACAGTAGTACATCAACAGAATACCCTTAGGTGTATGAATGCCTAGTGTATTTATGTATACCTGTGTGTCAGAGAAGGCTGGTGGGAGGAGCTATAGGAGGATGGGCTCATTGTAATGGCTGGAAAGGAATTAATGGAACGGAGTCAAACGTGGTTTCCATATGTTTGATACCGTTCCATTTATTCCATTCCAGCCATTACAATGAGCCCGTCCTCCTATAGCTCCTCCTACCAGCCTCCTCTGTGTGTGTGTATGTATGTGTCAGTGGTGGACACGCCTCCGATGAGCAACACTGCTCTTACCCCCTCATCCCCCATCAGTGGCTCTTCCATCTCCTCCGTCCCTCTCCTCCGTCCCTCTCCTCCGTCCCTCTCCTCCATCCCTCTCCTCCATCCCTCTCTCTCCTCCATCCCTCTCTCTCCTCCATCCCTCTCTCTCCTCCATCCCTCTCTCTCCTCCATCCCTCTCTCTCCTCCATCCCTCTCTCTCCTCCATCCCTCTCTCTCCTCCCTCTCCTCCATCCCTCTCCTGCTCCCTCTTCTCTCTCTCCTCTCCCCTTCATTTTCCTTTCCCTCTCTCTCCTCCTCTCTCCTGAGGATTGACTCTGTGGCCCTGTAATCCTGGCAGTGGCCCCGGCCCAGACCCCATCAAGCCCCCATCAGCCCCTGTCAGGGATTAGAGAGTGTTCACACTGGGGCCCCAACACAGAACAGAGACAGACACACCAGGGACCAAGGGCCAGGGACCATGGCCACACACACACATTCTAATTTGCATAATTGTAAACAGAGCACTGCTTAATGCCCTTCGAAAAAACACACACACACACACACACACACATTTACATAGTGTGTACACAGGCCACAGCTTAAAACCCCTAACTACCCTGAAACACACGTACGCTCACACACTGGTCTCACAATGGGACCGGTCTCTTGACCTCTACACTACAATAGACGGGGAACAATTTCAGGTTCAATGTCAGCTATGTCAACTCATTAAAGTGCAAATAACCCCATGCATGTCCCAAATGATCCCACCCATCTATTCTGTATGTCCCGGATTCTATATCTTCTATTCCTCCAATTACCACAGATGTTCTAACATTTATGAGGGAACCGGACATCTGTGGTAGCCTGGAGAAATCCAGTCTGTTGTGCTAACTAACATTTCACTTCTTGACACTCCTTGTCATGCCAAACAAGAGTGGAATATCCTATTCATCGTCAAACAGACCAGTGTTAAATATTCATTAGAGAGGTCCAACCAGACAGTGTGTTCTCCCTCACAGAGACAGCTTCCACCTCAGAGAGGAGAAAGAGTGAGAGAGAGTCAGGACCGGGGGATGGATGGCAGGGAAGAGAAGGAAGGAAACATCACTCCAAAACTTTCAAAGACAATCCTGCTCAGGGTGTTAAACGCTCTTCCACCCTCTTTCCCTCCCTTCCCCTCTCTCTCTCCATCTTTTCCCATTCTCCTCTCATTTCTTTCATGAATTAAAAGTGCGGCCGGTCTGTGGGGAGAAGCATAGTTAATTCAGATCAGATCTCCTCCCCACCCCCCTCCTCCCTACCCCCTCTTCCCGCCCGTTCTCTTCCCTCAGCGACGGTTGCCGTGGCATCTGACAGACGGAGATGGGATCTGACAGTAAACAGGCGTGCGGATGCCCGGCGCGTGATTGACACGTAGGCAGGTGGGTGGGTGGGTGGGGGCGGGCCCCCTCCTAATCTTGCTCTGTCAGCTCTAATTGGGGAGGTGGGGCTTCGTGTCAACGGGGTGACTGATTGGCAGGACCCCGGCTTTGCATAGATATGAGCCACGGAGGAAAGGTGGCGTAACGGCTCTACTGCTAATGGAGACATGTGTGCTGGTGTGTGCATGTGCTTGTGAGTGTGTGTGTGTGAGTGAGAGTGTGTGCGTGTATGTGTGTGTGTGTGTGTGTGTGTGTGTGTGTGTGTGTGTGCGCGCATGTGTGTCCGCATAGACATGCATGCTCGTAGTAATACCCAGGCACACCGACCTACACACGTGTGTTTATATAGATGAAAATGCATATCGCACATGCTTACACATACATTACAATATGCATACATTGTACATTACATACACATAACAGGACACACACACACACACACAGAAACAAAGAGCCTATGATGACTCCTTTGCCTGCTGGGTTGAGGAGCAGAGGTTGTGGCCCAGTGACTGATGAGCTACAGTGGGCAGGGAGGGACATTAGGCAGGGCCTCACCTGTTCACAGGGCAGTGACCCAGGGGTATGGTGGGACTGGGGGGCAGTGACCTATCAGTGGGGCACACTAACGATGTAGCCAATGAGCCTTACTGTACAGTGTATTTCAGATAGGTCAAGAAGAAGTGTCTATGTGCGCTGTGTTAAATCCAATAGTGACGCAGTTGCTGTGCAATGCAGTGTATTTGCAGTGAGTACATTGGCATTACGGTGTGTATACTGGTGGTTTTCATGTGTGTGTGTTTGATTGACAGCTGCCACTGACCTGTGGCAGTCAGAGTGGCATGCTGCAGGCGCCGGGGTCGAACGCTACGGAGATGACCTCCGCCCTCATCTGCATCCCGTCTTCATTAGCACAGCTAGGCAAGGAGAATAACAACCCGATAAATTAATAAAGACAGGGAGAGAGAGGGAGGGAGGGAGGGAGGGAGGGAGGGAGGGAGGGAGGGAGGGAAGAAAAATGTAAGGTGAAAGGAAGAGAGGAGAGAGATTGAGGAAAGAGATGCAAAAAAAGGAGAGAGAGAGAGAGAGAGAGAGAGAGAGAGAGAGAGAGAGAGAGAGAGAGACAGAGAGAGACAGAGAGCGAGAGAGAGAGAGAGAGCGAGAGAGAGAGCTAAATTCAAATGTTTCTTACTGAAGAAATATGGAAAGCATATGCATAACCATGGTAGCAATTAAAAGGGAACAGTTTGGAGATTATGGGAAGGACACAGCAGTTCCCCTGACAACCAGGACAACCCAGGGTATAACGGCATGTAACTGTACATGTAACCGTACATCAAACATAGTGATCATAAACGTTGACACTATATTACATCAGTTTTATGGTATGGAAATGTGAAGTGCACATTCGGACTCACAGGTGTTTGCCTTGCTTTTATGACATCAAAGCGGTATTTATTATAATCCTCAACGTCTCATCTTTCAAAATATCCTTGTAATTTACATTATTTCCCTCACTCACACAACAAAAAAAGGGATTGTCTTGCACGGTGCTCAAGTTCAGAACGGCTGTCAGTCAAAACCCTTACAGCGCTGTGAAGCGGAGACCCTGAGCTCTGACGTCATGTATAGCATGTTACTGTACAGCCACTGTTCCAATTTAGGCGCTTATCAGTGTCCAAATCTGCCCTTTTCAAACCGTATACGGGTACGAGTATAAAGGGCTACCAGATACAAAGTGTAGTACATCTGCTCAATAAAATACAGAAGGGCTTTATAATAACTCTGTACTGTGCATATCCTCACTGTTTCTCTGGCTAGTGTGCAGTAACCGTTGCTAGGTAAAACACACTTGGGGTTTCACACTTAAACGATGACCATGTATGTATCATTGGAAAGAGTGTTGGTTGAGACTTTTCCCTAGAGGAGTGCAGACAGCCATGAGACTAATGCTTCTAGAGAGTTCAACACACCACCTTCATTCTCAATCATCATCATCATCATCATCATCATCATCACTGTTTGGATGAAGCTCAGTCTATAGCTATCATGTTTTCAGAAGAACTCAAATACAAGCCTTCTAGAAGAAGCTGTTCTCTCTGCTACCGCACGGCAATTTGATTTGATTTGATTTAGAAGAAGACGTTTCGGCTCATGCGATCAACAAAATCATGTTTAAGCCTACAGCATTAGCTTACTTATCCTGGAAAAAAGTCTGTCACCTGTTTTGATAGTATACATTTACATTTGAAACTTTTGTCATTTAGCAGACAGTCTTATCCAGAGCAACTAACAGTAGTGCATTTTACATTTTCGTACTTTTATAAGTATAAGGCCGTGGGTTGTAGGTGTTGTAGTTGAAGAGGCTTACACAATGCATCATCAGTACATTAGACTGCACACTTTAATGCTGAGACACTGCATAACTCATCAAATCAAATCACATTTTATTTGCCACATGCACTGAATACAACAGGTGTATGCTTATTTTGTAACTCCTTCAAGACTGTTGGAAAAGCATTCCAGGTGAAGCTGGCCCTTAACCAACAATGCATTTTTTAAGAAAAATAAGTGTTAAGTAAAAAATAGATAAGTAAAAAATAATTAAAGAGCAGCAGTAAAATAAAATAACAGTAGGGAGGCTATATACAGGGAGTACCGGTACAGAGTCAATGTGTGGGGGCACAGGTTAGACGAGGTAATTGAGGTAATATGTACAGTACCAGTGAAAAGTTTGGACACACCTACTCATTAAATGGTTTTTCTTTATTTTTACTATTTTCTACATTGTAGAATAATAGTGAAGACATCAACACTATGAAATAACACAAATGGAATCATGTTGTAACTAAATAAATGTTAAACAAATCAAAATATATTTTATATTTGAGATTCTTCAAATAGCCACCCTTTGCCTTGTTGACAGCTTTGCACACTCTTGGCATTCTCTCAACCAGCTTCACCTGGAATGCTTTTCCAACAGTCTTGAAGGAGTTACAAAATATGCTGAGCACTTGTTGGCTGCTTTTCCTTCACTCTGCCGTCCGACTCATTCCAAACCATCTTAATTGGGTTGAGGTCGGGGGATTGTGGAGGCCAGGTCATCTGATGCAGCACTCCATCACTCTCCTTCTTGGTAAAATAGCCCTAACATAGGTGTGTTGGGTCAATGTCCTGTTGAAAAACAAATGATAGTCCCACTAAGCCCAAACCAGATGGGATGATGTATCGCTGCAGAATGCTGTGGTAGCCATGCTGGTTAAGTGTGCCTTGAATTCTAAATAAATCACAGACAGTGTCACCAGCAAAGCACCCCCACACCATAACACCTCCTCTTCCATGCTTTACGGTGGGAACTACACATGCGGAGATCATCCGTTCACCCACACCGCGTCTCACAAAGACACGGCGGTTGGAACCAAAAATCTCCAATTTGGACTCCAGACCAAAGGACACACTGGTCTAATGTCCATTGCTCGTGTTTCTTGGCCCAAGCAGGTCTCTTCTTATTATTGGTGTAATTTGGTAGTGGTTTCTTTGCAGCAATTCGACCATGAAGGCCTGATTCACACAGTCCCCTCTGAACAGTTGATGTTGAAATGTGTCTGTGACTTGAACTCTGTGAAGCATATATTTGGGCTGCAATTTCTGAGGCTGGTAACTCTGATGAACTTATCCTCTGCAGCAGAGGTAACTCTGGGTCTTCCATTCCTGTGGCGGTCCTCATGAGAGCCAGTCTCATCATGGTTTTTGTGACTGCACTTAAAGAAACTTTCAAAGAACATGACATTTTCCGTATTGACTGACTTTCATGTCTTAAAGTAATGATGGACTGTCGTTTCTCTTCGCTTATTTGAGCTGTTCTTGCCATAATATGGACTTGGTCTTTACCAAATAGGGCCATCTTCTGTATACCCCCCTGCCTTGTCACAACACAACTGATTGGCTCAAACGCATTAAGAAGGAAAGAGATTCCACAAATTAACTTTTAAGAACCTATTTATTGCCTTACCTCCATAACTTGCTACATTTGCACACACTGTATATATATTTATTTATGTTGTATTTTTTACTTTGTTTTGTTTTACCCCATATGTAACTCTGTGTTGTTGTTTTTATCGCACTGCTTTGCTTTATCTTGGCCAGGTCGCAGTTGTAAATGAGAACTTGTTCTCAACTGGCTTACCTGGTTAAATAAAGGTGAAATAAAATAAAATAAAAATAAAAGAAGGCACACATGTTAATTGAAATGCATTCCAGGTGACTACCTCATGAAGCTGGTTGAGAGAATGCCAAGAGTGTGCAAAGCTGTCATCAACGCAAAGGGTGGCTATTTGAAGAATCTCAAATATATAACACTTTTCTGGTTACTACATGATTCCATATGTGTTATTTCATAGTTTTGATGTCTTCACTATTATTCTACAATGTAGAAAATAGTAAAAATAAAGAAAAACCCTTGAATGAGTAGGTGTGTCCAAACTTCGGACTGGTAGTGTACATGTGGGTAGAGTTAAAGTGACTATGCATAGATAATAAACAGCGAGTAGCAGCAGCGTAAAAGAGGGAGTGGGGTGGGGGGGGGGGGGGGGGGGACAATGCAAATAGTCCGGGTAGCCATGATTAGCTGTTCAGGAGTCTTATGGCTTGGGGGTAGAAGCTGTTAAGAAGCCTTTTGGACCTAGACTTGCACTCCGGTACCGCTTGCAGTGCGGTAGCAGAGAGAACAGGCTATGACTAGGGTGGCTGGAGTCTTTGACCATTTTTAGGGCCTTCCTCTGACACCGCCTGGTATAGAGGTCCTGGATGGCAGGAAACTTGGCCCCAGTGATGTACTGGGCCGCATGCACTACCCTCTGTAGTGCCTTGCGGTCAGAGGCCGAGCAGTTGCCATACCAGGCAGTGATGCAACCAGTCAGGATGCTCTCGATGGTGCAGCTGTAGAACATTTTGAGGGTCTGAGGACCCATGCCAAATCTTTTCAGTCTCCTGAGGGGGAATAGGCTTTGTCATGCCCTCTTCACAACAGTCTTGGTGTGTTTGGACCATGATAGTTTGTTGGTGATGTGGACACCAAGGAACTTGAAGCTCTCAACCTGTTCCACTACAGCCCTGTCGATGAGAATGGGGGCGTGCTCAGTCCTCTTTTTTTTCCTGTAGTCCACAATCATCTCCTTTGTCTTGATCACGTTGAGGGAGAGGTTGTTATCCTGGCACCACACGGCCAGGTATCTGACCTCCTCCCTATAGGCTGTCTCATCGTTTTCGGTGATCAGGCCTACCACTGTTGTGTCGTCTGCAAACTTAATGATGGTGTTGGAGTCGTGCCTGGCCATGCAGTCATGGGTGAACAGCGAGTACAGGAGGGGACTGAGCATGCACCCCTGAGTGGCCCCCGTGTTGATTATCAGCGTTGCAGATGTGTTGTTACCTACCCTTACCACCTGGGGGCGGCCCGTCAGGATGTCCAGGATCCAGTTGCAAAGGGAGGTGTTTAGTACCAGGGTCCTTAGCTTAGTGATGAGCTTTGAGGGCATTATGGTGTTGAATGCTGAGCTGTAATCAATTAAACACATAGGTGTTCCTCTTGTCTTGTCTTTTGGGAAAGGTCCCGTGTAGCTCAGTTGGTAGAGCATGGCGTTTGCAACGCCAGGGTTGTGGGCTCGATTCCTACGGGGGGCCAGTATGAAAATGTATGCACTCACTAACTGTAAGTCGCTCTGGATAAGAGCGTCTGCTAAATGACTAAAATGTAAAGGGCAGTGTGGAGTAAAATAGAGATTGCATCATCTGTGGATTTGTTGGGGCGGTATGTAAATTGGAGTGGGTTTAGGGTTTCTGGGATAATGGTGTTGATAACCTCTCACTCAACGTCAACAAAACAAAAGGAGATGATCGTTGACTTCAGGAAACAGCAGAGGGTGCACCCCCCTAACGACGGGACCGCAGTGGAGAAGGTGGAAAGCTTCAAGTTCCTTGGCGTACACATCACTGACAAACTGAAATGGTCCACCCACGCAGTCAGTGTGGTGAAGAAGGTGCAACAAAGCCTCTTCAAACTCAGGAGGCTGCAGAAATTTGGCTTGGCACCTAAAACCCTCACAAACTTTTACAGATGCACAATTGAGAGCATCCTGTCGGGCTGTTTCACCGCCTGGTACGGCAACTGCACCGCCCGCAACCGCAGGGCTCTCCAGAGGGTGGTGCGGTCTGCCAAACGCATTACTGGGGGCAAACTACCCGCCCTCCAAGACACCTACAGCACCCGATGTCACGGGAAGGCCAAAAAGATCATCAAGGACATCAACCACCCGAGCCACTGCCTGTTCACCCCGCTATTATCCAGAACGTGAGGTCAGTACAGGTGCATCAAAGCTGGGACCGAGAGAATGAAAAACAGCTTCTAACTCAAGGCCATCAGACTGTTAAATAGCCATCACTAGCACATTAGAGGCTGCTGCTGCCTATTAAAATCACTGGCCACTTTAAGAAATGGAACACTAGTCACTTTAATAATGTTTACATATCTTGCACTACTCATCTCATATGTATATACTGTATTCGATCCTATAATATTCTACTGTATCTTAGTTCATGCCGCTCTGTCATTGCTTGTCCATATATGTATAAATTCTTAAATTCCATTCCTTACTAGATTTGTGTGTATTGGGTATATGTTGTGAAATTGTTAGATATTACTTGTTAGATATTACTGCACTGTCGGAGCTAGAAGCACAAGCATTTCGCTACACCCGCAATAACATCTGCTAAACACAATTTGATTTGATTTGATTTGATTTGATGTGAGCCATGACCAGCCTTTCAAAGCACTTCATGGCTACAGACGTGAGTGCCATGGGTCGGTAGTCATTTAGGCAGGTTACCTTAGTGTTCTTGGGCACAAGGACTATGGTGGTCTGCTTGAACCATGTTGGTATTAAAGACTCAGTCAGGGACATGTTGAAAATGTCAGTGAAGACACTTGTCAGTTGGTCAGCGCATGCTCTGAGTACGCGTCCTGGTAATTCATCTGGCCCTGTGGCCTTGTGAATGTTGACCTGCTTAAAAGTCTTACTCACATCGGGTAAGGAGAGCGTGATCACATAGTCATCCGGAACAGCTGATGCTCTCATGCATGCTTCAGTGTTGCTTGCCTCGAAGCGAGCATAGAAGTGATTTAGCTCGTCTGGTAGGCTCGTGTCACTGGGCAGCTCGCGGCTGTGCTTCCCTTTGTAGTCTGATATGTAGGCTATGTGTGCCGTTTTTAAATGTATGTAGTTCTGTCCTTGAGCTGTTGTTGTCTATTACTGTTCTGTATTATGTCATGTTCCATGTTCTGTGTGGACCCCAGGAAGAGTAGCTGCGGCTTTTGCAACAGCTAATTGGGATCCTAATAAAATACAAAAAATACCAAGGAGGCCGATGGACGATATTTTAGGCCGGTATTCAATATAATTAAATTTGAACATTTTGATGACAACATTTCCCAGAGACAGCCATGTATGCACTAATGCATCAATTTTTAAATCAAACAATACATTTGACATTGGTAAAAACAATCTAACTACACAACATAATGGTAATAATTTTATTTGAATGGTAAATCTCTTGATAAACTGGTTAAATTAAGACGGCATAGGCCTACTCACAATACAGGTATGCATATTCAATAGGAGTGTGTGCATGCATTGAGTTATTGAGCTTGTTTTGGCTGATCAGTGGAGTCCATGGTGCTATAGATAACAAACAATCTGTTTGCCTTCCTTTTGGGACTTATATTAGCCTACTGATCAACAACATTTGCATAGAGGCATCACTCCAGCATGTCACGCCTGTATGGAAAGACATCATGCTGTTAGTTTGAGAATATAAAATAACATCTATTCAATGCAAATGGATCCAACATAACATCATGATTTGGGATCACGGATACTTATGAAACTAGTGTTTTTAGTCATTTTCTGTGATCGGGATAACGTTTTTTTTCCCCAGCTGTCAGGATGCATTTCTAAACAACTCAGCTGCCAGGGTGAAATTAGAAAAAACTCAGTTGGCATTTTCAGCTATCTGTCAAGAAATGGGCGGGTTGTAACTTCATCCTACAGACCCTGGTTCGATTTGAGGCTGTATCACAGCCCGGCTGTGATTGGGAGTCCCATAGGGCGGCACACAATTGGCCCAGCATCGTCCGTGTTTGGCCGGGGTAGGCCGTCATTGTAAATTAGAATTTGTTCTTAATTGACTTGCCTAGTTAAATAAAAGGTACAAATACATACAAATAATCCTACTGCTACAATTGGATAGAGGCTTTAATTACTCCCTTTCACATCTCCTCACATCTTTTCCATCGCTCGTATCACTTACTGCTGTTTCCTGCTACTATGAGAACTAGCTCAATAGCGATGACATTTGCTACCAAGCCATAAATGTGCATATTATCTAACAAGGAGAGTAAAAAAGGTGAAACGACGATACACATTCTGTCTGAATGAATCAAATCTGCCCATAATTTGAGAAGTGAGAACGCACACACGAGCGCTGATCTACAGCTTTCTTGGTCCATAAACATGCAGGAAGATTTGCAGGTAGCTAAACCTATTGCCAACCTTTATTTAGGCATTTTAAAACACTTGCTTTTTTCCTATTACCACAATGATCTAATTCAACTATCAGCTGTCAATTTACAGATACGATTGTCAGATCAGCACATCAGTAAATAGCTAACGTTACACTGCAAGTCAGATAGCTCGATGCCAAAAATTGTGCATGTTCAAAATGATAAGCAGTTAACGTTAGCTATCTATGTTGGCTATTAGCTCCTATCTGATATCCTTTATATTTTTTTATTTTTTGGGGGGGGGTAGATCAGCTTAATATTGCAGATAGATTGTAACTTCCATCAATGTAATTGTCTGCATCACTTCCAATCCCCCATGTTTTCATATATATATATATACAGTGAGGGAAAAAAGTATTTGATCCCCTGCTGATTTTGTACGTTTGCCCACTGACAAAGAAATGATCAGTCTATAATTTTATTATTTGAACAGTGAGAGACAGAATAACAACAAAAAAATCCAGAAAAACGCATGTCAAAAATGTTATAAATTGATTTGCATTTTAATGAGGTAAATAAGTATTTGACCCCCTCTCAATCAGAAAGATTTCTGGCTCCCAGGTGTCTTTTATACAGGTAACGAGCTGAATGCTCCTAATCTCAGCTTGTTACCTGTATAAAAGACACCTGTCCACAGAAGCAAGATTCCAAACTCTCCACCATGGCCAAGACCAAAGAGCTCTCCAAGGATGTCAGGGACAAGATTGTAGACCTACACAAGGCTGGAATGGGCTACAAGACCATCGCCAAGCAGCTTGGTGAGAAGGTGACAACAGTTGGTGCGATTATTCGCAAATGGAAGAAACACAAAATAACTGTCAATCTCCCTCGGCCTGGGGCTCCATGCAAGATCTCACCTCATGGAGTTGCAATGATCATGAGAATGGTGAGGAATCAGCCCAGAACTACACGGGAGGATCTTGTCAATGATCTCAAGGCAGCTGGGACCATAGTCACCAAGAAAACAATTGGTAACACACTACGCCGTGAAGGACTGAAATCCTGCAGCACACGCAAGGTCCCCCTGCTCAAGAAAGCACATATACAGTGGGGGAAAAAAGTATTTAGTCAGCCACCAATTGTGCAAGTTCTCCCACTTAATAAGATGAGAGAGGCCTGTAATTTTCATCATAGGTACACGTCAACTATGACAGACAAAATGAGAAAAAAATTCCAGAAAATCACATTGTAGGATTTTTAATGAATTTATTTGCAAATTATGGTGGAAAATAAGTATTTGGTCAATAACAAAAGTTTCTCAATACTTTGTTATATACCCTTTGTTGGCAATGACACAGGTCAAACGTTTTCTGTAAGTCTTCACAAGGTTTGCACACACTGTTGCTGGTATTTTGGCCCATTCCTCCATGCAGATCTCCTCTAGAGCAGTGATGTTTTGGGGCTGTCGCTGGGCAACACGGACTTTCAACTCCCTCCAAAGATTTTCAATGGGGTTGAGATCTGGAGACTGGCTAGGCCACTCCAGGACCTTGAAATGCTTCTTACGAAGCCACTCCTTCGTTGCCCGGGCGGTGTGTTTGGGATCATTGTCATGCTGAAAGACCCAGCCACGTTTCATCTTCAATGCCCTTGCTGATGGAAGGAGGTTTTCACTCAAAATCTCACGATACATGGCCCCATTCATTCTTTCCTTTACACGGATCAGTCGTCCTGGTCCCTTTGCAGAAAAACAGCCCCAAAGCATGATGTTTCCACCCCCATGCTTCACAGTAGGTATGGTGTTCTTTGGATGCAACTCAGCATTCTTTGTCCTCCAAACACGACGAGTTGAGTTTTTACCAAAAAGTTCTATTTTGGTTTCATCTGACCATATGACATTCTCCCAATCCTCTTCTGGATCATCCAAATGCACTCTAGTAAACTTCAGACGGGCCTGGACACGTACTGGCTTAAGCAGGGGGACACGTCTGGTACTGCAGGATTTGAGTCCCTGGCGGCGTAGTGTGTTACTGATGGTAGGCTTTGTTACTTTGGTCCCAGCTCTCTGCAGGTCATTCACTAGGTCCCTCTGTGTGGTTCTGGGATTTTTGCTCACCGTTCTTGTGATTATTTTGACCCCACGGTGTGAGATCTTGCGTGGAGCCCCAGATCGAGGGAGATTATCAGTGGTCTTGTATGTCTTCCATTTCCTAATAATTGCTCCCAAAGTTGATTTCTTCAAACCAAGCTGCTTACCTATTGCAGATTCAGTCTTCCCAGCCTGGTGCAGGTCTACAATTTTGTTTCTGGTGTCCTTTGACAGCTCTTGGCCATAGTGGAGTTTGGAGTGTGACTGTTTGAGGTTGTGGACAGGTGTCTTTTATACTGATAACAAGTTCAAACAGGTGCCATTAATACAGGTAACGAGTGGAGGACAGAGGAGCCTCTTAAAGAAGAAGTTACAGGTCTGTGAGAGCCAGAAATCTTGCTTGTTTGTAGGTGACCAAATACTTATTTTCCACCATAATTTGCAAATAAATTCATTAAAAATCCTACAATGTCATTTTCTGGATTTTTCTTTCTCAATTTGTCTGTCATAGTTGACGTGTACCTATGATGAAAATTACAGGCCTCTCTCATCTTTTTAAGTGGGAGAACTTGCACAATTGGTGGCTGACTAAATACTTTTTTTCCCCACTGTATATTTCAACTGTACTGTGATGTCTTACAAAAGTTCTGAACCTTTCTATTCTCATTGTTTCTACAGATTGTGAATTGAAAATAAACATTTTTGCTAAAAGTATTATTATGTTATTGATCGATTGACTATGACTTTTCAGATCACCCAGTAATGCTATCTGCAAGGTTAGCTCCAGGGAAATATTGCAATCCTTTAGCCATTCCTGGACCTGTGTCCAAAAACAAGCTACAAATGGACAGTACCAAAACAAATGATCTAATGATTCTGCCTCTTCGCAGCAAAATCTGCAGAGCTGGGAAGATTGTACCCCCCATATAAATAACATTCTATTGGTAGCAAGAATTTTATATAATAATTTAAATTGAAAGATTCTACGTTTTGAATCCAGTGTCGTTTTGCGTATCAGTTCATAAACACTATGCCATGGGATCGGTACATCAAAAATCTATCTGATATCTTAGCACCATGTTTATCTAGCCAGCAAGCTATCTAGCTAACACTATAGATGAAAGTGTTAGGTATCATAATCTTTGCTAACAGGTCACATAGCTATCTGCTTAGCTAGCTAGCTAACTTGCTTATTGCATGCATGTCAGGGCACGTCAACCCGAGCCTTATTATTAGTGAATTAACTAAACTAATATTTGCAACTGGAGTTCGATTTTGGTCACTGTGTCAATTCATCAATTTCCCAATACTTCACCTTTCTGTTGGAGAATGAGCTAGCTTGCTGCTGATGATGATTTTCCCAGCTGGAGATTTTTTGGCTTTGTGCAGTGCTTGTGGCATAGCAGCGGTTTTGCTATGTAGAGGGACTTTCAGCAAAGCCGATAGAAAAAGGCAGATAGCCGATAGACTAGAAAAGGCCAATATCGGCCTGATATATCGGCTTGGCCGAGTATCGGTCGTTCTCTAATGCATATGCCACATCACATTCCTGTTCCAAAAGAGAATAGGGCTGATAGTGCAAACAGCTAGGCCCACAGTTTGTCACGGTTCTGATTTTGGTGACTGATGAATCTAAACAAGCAAATAAGCAAAACTGTTTATTGAAAAGACGTGTTGTATTGCAGCAATGGGTCTTCACTATTTTGATTACTTAACATCTGAAAATAAAATTGTGTAGCCTATGAGAGTATGAGAGTTTGAGATACATGTATGTGAGTTTGTGGTCGCACAAACCGGCATTGGTTTTGGCGCCAAATCTTTATTTGGGCTCCATTAGATATTCCTACTCTGTTTCCATTCTTGCATTTGTTAATTAAAAGTTACAACTAGGCTACGATGTGGTTATGTTTAACAATTAAATAATTGAGCTAAATTTCCCTCCTAATTGGGATTTGTCATGCTTCCGGGTCGCAGTTTGACAGGCAAACAAAAGTGTAATCGAGTGCGCAAGGTTTACCCAGTGTTGCTGGTCAGGCTAATGTTTCTAATTCCCAGGGAGAGCATGTTTTTATCCCTCTGCTCTATTTTTGCTTATGGTTAATTAGGAAATTGGTATGCTCTGGTTGCATTCTGGGTAAGGTGTGTCCTATTTAAACCTGGTCATTACGGTCTTGGCCAGACGGGGACATGTCAGCATACCGGTGCATATTTGAAGCCTGTGTCTTCTTTTGAAAGAGCGCTAGCCTACTTATATTTTGAATCAGTTCAGTTTATGTTCCTTTCATCACCCTGCTTGTTATTTTTGTTGAACAGGCCTATACTGAATACAGTTTTGCCGGCTTTATATCTTCAAATTCACTGTTAATAAAAGCCCCATCCTGGGCAATCAAACCGTAGGCTACCATAATTTTCTGCCTCCTCACTCTAACATCCACCGCGATGGCCTACCTCACACAGCTGAAGATGCTAATATTGGTTGCCTGTGGTTACTGTTTGAATCTGTTGAAGACACAACCCTGGAAGAGGAGAGCCTCTGATCACAACTAGAGATAAATGCAAGTCACCATCCGCACCTGCCAGAAAGGTACAACGACTGTTCCAATGACACAATATTAAACAAGGCAACAATAGATATCGTGTATGACTAACACATTTCAGTTAATTACTATAGCTCCTGCCTTGGGACAATCAGTGTAATTTTGTAAATGCCGGATCTCTGGGCAAGACGCATCATTCACCCAAGTTACGTCAAAATCGGGCCAGTGCTTCTGAGATATTACGTGTGACGAACGGACGGACTGAGACAGATCCACAGTCCCCTACCCGATTTCATCATGGGGGACAATGATCCAATGAGTCATGAGACAGAGGATAGGTCAGTTCAAAAGACACAGGAATTTAAAACATCTGCAAGACTTCTATTCCCTGATGGTCCCTTTTACTCTCTCTCTCCCTTTCTCTCTATCTTTCTCTCCCTCCCCTCTCTTTCACTCCCTCTCTTTCGCTTTCTGGGAGCAAGTGGTAGGGTCGGGGAGTGTGTGTGTGCTGTGGAGTGGAGGCCTGCTGTGCCCTAGAGGAAATTCTCAGTGTGATCGATTGGGAGGATTAGGACCGGCTTTGGGGCTCAGAGGCCTGGATCTGAACAGTACTCTCAGGAGGGACCAGGGAGAGCCAGAGGGGAGAACCAGGGGGAGAGAGAGGGGGAGAGTCATGGGTAGTGAGGGGAGAGTCAGGATGAGAGAGGAGAGAATCAGAGGAGAGAAAAGGGAGTCAGGGGAAGAGAGGGAAAAGGCTAACTTGTAACTGTCAGCAGGCAGCGTGAGGGGCGGCCAGCCTGGGAATGGTAGGGACAGGTTGATGTGAGTGGCACTCTGTGTCTCCCACATAACACTTTTTTCATGACTTGAGGTAAGGTGTGGATAAAGATACAAGCCTATGTTTGTTATGACTTTATGAGAGCCACACCACAGATGCCATAATGTTGCCACATAACATGATGAGCCAGGTCATTTTCTGTCTATCTGTGTGTGGAAACTCTGTTTCTCATGATCGGTCAGCTCATTCGCTTTCACGCTGCTCTCCCCTGGGTGGGAATGGTTGGAGCCATGATTGATTTCGGAATGGAGAAGGGGAGAGAGAGGGAGAAGAAACAGCAGAAGACCATGGGGAAATTACGGCAGAGCTTGGTGGACCTAGAATTAAACAGCATAATTAATCAAGCAAAAAACAAGCACGTACTGTAGCTCATACATTTATTATTTGCATTTTTTCCACTTCAGGAAAATGCAATCAGCGCACATGTTGGGGCCAACTAATCCACGGCACACGACAGTTAGGCCAGCCACCCATTGTGATGGACCACTGAACCCTAAAGGTGCCCCGGTATCAAATCGACTTAATGGTTTATTTTTCACATTATCATCTTCACCCACCTCATGACATGAACGTAACTAGCAGCACGTTGTTTTGTTGTTTGCTTTTTACTATTATGTTACGTTCCAGTTGCACATTTTACACATGACGGCATTGACCTATTAGAAAACAGTGGAGGCTCCTCAGAGGAGGAAGGGAGAACCATCCTAATCAGTGAATTCAATTTTTTATTTTAATGTGAAACATAAAAAAATATATATATATCATTTTTAGATAAAACTATACTAAATATATTCACGTCACCAAATAACTGACTAAAATGCACTGTTCTGCAACGAAGGTCAACAGCAACCTCTAGGGTAGCACCATGGTGTACCCGGAAGATAGCTATTTTCCGTCCTCTTCTGGGTACATTGACTTCAATACAAAACCTAGGAGGGTCATGGTTCTCACACCCTTCCATAAACTTACACAGTAATTATGACGACTTCCAGAGGATGTCCTCCAACCTATCAGAGCTCTTGCAGCATGAACTGACATGTTGTCCATCCAATCAAAGGATCAGAGAATGAATCTAGAACTGAAAGCATAAGCTACAGCTAGCTAGCACTGCAGTGCTCAAAGAGAAAAAACAATAGTTGATCAGTTTTGAACAAAAATTAGGTAGAAGCAGCAGAGAGAAAGAGAGAGAGCTATATTTCGTTGAATTGTTTTATTCTTCTTAGTTTACCTTTCACTTACTTAGCTAGCTAATGCAGCTATTTTAGCCTACTCAACAACCTGATTCAAACAGAATGGAATGCTATTTATGTTAGCTAGCTGGCTAAGGCTATCCAACACTACAACTCCTCCAAGTCAAGGTAAGCTTTTGGTTGTATTAATTTATTGCCACCGGGGCCCGCCGGTATAACTGCTAAAGTGCTTGCTGTGCACTTTACTGCATGATTGTAAACATGGATTGAATTGTGGGTTTACTAACGTGTTTTTTATGTATTTATTTTTATTTAACCTTTATTTAACCAGGTAAGCCCGTTGAGAACAAGTTCTCATTTACAACTGCGACCTGGCCAAGATAAAGCAAAGCAGTGCGATAAAAACAACAACACAGAGTTACATATGGGGTAAACAAAACATAAAGTCAAAAATACAACAGAAAATATATATACAGTGTGTGCGAATGTAGTAAATTATGGAGGTAAGGCAATAAATAGGCCATAGTGCAACATAGTTACAATTTCGTATTAACACTGGAATGATAGATGTGCAAAAGATGATGCGCAAATAGAGATACTGGGGTGCAAATTAGCAAAATAAATAATAATATGGGGATGAGGTAGTTGGATGGGCTAATTACAGATGGGCTGTGTACAGGTGCAGTGATCGGTAATCTGCTCTGACAACTGACGCCTAAAGTTAGTGAGGGAGATAAGAGTCTCCAGCTTCAGAGATTTTTGCAGTTCGTTCAAGTCATTGGCAGCAGAGAACTGGAAGGAATGGCGGCCAAAGGAGGTGTTGGCTTTGGGGATGACCAGTGAGATATACCTGCTGGAGCGCAGACTACGGGTGGGTGTTGCTATGGTGACCAGTGAGCTAAGATAAGACAGGGATTTGCCTAGCAGTGATTTATAGATGACCTGGAGCCAGTGGGTTTGGCGACGAATATGTAGTGAGGGCCAGTCAACAAGAGCGTACAGGTCACAATGGTGGGTAGTATATAGGGCTTTGGTGACAAAACGGATGGCACTGTGATAGACTACATCCAATTTGCTGAGTAGAGTGTTGGAGGCTATTTTGTAAATGACATCGCCGAAGTCAAGGATCGGTAGGATAGTCAGTTTTACGAGGGCATGTTTGGCAGCATGAGTGAAGGAGGCTTTGTTGCGAAATAGGAAGCCGATTCTAGATCTAACTTTTAATTGGAGATGCTTAATGTGAGTCTGGAAGGAGAGTTTACAGTCTAACCAGACACCTAGGTATTTGTAGTTGTCCACATACTCTAGGTCAGACCCGCCGAGAGTAGTGATTCTAGTCGGGTGGGCGGGTGCAAGCAGCGTTCAGTTGAAGAGCATGCATTTAGTTTTACTAATGTTTAAGAGCATTTGGAGGCTACAGAAGGAGTGTTGTATGGCGTTGAAGCTCGTTTGGAGGTTTGTTAACACAGTGTCCAATGAAGGGCCAGATGTATACAAAATGGTGTCGTCCACATAGAGGTGGATCCGAGCGTCACCAGCAGCAAGAGCAACATCATTGATATACACAAATAGAGTCGGCCCGAGAATTGAACCCGGTGGCACCCCCATAGAGGTCCAGACAACAGGCCCTCCGATTTGACACATTTAACTCTATCTGAGAAGTAGTTGGTGAACCAGGCGAGGCAGTCATTTAAGAAACCAAGGCTATTTAGTCTGCCAATAAGAATGTGGTGGTTGACAGAGTCAAAAGCCTTGGCCAGGTCGATGAAGACGGCTGCGCAGTACTGTCTTTTATCGATCGCGGTTATAATATCGTTTAGGACCTTGAGCGTGGCTGAGGTGCACCCATGACCAGCTCGGAAACCGGATTTCATAGCGGAGAAAGTACGGTGGGATTCGAAATGGTCGGTGATCTGTTTGTTAACTTGGCTTTCAAAAACTTTCGAAAGGCAGGGCAGGATGGATATAGGTCTGTAACAGTTTGGATCTAGAGTGTCACCCCCTTTGAAGAGGGGGATGACCGCGGCAGCTTTCCAATCTCTGGGGATCTCAGACGTTAAGAAAGAGAGGTTGAACAGGCTAGCAATAGGGGTTGCGACAATTTCGGTGGCTAATTTTAGAAAGAAAGGGTCCAGATTGTCTAGCCCAGCTGATTTGTAGGGGTCCAGATTTTTCAGCTTGTTGCAGTTGCAGCGGAGGGTGCAGAGCTGGTGGCCGGGGTAGTGGTAGCCAGGTGGAAAGCATGCCCAGCCGTAGCAAAATGCTTGTTGAAATTCTCGATTATTGTAGATTTATCGGTGGTGACAGTGTTTCCTAGCCTCAGTGCAGTGGGCAGTTGGGAGGAGGTGTTCTTATTCTCCATGGACTTTACAGTGTCCCAAAACTTTTTGGAGTTAGTGCTACAGGATGCAAATTTCTGTTTGAAAAAGCTAGCCTTTGCTTTCTTAACTGATTGTGTATATTGGTTCCTGACTTCCCTGAAAAGTTGCATATCGCGGGGGCTGTTCGATGCTAATGCAGTATGCCACAGGATGTTTTTGTGCTGGTCAAGGGCAGTCAAGTCTGAGGAGAACCAGGGGCTATATCGGTTCTTAGTTCTGAATTTTTTGAATGGGGCATGCTTATTTAAGATTGAGAGGAAAACACTTTTAAAGAACAACCAGGCATCCTCTACTGACGGAATGAGGTCAATATCCATCCAGGATACCCGGGCCAGGTCAATTAGAAAGGCCTACTCGCTAAAGTGTTTTAGGGAGCGTTTGACAGTGATGAGGGGTGGTTGTTTAACCGCGGACCCATTACGGACGCAGGCAATAAGGCAGTGATCGCTGAGATCCTGGTTGAAGACAGCGGAGGTGTATTTAGAGGGTAAATTTGTCAGGATGTTAGTTCTAGTAGCTAGCTATGTTGACTATGACGTTAGCTAATATGGTGACAACGATGTAGCTGTGTAGCGTTTAGCAGTTATGGTATGAAGGTTTGGCTTGGAGAGTTTTTTTCGCCTGGTCACAGAGACAGCTGAAGTTCACAAGCGAAGGGAAAAGGAAAATGAATTATACAACGAGCAAAGTGATGATGCTGTATGTGGCTGCTATTAAAACGAACTGTGTGTGCAGGTGATAAGGGGTGTATTAATTTAGCCGATTCTGTTGCAAAACGTTTCTTAAATGGAAGCAAATGGCACGAAACAGGGATGGACCCACCTGAATTTGTCCAATAGAAACTCTCGTTTTAGTTGCAAAACGAAACACTTTGCAAGTTGTTTGGACTAACAATTACATCCCAGATCAGCTAGATGCATGCAAGTGTTCAAGGCAGTATTGAATGTGTCACTGACTGTAACCTTGATTAGTCAAATTTGTCTCTAGACCTGTGCACCTATTTTATAAACTTTAAACTAAGTTAGGTTGTAGCAACCTCATGATGGGTAGGCCTATAGGGCAAATTCGAGTATCATGTAGTAGCCTAAACATATGTATGTTACATTGAGCTGGGTGAATGGAATATGAATGACAGACATCCAATATGCTGTAATAGAAATATGGCCATCCTCCTTAATTGGCACTGACTGCCACTGGAACTTGACCAGTGTCCATGACCCCTCTTGCTGCCACATACAGTATGTAACCCTCAACCCCCATTAACGTGTACATCCATCCAACCATCTCACTTTCAACTGGTCAATAGGGCCCGTTCCCAGTGAGCGCTCTATCAATCGAGGTATCAATACCGAAATACCACACTGACCCAGACAATCAATGCCCACCTCGGGGAGAGAGAGGGCACCAAATTGCATCAATGAGAGTGATCGGCCCCAAGTCAGGCTCGGACAGCGCTATTGATAAAAGCATTTTCACCTGTAGCGATGGGAGAGTGTGAGCCGGAGACGGCCTCATCTGAATTCAATACCCCCCCGCAGCTGCGAGTGAGCTCCAGAAAGACAAGGATGAGATACGTGCCTCGACTGATCATAAGAGCAGCCGGACCAGAACCAAGAATCTTCTCTCTCTTTCTTCTCCACTTTCCCCAGAACTTTTCAATCACACCTTGTGGCATAAAACAATGGTAGGCTACGTAGGCATATACAATGACAGTTTTTTTTGTCTTTCAAAGTAGGCTAAGTATTCTTTACCATCTCTGGAGTGAGCACCGTGCAGAGGGCCTACCTGCTGCTTTTGCAGTTTTCTGGGTTGAACTTCACGGTTCATGCTGTGAGAGAAGTAGAGTCAGGGTTTAACGTCAAGATTATAAATCTGAGATGGGCCGTTTTAAATTATATTGATTCCAAAGTGCGGTATTAAGCGTTGTCTCCGAGTTAACACCCAAACCTCGGCCCACGCACTCCTGTCTCATTGGTAATAATACTCAGAGGCAATTGGACAGAATATCAATGTGTGACAAGGAAGCCGCCCAGTGGTAGCCGTGTGTAAGCGCAGCACAGTCGTGTAGGCCAATAACTTATATGGAGGCCTATATATACCTGTGGTGCGCGGGTCAGCTCTTTGTTCACCCGCAACCGTCCGCTGTTGCTAATAACCCATCCGCAACCGCGCGACTATATGTTATAAAGTACAAATCTGAGGCCAGCTATAGGCTGCAATCAAAGACTGCGGAACGATTTTTTGAAAGGGGGTGCAGGATTTTTTTTGGCATGATTTAGATATGTTTCTGCTTATAATTTCCGACATTTTGGTTGGCTATTTGTTAGTCAACTTGTCTATAATTAGATACATGCAGCTTCTCTTCTGTTGCTTTAGAAAACTAAATAAACCCTTGCTCACCAGAATAATGTCATAAATCAATAGAATGAATGCTTCAATTTAGTTGACATCGGTAAAGTTTTCTCTGTCATCTTTTTTTGCGGAGCAAAGACGTTTAGGGACCAGGGAGAAAATGCAATAACTCCCCCAAAAAACATGGAAAGTTTTTCTGTGCAAAATGTTCAAATGACATCAGTTTGACCAGTTGTAAGGAAATAGAAATCTATGAAAACGACCCAACATGTTTCTGATTCCTCCTCAGAGGAGGAAGGGGAGGACCATCCTCCTCAGTGAATTTCATAAAAAATAAAATAGTTAAACATTTAAAAAGTTATCATTTTTACATAAAACTATACTAAATATATTCACATGTCACCAAATAATTTATTAAAACACTGTTTTGCAATGAAGGTCTACAGTAGCCTCAACAGCACTCTCTGGGGTAGCATCATGGCATAGCCGGAGGACAGCTAGTTTCCATCCTCCTCTGGGTACAAAACTTCAATAGAAAACCTAGGAGGCTCATGGTTCTCACCCCCTTCCATTGACTTACACAGTAATTATGACAACTTCTGGAGGCCATCCTCCAACCTATCAGAGCTCTTGCAGTGAGAACTGAGATGTTGTCCACCCAATCAAAGGATCAGATAAGTAATCTAGTACTGAAAGCATATGCTACAGCTAGTTAGCACTGCAGTGCATAAAATGTGGTGAGTAGTTGACTCAAAGAGAAAGACAATAGTTGAACAGTTTTCAACAAATTCATTTCTTCAAAAATGAAGGCAAAGCAAGACAGAGAGAGCTATATTTAGTTGTATTTTTTTTTTCACTTTCATTTACTTAGCTAGCGAATGCAGCTAGCTAGTTTAGCCTACTCAAACACCCGGCTCAAACAGAGAGGGATGTTATGTGTCACTGTCTTACACCTTGATGTTTCTCTCGACCTGTGCACCTACGTTGTAAACTTTAATTCCTAGGCTAGGTTGTAGCAACCTCATGATGGGTATAGGGAAAATTAGAGTATCATGTAGAAGCCTAATCCTATCGCTGTTACATTGAGCTGGGTGAATAAAATATGAATGACAGTCATTCAATATGCTGTAATAGAAATAAGGCCATGCTCATAAAAAAATGGCACCGACTGCCACTGACTCCGACATTGTCCTTTTTGCCTCCGTGGATTGGCGTTAACTTTTTCTGCCTGTTACCAAAAGCATTTGGCAATTGGCGTGTAGGCTATTTGGGTATGTACAGTTAGGCCCTAATGCTTATGCACTAATGCCAGATAGCCTAAAATAATGAAAGAAAAACCTCAATGTAGCCTATAGATATAAATTGCACAAGAATGATACAGTGAGGGAAAAAATATTTGATCCCCTGCTGATTTTGTACGTTTGCCCACTGACAAAGACATGATCAGTCTATAATTTTAATGGTAGGTTTATTTGAACAGTGAGAGACAGAATAACACATGTCAAAAATGTTATAAATTGATTTGCATTTTAATGAGGGAAATAAGTATTTGACCCCTCTGCAAAACATGACTTAGTACTTGGTGGCAAAACCCTTGTTGGCAATCACAGAGGTCAGACGTTTATTGTAGTTGGCCACCAGGTTTGCACACATCTCAGGAGGGATTTTGTCCCACTCCTCTTTGCAGATCTTCTCTAAGTCATTAAGGTTTCGAGGCTGACGTTTGGCAACTCAAACCTTCAGCTCCCTCCACAGATTATCTATGGGATTAAGGTCTGGAGACTGGCTAGGCCACTCCAGGACCTTAATGTGCTTCTTCTTGAGCCACTCCTTTGTTGCCTTGGCCGTGTGTTTTGGGTCATTGTCATGCTGGAATACCCATCCACGACCCATTTTCTCAATGCCCTGGCTGAGGGAAGGAGGTTCTCACCCAAGATTTGACGGTACATGGCCCCGTCCATCGTCCCTTTGATGCGGTGAAGTTGTCCTGTCCCCTTAGCAGAAAAACACCCCCAAAGCATAATGTTTCCACCTCCATGTTTGACGGTGGGGATGGTGTTCTTGGGGTCATAGGCAGCATTCCTCCTCCTCCAAACACGGCGAGTTGAGTTGATGCCAAAGAGCTCCATTTTGGTCTCATCTGACCACAACACTTTCACCCAGTTCTCCTCTGAATCATTCAGATGTTCATTGGCAAACTTCAGACGGGCCTGTATATGTGCTTTCTTGAGCAGGGGGACCTTGCGGGCGCTGCAGGATTTCAGTCCTTCACGGCGTAGTGTGTTAGCAATTGTTTTCTTGGTGACTATGGTCCCAGCTGCCTTGAGATCATTGACAAGATCCTCCCGTGTAGTTCTGGGCTGATTCCTCACCGTTCTCATGATCATTGCAACTCCATGAGGTGAGATCTTGCATGGAGCCCCAGGCCGAGGGAGATTGACATCTTTTTTTTGTTTCTTCCATTTGCGAATAATCGCACCAACTGTTGTCACTTTCTCACCAAGCTGCTTGGCGATGGTCTTGTAGCCCATTCCAGCCTTGTGTAGGTCTACAATCTTGTCCCTGACATCCTTGGAGAGCTCTTTGGTCTTGGCCATGGTGTAGAGTTTGGAATCTGATTGATTGATTGCTTCTGTGGACAGGTGTCTTTTATACAGGTAACAAACTGAGATTAGGAGCACTCCCTTTAAGAGTGTGCTCCTAATCTCAGCTCGTTACCTGTATAAAATACACCTGGGAGCCAGAAATCTTTCTGATTGAGAGGGGGTCAAATACTTATTTCCCTCATTAAAATGCAAATCAATTTATAACATTTTTGACATGCGTTTTTCTGGACTTTTTTGTTGTTATTCTGTCTCTCACTGTTCAAATAAACCTACCATTAAAATTATAGACGGATCATTTCTTTGTCAGTGGGCAAACGTACAAAATCAGTTCAAATCCAGGCTCTGTCGTAGCCGGCCGCGACCGGGAGACCCATGGGGCGGCGCACAATTGGCCCAGCGTTGACCAGGGTAGGGGAGAGAATGGCCGGCAGGGATGTAGCTCAGTTGGTAGAGCATGGCGTTTGCAACGCCAGGGTTGTGGGTTCGATTCCCACGGGGGGCCAGTATGATTTTTTTATTTTTTATAATAATAATGTATGCACTCACTAACTGTAAGTCACTCTGGATAAGAGCGTCTGCTAAATGACTAAAATGTAAATGGATCAAATACTTTTTTCCCTCACTGTACATTTGTGGATTTTTTAAGGATTCATTTTCTCTTTATTCAACTGGCCTGCCACCCACCCGCCCTTCATCCACACAATATTTCATGACCTTAATCCCGGCTGTCCAGCGGATATAACCATGGGTTATGAGTCATCCCGCGCATCACTAATATATATATATCATTGGTGTGTAGGCCAATGTACTATAGGCCTATATATGACAACATATGCGTAGGTATCAGATGTCTTTTACCACAATCAAAGGGAAAACCTGTCCTTTACTCTCAAAATCAAACAATACTGAACATAAATATAAACGCAACATACAACAATTTCTAAGATTTTACTGAATTACAGTTCATATAAGGAAATCAGTCAATTGAAATACATTCATTAGGCCCTAATCTATGGATTTCACATGACTGGGCAGGGGCGCAGCCACTGGGGAGCCAGGCTCAGCCAATCAGAATGAGTTTTTCTCAACAAAAGGGCTTTATTACAGATAGAAATACTCTTCAGTTTCATCAGCTGTCCGGTTGGCTGGTCTCAGATGATCCCGCAGGTGAAGAAGCCGGATGTGGAGGTCCTGGGCTGGTGTGATTACACATGGTCTGCGGTTGTGAGGCTGGTTGAACGTACTGCCAAATTCTCTAAAATGACGTTGGTAGAGAAATTAACATTAAATTATCTGGCAACAGCTCTGGTGGACATTCCTGAGTCAGAATGCCAATTGCGCGCTCCCTCAAAATGTAGACATCTGTGGCATTGTGTTGTGTGACAAAACGTACATTTAAGAGCGGCCTTTTATTTTACCCAGCACAAGGTGCACATGTGTAATGATCATGTTGTTTAATCAGCTTCTTGATATGCCACACCTGTCAGGTGGATTATCTTGGCAAAGGAGAAATGCTCACTAACAGGGATGTAAACAAATGTGTGCACAACATTTTAGAGAAATAAGCTTTTTGTTTGTGTGGAAAAATGTACATGTTGTGTTTAGATTTTTGTTCAGTATACATTCAATCAACATTTTTTCCCCTGCTGATAAATGGTCTAGGTAAGAAACCTTAGCATCACTGTCCTTGTCTCTCTTTAAGATGACTTGATGGGTTGAAACCAAAAAGATGAAGTCCTATCCAGACCTTGACCTAGCAATGGGGAAGGAAATGAGGAGTGGAGTTCTAGACACAACCTCTATTCTAACCCAGTCCCTATACCCTGATCATTAATGCGATGGTGGCTCCATCTCCAGGTCATCAAACCATCCACAGCTCCCCCTTGACACCCCCTAAAGGTCATAGTTCAGAGGTCAGTCTTCCTGTGCGCTCATGAGGCTGCCCTTTTCAGTCCCAATCAGCAGCTATTTTTCCCAGCACCAGAATGAAGAGACGCGTGACAAAGGTCATGGAAATGGATTTTACTTTGAATTTGACTGGATGAAAAGGTCAGAGGAAGGGCATCCCAAAATGGCACACAACCCTGCACCCTCACAGGGACTAGGGGAATTGCTCTGCCACTGTGACCTCCAAACGGACCCATCGTAGGAAGAGACCAGTAGTTGAAAAAGTACCCAATGTTAATACTTGAGTAAAAGTAAAGATAACGTAATAGAAAATGACTCAAGTAAAAGTGAAAGTCACCCAGTAAAATACTACTTGAGTAAGCATACCACTGCTAAGGCACTCAACAGAACGAGCTAAGGGTAAACACTGACAATGACCTATTTCAACTGTACAAAACATTCAAGCCAGGTTCATACGTAGTTCCCATCAATACATTTTCAACTGTAGGCCTACATTGTCTGAATAGTGAATAGGTTAGCTAGCATTTTCTTCACACTGTAACCAGTTGATAGTATTTTATATAAGTCATATGGGTGAATGAGTAAGCTTTATTATTTTTTATATTTCCCACACTTTGCTTTATAATGTACTTGTATGAAGGTGTATGCGCTCACTAACTGTGGGTCGCTCTGGATAAGGGCGTCTGCTAAATGACTAAAATGTAAATGAAAAATTATTTTGTTTTAAATATACTTAAGTATCAAAACTAAATGTAATTGCTAAAATATAGTTAAGTATCAAAAGTAAGAGTATAAATCATTTAAAATTCCTTCTATTAAGCAAACCAGACAGCACTATTTTCTATTTTTTATAAATGTACGGATACAGGGGCGCACTCCAGCACGCAGACATCATTTACAAACTAAGCATGTGTGTTTAGTGAGTACGTCAGATCAGAGGCAGTAGGGATGACCAGGGATATTCTCTTGATAAGTGCGTGAATTGGACCATTTTCCTGTCCTGCTAAGCATTCAAAATGTAACGAGTACTTTTGGGTGTCGGGGAAAAGGTATGGAGTAAAAAGTACATTATTTTCTTTAGGAATGTAGAAAAGTTGTCAAACATATAAATAGTAAAGTACAGATACCCATAAAAATGACATAAGTACTTTACACCACTGGAAGCGACAGTCAGAGATTAAAGTAAAATGTAGCAAATCGTTACTCTAGTAAAGCTATTCTAGTGTTCTAGGTAGTTTTAATTGGGAAAAGTCACTTGACTACACTAGAAGTTAACTCTGTCTTTTTAGAATATAATGATTAGAAACACCTGTCAACTGTAGAAAGGTACAGCATGAGAAGCATAGGCCATTAATGACGCCGGCCTCTCCAGCAAACTCGACATCGGGCAGTTTTATCCATTTCATTCCAGGAGTAGCTGATCTTTCTGTGGAAATAAGTTGTATTCATTCCTTTCATTCATTCATTTCCAGTCAGTGAAATATGGCCATATTTATGAATTCAGTTGAATCTTTGACACCTATTCTCACAGTACAAACTGATAATACAACATGTATACGCAGAGCTGTGTGTGGTGTGCCAGGAGATATGAGTCGGTGGGTTTGCACAGAACGACAGGAGGCAGGTTTTACAAGATTGATTTATTAACTATAATACAGGTCACGTAAGGCCTTGCTGTATACACCATTCCTATTGAGACAAATTACCATACTCTTAGCAAATAATGACAGCATTTTTTTGTGTTGATGTATTTTTTCAGTTTACTTCATTTTATCTTTTATACAGGTTATTTTTTTTCTCCATTATTTCATTGTTTTTTAATCTTCTCTTAAATACTGAGAGTGGTCGAGCCCCCTCCCTTGCCTGGGCAAAAATCATGCACTATACTGGGCTGGTCTCTTCACCGTTCACAAAATTTTTAAAAAACGTTTAGTTTTTTGTATTATTAAAAGAAAAAAGAAAAACAATTCTATCACCAAAAAGGGCAAAGTGTTAGACCCCCTAACATAAAAATAAACAACCATTTGAATATAGTTTGCTTGTTTCTCAATTTAACTTAACAGACCATCGGTCACCATTGTTGCAAAGAAAAAGAAAAGAAAAGAAAAGCGACGCATCAAGATCGCAGAACCAGAGTCACATTTTTTATACGATAGTTTTTTCCCCATTCGTCGCTTTACTTCCTCTCTCCCCCTTTTTTGCCGTCTTTGGCTGCCTCACAGTCTGTTCAGTATTAACACATTGATATACACAGGGAATGCCACTGGCCGGCATTCAAAAGTACCAGTTTGCCCTTTCCTCCCTACATCTCCCAAATAATGATCCCATTCACCGCTCTCTCATTCTCTCACTTTCTCTCCATCTGTGAAAAGTAAACCTATAGTTAACGAAGAGGATAACTGTGGTCGGGTCCAGCTTACATCAAGTGGGGCAATGACCGTGAGGATAAATGCATTCTCCACTGTAAACGACATGGTCTTTCTTTAGGGTTGAGTTACACTGATGTCTGGCTACCGTTGACAGCTCAAATGACATTAGTCCCTAACACAGACAAACAAACATGTCATATAGGTAATGTATACTGATAGGTCATTGGGTCAGGGTATAACTCCAGTGATTGGAAGGGAGGTCTGTCAGTCAAGACAATGGGAACTGGAGAGACGTGGAGACAGGCATGAGTGTGTAAAGCTGAGGGTCTAAATGAAACAAATGACATGACCTTGGTTTCACTCTTTCTAATGTGTGCGTGCACACACACACACACACACACACACACTCACGCGCACACACTCTAGCGATCAAACAGGTTTCTATGACAACCACAGACAGAACCATGGAATTCCGCAGTCATCAACACAGATGAATAGACGGTCTGTTCTGCTCCATCTCTGAGCATCTCTCTGGACCAGGGAACGGTGCCATGTCAAAAGAGGGCAGGGGTACCAAGTGGTGCCAACCAGGAAGTGGGACACCAATAAACACAGGATGGCATTGAGGGACTATCAACACCAATGGCTGCGTTTCTATACTCTAAACTAGCTTCGTCATCTCCTTTCCTTTGTGTCCATCCCGGTCATACTCAGCTGAATGGATCTGAACAGCTATCCTGAGCCAGCCTCAGTACAAAAACACATGACTACACATCACCACATACTGGCCAACTAGCAGAGCAGAGCACAGCTGGACACTAGACTAGTCACTGGACTGTCTGCATCATGGACAGCTGACATGAACATCTATGTTGTCATACACACCTTCAACACCACACTCTGGAGAGTATATATCTGTAGCAAAGTGCTGGCAGCCTAGCAACACAACAGATATGATCATCATCCACAGGCTAATCTCAATGCAGTTCATATGGCTTTCGTGGTATAGACTCTCCATCTATGTTATATACAAATAATTCCTATTGGGCTCAATATGTCCATTTGATTTGACATTCAATAGGTAAATATGCGGGATTACGCATGTAGAAAGATCTAATGTTACACCCAAGGGGGGGAGAATTGTGTTCCGCCCATGCAGTGGTGGGTGAGGTCATAGATGCAGTAACTATGTTTTCCACCAGATGGCAATGGTGTGTTCTCAGAGAGGTGGCTACATGACTTCACAATGCATTAGTCGTGGTGAGAAAGTGTTATGTCGCACTTCTCACTAAGGAGGATCCCAAAAGTGCTCTGCAGTCTCTCAATCTCAATAAACTTCAGAGAGCTCTACACTAATGATTATCCCGCTCTATACCATATTAGAAGCATGTGCACACATGTACGCAGACAAACACAAACACGCGCGCACACACACACACACACAAAGGTCATGCCCCCATGTCTCTCCAGGCTTCCAAACCCTTCATGGGTAACAGGAGGAAGTATGAATTCCCTGCCACCACTTCCCAATGCCTCCTGGGATCCTTATGGGAATCGTTATGGCTGTTCCTCTCGGCATTCCGTGTCTAAGAGCCTAAATGCTTTTCAGAGTCCGTAAAGTGCATCCCTGAATCCCACCCCTTCCAAATCCCAATCCTAATCCATATCCCAGCCCCTCCTACCTCTCCCTGACAGTTATTCCCACCCTTCACAGAAAGCACAAGGGCCAATGAGAAGTAAGCATGGACATCTGATGGGAGGGACTTGCTGTGTGAGAGTGCATTCTGATTGGTCAGTCATCAACGGAACACTCTCCAAAACTGATCCACAGTTTGAACATCTAAATGGAAGCATAGGGGGGACTGAGAGAGGAAAGGTGGAACAACATTAAACATCAGGAAGAAACAGGGTGTAAAGATATCTTCTTTAATCAAAAGAAAAACAACAGTCTTCCAGCGTTGCCTGGAGGCTCGGGGGCATGGGGTCAGAGAAGAGAGAGAGAGGAATGGAGGAGCTCTCCCAAGATGCAGAGGGTGTGAGAGCACCCAAAGTTCTGTGCTCCAGCCTCCCAGCATATCCAGTTAGTTGAGACTTTTGTTCTTGGCGTTAGCTCTGGTTGTAGCAGACCTTGAAGCGGAGGGGTGGGGGTTTAGGAATGAGTCTATTGAAGTGGAAGCTAGTCCATGGGGAGAGGTGAAGCCTGCCTCTAGTCCATTTCCTGGTAACAGTTGTCAAATAAACATAGAGAACCTACTGGTCAGGTCCTCCCTCCACCTGGACCCAGGATCAACCTGGGGGGACAGGGCAGTCGCTGGCAATCCACAGCCCTTTTGCAGTTAGGAGTGGTGGGGGTGAGTAAGGTGGGGCGCTGGGAAGTGGTTTTAGAGTCCAGCTAGGAGGTCCATATAGTTCATGTCCCTCCCACACTTCCCCCACAGATACCCTGCCTGGCTACAGTCAGCAGTTCTAAGGTCCCTTATGGTTGGGGAGGGACATGACACATGGTGTTTGTGTGTGTTTGTGTGTTGGATGGGGTGGGGGAGAAGGGGGCAAAATAAGTGGTAGAGAGAGAAGAGTCAAGAGACTATAGTGGTACGGGAGGACATGTTGTACTAGTGGCTCAAAAGTTCCTCTTTCCACCCCCTCCCGTGTGTAGTGTGTCTGTGTGTGTAGGTCTTTAACCAAATGGGGGTTGGATAACCCCCTCTCCCAACAGTTTTTCCCTATATGTACTTAATCTTACTCATCTTCTCTTTTGCTTTCCCTGTCTCTCAAACTCTCTCCTCTCGTTCCCTCCATATTTCTAACCACCCCTTCAAAATCTCTTCCACTTACGTTGTTCTCTCACCGCTCCCTCATACCTCCCTCTGAATCTCAAACTCTTTCCATCTCTCTCTCTAATCTCTCTCTTTCCTTCCATCACTGGTTCACAGCATGTGTTGTTCAGTGGGCGGGTGATGGGGGTGCAGGGGGGGCAGCAGTGCCTGGATGGGGGACTGGGGGGTGTGGGGCGGGGACTGCTGGATCTGTGTATGGGGCGGCCCGTAGTGGGGGATGACGGGCGGCGTGGTGGGCATAACGTAAGGGGCCGGGGCGGGTGTGAGGGAAGGAGAGTTGTAGGCCAAGGAGGAGTAGGCCGAGGTTACCCCGTGGGAGGAGAGGGTTGCTGTGGGGGAGGCGTGCCCGCTAAGGGTGTCAGACAGGGGCTGATTGTAGAAGAAGAAAGCACACTGGTGGATGAAGGACTCGATGATTGTCTGGTAGGTTCGCGTGGCTGTCAGGGCATCCATGGTGGTGAAGTCGGGCCGCATTAGAGTGGGCCAGAAACAGATGGACAGATTCTCACTGGTCATCAGGTTCAAACGGTTATTCTGGCTCACCCTGAGGGAGGGAGGGAGAAAAAGAGGGTTAAGAGAGAGAGAGAGAGAGAGAGAGAGAGAGAGAGAGAGAGAGAGAGAGAGAGAGAGAGAGAGAGAGAGAGAGAGAGAGAGAGAGAGAGAGAGAGAGAGAGAGAGAGAGAGAGAGAGAGAGAGAGAGAGAGAGAGAGAGAGAGAGAGAGAGAGAGAGAGAGAGAGAGAGAGAGAGAGAGAGAGAGAGAGAGAGAGAGAGAACAAATGTAGTTGTTCAAGAAATCATAAAGTAACGATCTACAAATCTAAACTGCAGTGTTTGTGCTATGACTCAATTGACTGAATTTAAAGCGGACTCAATTTAGCCAGGGGTGTAGCTGACAGGGTGGAAGGTCAAAGGTTGCAGGGTGGATGACTGTTACTGTAGTCAGCATGGCTGTCACAGCCCTGTCACTGAGCCACTCACTTGTTCAAGTGGTTGATGACGTATTTGAAGACGTCGTAGTTTTCCCTGGGGAAGCGGCGCAGGATGTCCTTCATGGCGTGAACCCGCTGATCCCGATCGTTGATCTCTGATTGGGCGACAGGAGACAGGAGGTTAGAGAAAGAATGAAAGCACACGCATGCACACAAACACACACAGGCGGACGCACACACACACACACACAACCAGACAAAGGCCACACACGTGCAGGGACGGGGGAGGGGGAACCATGGCACACACTGACACAAACTGTAATCACAGCTAAGACTCAGAGATGACTTAACAAAGCATAGCAGTGATCACACCCAGTTATAAACCCACACACACGAACACACACAGGTCCTCTGGGTGTGCTGAGCCCAATGGTAGGAGTGAGTCAAATAAACTGATATCAGCACTCCAACACAGCCAGTCTTGTGTGTCTCCGTGTGAGCGAGGCAGATGGAGTCACTCATTCACTCACACGCACAGCATTTCACATTATCCAGCTACTTCTTCAAACCCTGTCATGTTCACCTCTTCTGCAGTCTGCTAAGTCACAAACAGAGTTCTGCAATCCATCCTGTAAGTGTTTCTTTTAAAACTACTCTTTAAACGGTGTGTGTAGTGTCTCTCTCCTGCTGCAGGCCGCAGGGTTTTATCATTGTTTTGTCACGGCTCAGGGGCCTCACACACACACACACAATCCGCTCACTGAGTGATGGCCGCCCTCCGGAGTAGAGGTAAGTCTCTGGGCCGCAACGCTACAACTTAAATCTCTACGACAATGCTGACTGTACTGCATGATTGTAGCGGGTTTACTAACGCGTTAGTTCCATTAGCTATGTTGACCATGACGTTAATATGGTGACAACAATGTAGGCTGTGTGGAGCGGTTAGCGGTTGTGATATGAAGGTTTGGCTTGGAACGTTTTTTTTTGTCTGGTCACAGACAGCTGGTGTGTTGCGCACGGAAGTCCACAAGCGAAGGGAAACGGTGAGAGGAGGAGAGCGAGTAGATACTATAGTTGCAAGAAGGAATTATATATACAACGAGCAAAGTGATCATGCTGTTTGTATGTGACTGCTATGAAAGTGAACTGTGTTTGTGTGTGATCAGGGGTGTATTCATTCCGCTGATTCTGTAGAAAAAAATTCTTAGATGGAAGCAAACGGAACAAAACTGGGATAAACGCACCGGAATATGTCCAATAGAAACTCTCATTTGCAACTGTTGGACTAATGTTTACACACTAGATCAGCTAGATGCAGGCAAGAGTGTGCAAGGCATTATTGAATGTGTCAATGTCTGTTACCTTGATTACTCAAATTTCTCTTGACCTGTGCACCTACATTGCAAACTTTCATTCATAGGTTGTAGGAACCTCATGATGGGTATAGGGAAAATTGGAGGATCATGTAGTAGCTTAAACCTATCAATGTTACACTGAGCTGGGTGAATGGAATATGAATGACAGTCATCCAATATGCTGTAATAAGGCCATGCTCCAAAAAAAAAAGAAACGTTTCCTCCCTCACTGACTGCCACTGGTTTCTTCATAGAGACCAAATAGGTTGAGCAAGGACAACCCTAATCCATTCTCTCCCCAGCCCCAGATACCCTATCCCCAGTCCCCCTTTCCCTGCCACCCTCTCCCCAGCCCCAGATACCCTATCCCCAGTCCCCCTTTCCCTGCCACCCTCTCCCCAGCCCCAGATACCCTATCCCCAGTCCCCCTTTCCCTGCCACCCTCTCCCCAGCCCCAGATACCCTATCCCCAGTCCCCCCTTTCCCTGCCACCCTCTCCCCAGCCCAGCCCACTCTGTCCCCTCTCCCCAGGCCCATGTCTTACTGAAGGCCTCCACCAGTTCGATCTGATGGCTGTAGGGCACCAGGGGCTCAGGCAGCTCAGAGAAAAAGGCCTTCATGGCCCCGGCCACCGTGTTGATAGTGAAGTCCTTCTCCACCAGGTCCAGGTTATGGTCTAGCAGGGAGACAGAGAGCGACGGAGAGAGAGAGAGACAGACAGAGAGAGATAGAGAGAGAGGGATTCATTAGAATAAGACATGGAAGAGACACCTGATTTAGGACATGATCTACAAGAGACAATAATATGAAACAGACACGTACACACACATACACACACACACAAAAGGTCTGCCTTAAACTCATTTGTTTTACTACTATAGTATCACCCCACCTGGTGATAGACTAAAATACCTGAATAAACAATCCACAACACCAGCATACAATAAAGTTCTGTATATCTTAGAGAACACTGCTTATCCTGTTAGAAGGAACTGCACCCAATTGGCTCCAGCTCCTCAGTGAGTATCTCTTATTCAGTGTGGCAGCTCAGTATAAGGGACCACATGGGAGAGATTGGGAACGAGGTTAGCAGCACCAGAAGCACAACTGCTGATTAAAACTATAAACCAAGAGTAATCACAGGCGACGCCTGCCCCACTGACACAGGCTTGTTGTTCAAAACACAGAAAGAGTGTGAGAGAAGGAAGGGGGTGAAGGAGGGGAGGAGAGAAGGAAGGGGGTGAAGGAGGGGAGGAGAGAAGGATAAGGAAATATAGACTTTTAAAAACCCTTATCTGATGACTCTCTCCTATCTATGACAAATATAGAGGAAGAGAGGCAGGGTGACCGGGGGGGGGGGGGGGGGGGGGGGGGTAGAAAGGGGGAGGGGGGATAGAAAGGGGGAGGAGTGACAGTGGAAGAGAGTTAGACAGATAGTGATGGTGAGGGAGAGGGGATAGTGAGGAAGGATGAAAAGGAGATGGAAAAGAGAGAGTGGAGGAAAATAGGACCTGTTGTGTACATAACAGACCAGCTTCAGTGATAACACTGGTCCCAAGTCAGTTCTCACCAAGTAATGCCTAGTGCTATCCGGTTCAGACCTGTTTTCAGACCAGGCTCCAGATCTCAGTGATCCTAAAGCCCGGTTTAGATACAGTAGCCGACATAAGGAGAGACGAGACAAAACTAGCCAGTTTTAGAATTCTGTGTTGAAGAACAGCTGACTAAAGACAGGGCATTCAGATCAAGAAGACGAGATGGGCAGTTGAGACTGTTTCCACGGTAACAGCGAATCTTTACAATGACTCGATACAACTCGGATCCGTCTCATCTTTAGCTAAGATTTGACATGTTGAACCTTGGAAACTCCAACAGCCGAAATGAGAAGTTCTAAAAATAGACAGGTCAGATCAGATCAAGAAAACTTCATTCTAAAACTGCATAAAATCGTCTTGTCTCGGCTGTTGTATCTGAACTTGGTGTGTGGTTCTATCGCTATGGGTTACCTGTGCTGTAAGGGGTGGCTAGGTGATAGCTGATTTATGGCTATGGTCTACCTATGCTGTAATTTCATGTGTAATTGTATTGTCACCTTGGTTTAGGGTACTGTTCGACTGGACACAGGACTTCACTTCTGATTACCTCAGCTGGATTCAGCCTCACACACACACACACTTCATTAACCAAACCAATCTGGAGGTAATTAACGGCCCACACCACGCATACGCATGGACACACACACAGGACACACACACACACACACAGAAGCTACGCTACAGTGTGAGGAAGGCCTCTCCTTCCTTTATATCAATTATACAGATGCTCCCAGGTTAATTAGGTGAATCCATTCGACAACAGGCTTCTGGACAGATACAACACACTAACACTGCACCTCTATGGCCTGTTTGTGCCTAGGTATGTGAGTATGTTTCTGTGTATTGGTGAGTTTGTGTGTGCCTGTATGTGCATAGGTCAGTAAGTGTACATTGGCACCGACCATGGGTGGCATGGGGTCTGACAACCCTACAACAATAACACTCAATCTGACCAGGCAATGTTTTTCCACTCCTCAATTGTCCAGTGTTTGTGATCACGTGCCCACTGCAGTCGCTTCTTCTTGTTTTTAGCTGATAGGAGTGGAACCCGGTTTGGTTGTCTGCTGCAATAGCCCATTCGTGACAAGGATCGATGAGTTGTGCATTATGAAATGCTGTTCTGCACACCACTGTTGTACTGTGCCGTTATTTGCCTGTGGCCCGCCTGTTACTTGCACGGTTCTTACCATTCTCCTTCGACCTATCATTAACGAGCTGTTTTCACCCACAGGACTGTCACTGACTGGATGTTTTTTGTTTGTCGCACCATTCTCGGTAAACCCTAGACCAGCGTGCAGGGGTGCACGTCTTGGTTTTTGCCCTAACACCACACAGCTGATTGAAATGATCAAAGCTTGATGATTAGTTGATTATTTGAATCAGCTGTGTAGTGCTAGGGCAAAAAAAACTAAATGTGCACCCCTTGCGGTCCCGAGGACAGAGTTTGGGAAACCTTGCCCTAGACACTGTCGTGGGTAAAAAGCCCAGGAGGCCGGCCGTTTCTGAGATGCTGGAACTGGCACACCTGGCACCGATGATCATACCACACTCAAAGTCGCTTAGGTCACTCGTTTTTCCCATTCTAACGTTCAATCGAACAGTAACTGAATGCCTCGATGCCTGTCTGCCTGCTTTGTATAGCAAGCCACAGCCACGTGACTCACTGTCTGTAGGAGCAAACTATTTTTGTGAACGGGTGGTGTACCTAATAAACTGTGTATAGCATATTGTTGACAATTCATATTGTTGGTGTGTGTGTGTGTGTGAGTTGAATGTCTTATGTCAAAAGAGAGGTTCTGGTGACTCACCCTGGTCAAACTGCCTCTGCATGCTCTCCATCTCTGACTTGTTCCCACTCACCCTGTAGATCCCTTCTGTAGTGATACCTGAGAGAGTGAGCGAGGGAGCGAGAGAGAGCGGAGAGAGCAAAGAGAAGAGATAGTGAGAGACAGAGAAGAGAGAGGAGAGATTCAGTACAATATATCCACCTGATGCTTTCAACATGACATTTTTCATCAATCCAACTCACAATCAGAACACACACTCGCAGACATCAATAACAACACAAGTCCCCCTATAGCCTCTGTGTAAGCACTTTCAATAGAGAGTGCTATTAGAAGCAGTGTTCTATGCAGAGATTGTGTAGTAATGAAACAACAGACACATTGGAGACTATTAGTGGCCTGGCCTTGTGTCCTCCCACCGAGACAGATCATAAGCACTATCAATGAAACTCATAAAGCAACAGTGCAGGCTTGCAGAAAGTGCTCCGGTGCTTTGTGTGCTACTGGGGCTACTATAGTTCAAGATCCATAAAAATGACTTAATGAACTCTGGTCTCATGTGTTCATCATCCAGCTCTTTCTCCTCTCCTCTCTCTGCAATCCATGCCTTTACCACAGACATGGAGAGGACATGGGTGTGGACAGATGGTGAGAGAGCTAGAGAGAGAGAGAGAGGAGGGACCGAGACAAAGACAAATCCCGAGACAGGGAGAGGCGGTAGGAAATGAGACTCTCAGTCAAGACGAGCAGCATCGATCCCCTCCTTCTGCCGATCAATTATCCACAAAAGCTTTTCTAGCCAGACTCCAGGGGAACAGGGATGGAAAACGAGATAGAGGGGGGAGGGAGACAGAGGGGAGACATGGAGTGAGGAGTGAGTGGAGGGAGGGAGAAATAGAAGAGAATAGCAACAGGAGGAGAGGAGGAAGAGACATACTAAATAATAATACATGCCATTTAGCAGAGGCTTTTGCTAACATTTTTGCATTAGTGGCCCCAGCAGGAATCAAACCCACGACCCTGGCGTAGGGCTTTTATGATCGCATTACTGCCACTCACGAGGCATGACCGGAGTCAAGAGTCATGACCGCAGTCAAATTCCAGGTGACCACTGAGTCATGGTAACTAGACTTCTCCAAAACTGCACTCTGATGCCGCTGATGGTCATTAGTAGCCTACCAAACGTGCTAACGGCCAGTCGCTGATGGCCTGTCGCTAATGGCCTGGTACTCAGCGCTCTATTGTCCCTCTAATCACTCTGACATCAATGCAAATTCAATAGAAAATCAAATCAAACACTTCATGAGAGCCCTGGCATTCAGCGTTTGAGCAGAATAGGATCACCTGTTGGGCAGCGAGAGCCAGCTCCTCGTTGCTGGTTGATGCATGGAATGAAATAAGTGTTCCTATAAGCCCATGTTGCGCAACATTTCTATAGGCTATGCTATACAATTGCGTGAGAAAACAGAGTTTTGATGGCCTCTATTAAAAAGGAGGAGGCTCTCATCAGCTTTCTATAAGCTAGGCCTACTATATTTATTTCTCAACTTTCCTAATTTTAAGCACATTGCTTCGCTTTACAACCGGAGTAGCCTACCTGGCTGGCATGAAAATGAACCGCGGGAAAAGCGTCCTCCATTCGCTATTCAAGTGCATACAGATTACATGTCTTTTTTTCCTCTGCACCTGTTTCGACAGGTGCATGATAATGGACAGGTGCAACATATTCCGACATGTGCAACATATTTATCTGATGTTATTGCGGGTATAGCGAAATACTTGTGTTCTTAGCTCCAACAGAGCAGTAATATCTGACAATACACAACAATACACACAAATCTAAAAGTAAAAGAACGGAATTAAGAAATATAGAAATATTAGGATGAGCAATGTCCAGAGTATAAATTTAAACAAAAGTATGTCGACACCTTCCAATTAGTGGATTCGGCTATTTCAGCCACACTGGTTGCTGACAGGTGTATAGAATCGAGCACACAGCCATGAAATCTCCATAGACAAACATTGGCAGTAGAATGGTCTTACTGAAGAGCTCAGTGACTTTCAACGTGGCACCGTCATAGGATGCTACCTTTCCAACAAGTCAGTTCGACACATTTCTGCCCTGCTAGAGCTGTCCTGGTCAACTGTAATTGCTGTTATTGTGCTGTTAAGTGGAAAAGTATAGGATCAACAACGGCTCAGCCGCAAAGTGGTAGGCCACACAAGCTCACAAAATGGGACCGCCGAGTGCTGAACCGCATAGCGCGTAAAAATGGTCTGTCCTCTGTTGCAACACTCACTACCGAGTTCCAAACTAGCTCTGGAAGCAACGTCAGCACAACTGTTCGTCGGGAGCTTCATGAAAAGGGTTTCCATGGCCGAGCAGCCGCACACAAGCCTAAGATCACCATGCACTATGCCAAGGGTCGGCTGGAGTGGTGTAAATCTCGCCGCCATTGGACTCTGGAGCAGTGGCAACACGTTCTCTGGAGTGATGAATCACACTTAACTATCTGGCAGTCCGACGGACAAATCTGGGTTTGGCGGATGCCAGGAGAACGCTACCTGCCCCAATGCATAGTGCCAACTGTAAAGTTTGGTGGAGGAGGAATAATTGTCTGGGGCTGTTTTTCATGGTTTGGGCTAGGCCCCTTAGTTCCAGTGAAGGGAAATCTTAACGCTACAGCATACAATGACATTCTAGACGATTCTGTGCTTCCAACTTTGTGGCAACAGTTAGGGGAAGGCCCTTTCCTGTTTCAGCATGACAATGCCCCCATGTACAAAGCGCTGTCCATGCAGAAATGGTTTGTCGAGATTGCTGTGGAAGAACTTGACTGGCCTACACAGAGCCCTGACCTCAACCCCATTGAACACCTTTGGCCCGACCAGTGCCCAACCTCACTAATGCTCTTGTGGCTGAATGGAAGCAAGTCCCTGCAGCAACATTCCAAAATCTAGTGGAAAGCTTTCCCAGAAGAGTTGAGGCTGTTATAGCAGCAAAGGGGGGACCAACTCCATATGAATGCCCAGGATTTAGGTGTATATACAGTGCATTCGGAATGTATTCAGACCCCTTCCCTTTTTCCACATTTTGTTACGTTACAGCCTTATTCTAAAAAGTATTAAATTAATAGTTTTCCTCATCAATCTATACACAATACCCCATAATGACAAAGCGAAAACAGGTTTTTACTTAAGTATTCAGACCCTTTGCTATGACACTCGAAATTGAGCTCAGGTGCATCCTGTTTCCATTGATCATCCTTGAGATGTTTCTACAACTTGTTGGAGTACACCTGTGGTAAATGTAAATGATTGGACATGATTTGGAAAGGCACACACCTGTCTATATAAAGGTCCCACAGTTGGCAGTGCACGTCAGAGCAAAAACCAAGCCATGAGGTCAAAGGAATTATCAGAAGAGCTCAGAGACAGGATTGTGTTTACGCACAGATCTGGGGAAGGGTACCAAAAAATATCTGCAGCATTGAAGGTCTCCAAGAACACAGTGGCCTCTATCATTCTTAAATGGAATAAGTTTGGAACCACCAAAACTCTTCCTAGAGCAATCAGGGGAGAAGGGCCTTGGTCAGGGAAGTGACCAAGAACCTGTTGGTCACTGACAGCGCTCCAGAGTTCCTCTGTGGAGACTTTCCAGAAGGCCAACCATCTCTGCAGCACTCTACTAATCAGGCCTTTATGGTAGAGTGGCCAGACGGAAGCCACTCTTCAGTAAAAGGCACGACAGCCCGCTTGGAGTTTGTCAAAAGGCACCTAAGGGACTCTCATACCATGAGAAACAAGATTCTCTGGTCTGATGAAACCAAGATTGAACTATTTGGCCGAATGCCAAGCGTGACATCAGTAGAAAACCTGGCACCATCCCTACGGTGAAGCATGGTGGTGGCAGCATCATGCTGTGGGGATGTTTTTCAGTGGCAGGGACTGGGAGGCTAGTCAGGATCGAGGGAAAGATGAACGGAGCAAAGTACAGAGAGATCCTTGAGGACCTCAGACTGGGGTGAAGGTTCACCTTCTAACAGGACAATGACCCTAAGCACACAGCCAAGACAACACAGGAGTGGCTTCGGGACAAGTCTCAATGTCCTTGAGTGCCCCAGCCAGAGCCCGGACTTGAACCCGATCTATAAATGTGCAAAAATGTGCTTCATCAAGCGGTCTGAATACTTTCCGAATGCACTGTATGTGTATCTACATAGGGCAGCAGCCTCTAAGGTGCAGGATTGAGTAACTGGGTGGTAGCCGGCTAGTGACAGTGACTAAGTTCAGGGCAGGGTACTGGGTGGAGGCCGGCTAGTAATGGCTATTTAACAGTCAGATGGCCTTGAGCAAGAAGCTGTTTTTCAGTCTCTCGGTCCCAGCTTTATTTAGTACATATAAAGATAAGATACATTTGAGAATAGTCGGTTGGATGCCTTATTTCGCGACTTTTTCTAAATCATAGTCGCATGCATCATGTACCCTAGCCCATAGACCTATATGTTTTGTTAAGGTTTGTATTACAAAAGTGGCCAAACTCCAAAATGTAACATTTAGGCCTAGGACCCCTGGAACACATTTGGAGAGCCCATAGCCCATAGCCTACAGAGAGCCTAGTGAAATGTGTTCTTATAAGAGGATCCCAGCTTTCTCGTGATGCTACATTTATTGCTAAATTCTTAAAATTAAGCACATTAATCCGTTTTACAACCGATGTAGCCTGCCTGGCATATTAAAAACGTAACCACACATAACCTCCATCCGCTATTCCAATTTTTTTTTTTGTGGACCACTGTAAATAAAAAAATATTCCACACATACACTGAGTATCCAAAACATTAAAGGGATAATCCACCCAAAACTACGAATTCCTGTTATTAAGAGTGTTAAATAACACAAATATGTGAGAACAATATTTTTTTGTGAACAAATGTTTCATTTTGTTGTTATAACAATGTTGGTAGAAACATGTGAAAATCAGTTTGGGGAAATGTGTTGCAGCTCAAGTCTACTACAAAAAACCACAATGCAATGCTCTCTCTCTCTCTCTCCCTGGGCTGGCTGGCTAGAAAACATAGCTACACACAATAATACCAAACTCAATATCAGCATGTGGAGTAGCTAGTTAGCTGTAACATCGGCTAAACAAACTGCCCCATCAATTTAGGAGTCTAACTAACCGAGTTCAACTTGCAGTTCGTCTCTGCCACTGAGCTATAAATGGGGTCTCTGCCCAGAGCGAGAGCAACATTACGTTGCTTTACCACAGAGATAATTTTGAGGGGATGGAAACTCCATTAGGATCGGATTGCGTGATGATTAGCTTAGGAACCGCGTGACGCAGCATGACAACGTGAATGCGATGGGTCGACAGTCAGTCGGGTGGGGCGTTTCTCCATTAATTTCCCAATGGGATTCCTATCTCCGCCTTTCTATAATATATCTGTTTCCTACAGACACGGTGCATTGCGACATGGTACTTGATTTGTTACACTGATTAGATTGAGCACATCTAAGCGAAATATATACTTTGTCATGATGACATAAACGGATGGATGTGTTCTAGACAAGTATGCCCATACCATCTGTTGGCTGATTTGGCGATCTGGAGTGCAGGTAATTGTTTTAAAAGCGTTCTAAAATGTGATAGTGTGTTAACCCCTATCTCCAGTGACGACAATTATGTAGCTATGACGCGTTCCTACATGATTTCCTGATTGTCACAGGGGGACCACTTGAATCATGCAAAAAACATGTATTTTACCTATCCACTGACAGAACAAAACAAACAACAGGAGTTTCATGATTTTTATTTCTGGGGGTGGATTATTCCTTTAAGAACACATGCTCTTTCCATGACATCGTTTTCACCTGGATTCATCTGGTCAGTCTATGATCCCTTATTGATGTTACTTGTTAAATCCACTTCAATCAGTGTAGATGAAGGGGAGGAGACAGGTTAAAGAAGGATTTTAGAGCCTTGAGACAATTGAGACATGGATTGTGTATGTGTACCATTCAGAAGTTGAATGGGCAGTACAAAAGATTTAAGTGCCTTTGAACGTGGTATGGTAGTAGGTGCACCGGTTTTGTCAAGAACTGCAACACTGTTGGGTTTTTCACGCTCAACAGTTTTCCATGTGTATCAAGAATGGTCCACCACCCAAAGGACATTCAGCAAAATTAACACAACTGTGGGAAGCATTGGAGTCAACATGGGCCAGCATCCCTGTGGAACGCTTTCGACACCTTGTAGAGCCCATGCCCTGACGAATTGAGGATGTTCTGAGGGCAAAAGGGGGGGAAGGGGGTGCAACTCAATACTAGGAAGATGTTCCTAATGTTTGGTATACACCACCCACTAGTGTTGTGGGGGCTGTGCTTTGGCAAAGTGGGTGGGGTTATATCCTGCCTGGTAGGCCCTGTCCGGGGGTATCGTCGGACGGGGCTACAGTGCCCCCCGACCCCCCCGTCTCAGTCTCCAGTATCTATGCTGCAATAGTGCCGGGGGCTAGGGTCAGTCTGTCAGTCTGTCCTATCTGGTGTAATTATCCTGTCTTATCTGGTGTCCTGTGTGAACTTAAGTATGCTCCCTCTAATTCTCCTCTCCCTCCCTCCCTCCCTCCCCTCCCGGAGGACCTGAGCCCTAGGACCATGCCTCAGGACTACCTGGACTGATGACTCCTGGCTGTCCCTAGTCCACTTGGTCGTCCTGCTGCTCCAGTTTCTGCTGTTTTGCCTGTGGCTATGGAACCTTGACCTGTTCACCGGACTTGCTACCTTGACCCGGACCTGCTGTTTTTGATCCTCTCTCTCTCTTCCTCCCTCTCCCTCCCTCACCTGCTGTCTTGACCTCTGAATGCTCGGCTATGAAAAGCCAACTGACATTTACTCCTGAGGTGCTGACCTGTTGCACCCTCTACAACCACTGTGATTATTATTTGACCCTGCTGGTCATCTATGAACGTTTGAACATCTTGAAGAATGATCTGGCCTTAATGGCCATGTACTCTTTTAATCTCCACCTGGCACAGCCAGAAGAGGACTGGCCTCCCCTCAGAGCCTGGTTCCTCTCTAGGTTTCCTCCTAGGTTCCTGCCTTTCTAGGGAGTTTTTCCTAGCCACCATGCTTCTACATCGACATTGCTTGCTCTGTGGGGTTTTAGTCTGGGTTTCTGTATAAGCACTTTGTGACATCTGCTGATGTAAAAAGGGATATATTTGATATATTGGTAGGCTATATGTAAAGACCAGATTAAATTGAGAATACATGTTTTACATTTTTGCATTTTAGTCATTTAGAAGACGCTCTTATCCAGAGCGACTTACAGTAGTGAGTGCATACATTCTCATACTTTTTTCATACTGGTCCCCCGTGGGAATCAAACCCACATACCTGGCGCTGCAAGCGCCATGCTCTACCAACTGAGCTACACGGGACACATGCGGCTATTCAGAACAGTCTGATGGGTGAGAATCAAATCAAATCGTATTTGCCACATGCGCCGAATACAACAGGTGTAGACATTACCGTGAAATGCTTACTTACAGCCCTTAACCAACAATGCATTTATTTTTTAATAAAACAAGTAAAATAAAACAACAATAACAAAAAAGTGAGAAAAAAAAGAGCAGAAGTAAAATAAAATAACAGTAGGGAGGCTATATACAGGGGGGTACCGTTGCAGAGTCAATGTGCGGGGGCACCGGCTAGTTGAGGTAGTTGAGGTAATATGTACATGTGGGTAGAGTTAAAGTGACTATGCATAAATAATTAACAGAGTAGCAGCAGCGTAAAAAGATGGGGTGGGGGTGGGGGCAAATATTCCGGGTAGCCATGATTGGCTGTTCAGGAGTCTTATGGCTTGGGGGTAGAAGCTGTTGAGAAGTCTTTTGGACCTAGACTTGGCGCTCCGGTACCGCTTGCCGTGCGGCATACTACCGTCAGAATATTATCAAGTGCTTGTCAAATTGTGAATGAGAGACTGATGAAGTGTGTGCAGCCTGCGCAAGAAACAAAGCAGAGCTCATGTCTTTCATGCGACTTTTTTCAAAATCATTAGACTCACATCATGCCTTAGAATGTATTACAAATCAAAACATATATCCTAATGTTTATATCACAACTAAAGTTGCATGAACAACTAAATGAAGCATATAGAAGGACCTGTTTCTTTGTTAACATTTACATTTTTTGTCATTTAGCAGACGCTCTTATCCAGAGCGACTTACAGTTAGTGAATACATCTTTTTTTATACTGGCCCCCCGTGGGAATCGAACCCACAACCCTGGCGTTGCAAACGCCATGCTCTATCAACTGAGCTACATCCCTGCCGGCCATTCCCTCCCCTACCCTGGACGACGCTGGGCCAATTGTGCGCCGACCCATGAGTCTCCCGGTCGCGGCCGGCTGCGACAGAGCCTGGATTCGAACCAGGATCTCTAGTGGCACAATTAGCACTGCGATGCAGTGCCTTAGACCACTGCGCCACTCAGGAGAACCACTGAACACAGAATAGCCGCATATGCGCACTCTCTCTGAAATCATTTGGGGAAAATATCCTTTCTATTTTATTCAGCTATGTTCAATTGTATTCTTCATACTTTCAAATAATGCCCCGGAAATTATAAGCAAATCCTGTCTGCTAAATGAACTAGTGTAGCCCACAGCCATATGGCATAGCCAGATCAGTGCCTAACATAAGGACGACTCAGAATATGCTATTCTGTTCTTCTGAAATAGACTACATTTTCTTCATATCATGTTTCTTTAGACCTGCCTAAAACAAATAATGGATTTATTGTTGTTTGTGTAGGCATGACAATCAACTGCTTACAAAATGTAATGACCGCCACAGCCTTACTCTGGCATACTACCGTCACGCTCTTACCATACAGAGCCAGAGTGAGGAAGCGGGAGAGAGATATAGACAGAGGGAGGATGGTAGTGGAAATGCAGAGGTCAGAGAGTGTGATGTAGAGGTCAACTTCCATCACCCTCTTTGTTCTGAGAGCAGCTCTGGACCGGTTTCCTTTCCTCTGCAGTGACCGGAGTCAAACCAAACACTAGCACTTCCTGTGTACAGCTTATCTACATCCTGTCTGAGCGACCATCTCCTGCTTCTACAGGACTATCCCATTTCATCACATAATCATGACATTATTATATTTTTATTACATTTTCATCTCTCCAAGTCTTTTTCCACCTACAGTATATCAGACACCATCAAGTGACGTCCCAAACACACACATGCCCACGATAAGCATTAAACTTATGAGAATGTGTGAACAGCTCTCGCTCTCTTCCGAACAATCATTCATCATTACAATTCATGACAACTGCTGTGAAAAGCAAAAACACACACACACACACACACATACACACACACAGAGAGAGAGAAGAGAGTGGCAGTTGGCTCCGGAGGCGTGTTGGCAAAGCCTCTCTGACAAGGGTCAGACTGATCCTCAGCCCAGATGTGGGGTTTGTCTCAGGGTCCCGTTGCCACTGGCAACAAGCAGCCGTTTTCATAGGCCACCACGGAAACACGCTATCACTGGCTGCTGCCCTTTACGTCGCTATGGAGCTCGCTAGAACAAGGAGACGTGCCCACGCATGCTAACACGCATTCATCATCTCAATACCCACAAGGACACACAACTCACTGAGTGGAAACAGAAACATTACTCCGTATGGAGACTGAGGAGCAGAAGGGATGGAGAGAGAGAAAGATCAGAGGAAAATAAGTGGGAAGGCAAAAGGAGAAGAGTCCGGGGAAGATGGACCGAAAGGGAATAACAGTAGCAAAGGTGTGAGGGGGACGAAGGTAAAGAGAGGGAGGACAGAGGGAGAGACTGTTGGAGGACGAGTGGGGGGTGGAGGGAGCGCCCTTACACAGACGTTGAGAGGGGGATGGAGGAATGATAAGAGAGGATGTGTATAGGAGAGCAGTGGGCAGCTCGGACAATACGGTAGGGTGGGTATGTATTTTTGGTATAGGGTGAGGGAGAGGGGACGGATGTAGGTCTGCTCCATAACGCCACTTATCCCCCTAAAGCCCTGGACACCTTTAGTTACAATCATAGGGTCATCCTCTGCCTCTCCTCTGTCATACTCAACAAAAGAGGGGGGCACAAGGAAGACACAGGCACACGTACACACACAGAGACAAATGCACAACCACACACAAACGCACGTCTGACCCCTGACTAAGTTTATTTTACAGAAATAATTTTATAGTACACTACCGTAATAAGTAAAGACACATTGTAGCTAATTTTAGTGAAAGTGTTGGTACGTGTTAAACAACAAGCTCTGGACACTAACACCATTGAATGTCACGATGCCGTAATGAACAAAAAAATGAATGTCACTTTGGCAACAACATCCTTAAATAGCCTCCATGACTTATAAAACGGGACAGCACATTTAAGTTTGAGTCGGAGTGTATAAGTCAATGTGTGAGTTAGAATAGGACTGTGTGCTTCACAGTGAGAATATTCCCATTTAGTGCTGGTGTTTCTCATGTAAAGCATTTGGGTGTGTCACCATCTGAGCGCTTTTGTGTGTGTGTGTGCATATTTTGGTGTATGCCTTTATTTATTCGTGTGCGTGTGCACTGACTCCATAGTGAGAGTGTCATCAGAGGATGTGGCTAAGGACTGTGTGTTGTGTTGCTGCAGTGTGTTCCTCCTCCCTCCCGGTGCACACAGAGAAAAGAGCTGAGCTCATAGATTGTTCTAATTTCCTGCTCTGTGATATCGATCTGAAGGAGGGAGCTATAGGGCAGAAAATTACCACTATCCCACTGCCTCTGAACACAGACAGAGACAGGGGCATTGGCATCACACAGGAGAGAGAAACAGGGAGAGAGAGAGTGAGAGCGAGAGAGAGAGAGTGAGAGAGAAAGAGGGGGAGAGAAAGAAAGAGAGAGAGAGAGAGAGAGCGAGAAAGACGGTGAGAGAGAGAAAGAGGCACAGAGGGCAAGGAAAACTAAGCAGATGAGGACAGTGGGTGAAAGAAAGAGACTAGATGGAGAGAGGGCCAAACGAGGACACGAGGGAATCTGCAGGGGAAGAGAGGAGAGGAAATGGTGGATTAGGTGAAAAGAGAGAGAGGCAGGCAGGAGGGAAACGAAGGAGGTGGTGTGTGTGTGCCACTCCACTCTGCCCCCTTGTGGTAGCTAAATTCACTCAGGTGGGTGAGGGTGGCAGCGAGCACCTCGCTGGTGCCCTGACTCAAGTGCGTATCTCTGCCCCCTTTACCCACACGTGGCAGCGCAGAGGCGTCTGACTTTAATCCTTGTGTGGGAAAGGTTTAATCAGACAAGCGATTACCCAGGAATGCACTGCCAAAAATGTCAATAAGGCATGTCATGGCTTTTGCATCCTCACACAAACACAACACGCAGAATACTGTGATCTCGATTTAGCATTCTACCCTGAATGCTCTCATTTGCATCATGGAATAATTTTCCTGCTTGAGTATCAAAGGTGTTCCATATAATAATGCCCCTGTGTATTCAGACCTGTCACTTCAACCACCTTCCCGAGACACACACGTTAGGGGGATTGAGTAACAGCTGATGTTAGGCTGAGCGACGTGCCCCTTGAGGGCCCAGGGCAGTGATGTAGCATGAGGGGCATTAGGGCAGAGTGTGGCAGCAGGGTTAACCGGGCACAGGCCCATCTGTGTACCCAGTTCCACGGGGGGGGGGGGGGGGGGGGGGGGGGGGGGGAGAGAGAGAGAGAGAGAGAGAGAGAGAGAGAGAGGGGGGGGGGGGAGAGAGAGAGAGAGAGAGAGAGAGAGAGAGAGGGAGAGAGGAGAGAGAGAGAGAGAGAGAGAGAGAGAGAGAGAGAGAGAGAGAGAGAGAGAGAGAGAGGAGAGAGAGAGAGAGAGAGAGAGGAGACCTTGCTGATATTGAGGTCAGAAACTGCTTGCGACCTTTGCTCCCTGGAATAGTAATATGGTCACAAACAAAACCAGCACAGGAGTAAATCAATAAAGCCACCTACTCCCTCTATACGCCACTATATTGTTCTTCTCAATAGTCCTCAGTAATCAATAGCATCCATTCAGAACAACAATACAGCCTCTGTAATACGTGTAAGCTTACCTGTTGCCTCAATATATCGGATGCACTTGTCGATGAAGAGCGGGATGGGTCGGTCAGGTGTCACCACGTTGGCCAATGCACGCCAAAGTAGTTGCTTTCTACTTTGGATATGGAATGGTCTGGGCTTGGGCCGCGGTTTCTGAGAGAGGGTGGGAGAGATGAGAATGGTGTTATCCTTTCTGTTCATCATCCAGCCAAGACATGGATAGATTGTTAGACCATAGATATGGACACAATTTTAACACACACATTACCACACTTTCATTCTTAATATGGGCATCTACTCTATCAACCAGCACCAACACAACACACATACGCACCCTTGCAGCAGATTCTTCTCAAGGCCTAAGCTGATAAGAATCATACATTCCTGTCTCGAGCTATATGTGTGATACACATCTCCATTCCACTTTTCACCTCTCTATGTTTTCTTTATCCTCTGCACTCGCTTTCCTCTCCCTTGTCATACTCCCTTTCCACTACACTGCATCCCTCGAAAATCTACCCCATCCGAAACGCAATCATAGTTTGTAGTAAGTCCCTAACTTACTGCTGTATCAGCATTATAAGCTACTGCAGCTACTTCTGTGCCGTTCAAGCAGTAACTTCACTTGTACGGTGCACTTAAATGGGTGTTCACTGGGAATGTGTTGCTGTCCCAAGAGGCCCTGGAGGCAGACTGAGCTGAGAGCTGAAGCAGAGATGTAACGCATTTGGGAGCTGAGACTAGTAAGCTACCTTGTATTTGTTTCCTATCAAACGGTTAGCATATTCCCCTGCATTTTTTTCTTGTGGCCACTCCTCAGTTTCTTACTGAGACAGGATGTTGCTAGCGCTGAGAAGACAACATACCTCTACCACACAAGGAAAACAAAACACGTCCCTTAATAAAACACAAGAGACCAGGGTCTCTCTCTCTCTCTCTCTCTCTCTCTCTCTCTCTCTCTCTCTCTCTCTCTCTCTCTCTCTCTCTCTCTCTCTCTCTCTCTCTCTCTCTCTCTCTCTCTCTCTCTCTCTCTCTCTCTCTCTCTCTCTCTCTCTCTCCTCTCTCTCTCTCTCTCTCTCTCTCTCTCCTCTCTCTCTCTCTCTCTCTCTCTCTCTCTCTCTCTCTCTCTCTCTCTCTCTCTCCTCTCTCTCTCTCTCTCTCTCTCTCTCTCTCTCTCTCTCTCTCTCTCTCTCTCTCTCTCTCTCTCTCTCTGTGTGTGTGTGTGTGTGTGTGTGTGCAGTGCTAGCGGCGTATTAGAATGGAACTAGGTGATGCAGGAATTTAAAACATTCCACTGAGGAAGGCTGGGGAGAGGAAACGTTTCTGGCGTCTCGGTAGAGAGAGGGATAGAGAGAGAGCGAGAGAGAGAGGAGAGAGAAGAGAGAGAGAGACCACTGCCAAGTCAGCCAGCCACAGCCTGAGGTGAATGTATTTGAACAGGGAGAGAGGGTTAGTTTCTACTGTCAACTCACTGCTGAGGCCTAACGGCGGCCAGGCAGACACAGAGACAGGACTGGCTGGTTCTACCCTGACCTCAGATCAGACTTACAGGGACACTCTCTCTTGATTATAATGACCCAAATGTGCAGTGCCCTAAGGGGACGCAAGGCTACAGCTGGTGACCCTCATCAATCGAGAGACAGCTGATCTGGGAACCTGATGCCCTTGTTATGGCTCCCATTAAGTAATAAAGGCTTTAATGTAAGTGGAGCGGGTGCACAGGGCCCAGATCAGCCCTAAGGCTGTGCTCTGCAGTCTGGGGAGTCGCTAGCTTAGTCCCATAAAGCATTTTTGTTTTATTTTTGGGTGGTTCAATTAAGTTCCCCCTATACTGGTTCCGCCAACCAATTCTCTCTAGATTTGTGATGTTACGAAGCATCATTCAGGATATACAGTATACAACTAAACAGTCTTGTATAGTTTATGGAGTGGAGGGACATCACCACTGTGTGTGAAACCATAAATCCCCTGTCCTCCCTACTGACACCCATGGTAATTATCACCCACACACAGCGACAGGGTGGTTTGTGTCTCTCTCCCAGCCAGTCTAATCATATACACTGCTTTCGCTCCCACTTAGGTGGCACTTATGTGTCAGCCTCTCTGTGTGAATGGGAGCTATGGCAGGCAGATAAGACTGACGGTGTTGGGTCAAATGTTTCACTGCAGAGTGTCTGAGGGAGGGAGGCCAGAGTGAGGCTGACGCCCACGTATGAGTCTTATATTCCCTCTATCCCGCTTCGTCAGCAGGAAGGTAAAGAGAGGGAGAGTCGGGGAATGAGGGAGGGAAAGAGAATGTGTGGGAGGATGAGGAGAAAATAAACCCAGGGCATGTCCACTAGTCTCTGGGCATGTTTTGGTGCAGCACTAGAGCACTACTGAAAACATGCTGCACAGTTGGACCACTCAGCTGCCAATCACTCTCTGTTCACTTTATTCAGTGAGACTGCAGCCTATCGTGCTCTTAGGGCGGGTCTGACTTCATGCACTGATGCAGCGGGGAACTCTCCGGATTAGAGACATAGCCCACCTCTGAACAGAGCATGTCATAAACCCGTTGGGTCTACTCTGCACAGACCTACTTACCGAATAGTTAAAAAAAAAAACAAGCCAGCCTATGGGACTGCAGCTAGGGCTGGGGCAGTAACAGGTTTGTAATTTGTGATGAGTGAGTGGGTTAGAGCTAGGGATGCTTTAATCCAGGATAAAACATAACTGCTGTACAGAGAGACCGTGTGGAGGGGGGAGAGGGGGCAGTAAAATAATTATCTCCCTTTTTATTCTCGTTAATGCCCTCATTCAGGTGACCAGTGAAAGAAATGTCTGAAACTAAACTCGCAAAAATGTAACTTCAGTTTTAATGGTGTTCTAATGAGCTATGTCAGCAGGGGTTAAAGTTTGAGAATTTTGTCAGTTTGTGGAATAATGACAGCACGCACACACATAAATACTGACAACACACGCACATACACGGAAACACACACACATACACAACTAGCCATAGCCTGAGCGTATACTGAGCTCCCTATTCATTAAAACAGTTTCTCCTGAGCTGGGTGAGTTCAATAGCTGAAGTTTCTCTGCTTCCGCCCATGATTGGGCTAGTTTGGAGGACTCCCGCAGAGCAGGAGAAAAGTAGGCCCACAGAGTGAGAGAAGGCAGGGCTGATTTAAAGAGCCTGGAAGGTAACCTAGACCTAGACCCTCCATAGCATGTCAGACTCCAATGAGATGGGCTCTAGTGAGCAGAGACATGACACAGAAATCCCCTGAGTACAGCTCATACACTAACACAGGTGAGGAAATACACACACCAATAAACACTGAACAGTGCAATAGGAACACTGTTGCTAAGTCATTTTGATAAAGGTGGTAAGTGAAGACAAAACCCTATTAAACAGATGAAACTCATTAAGTAGTCTATAATAGCTTAATAGAGATTGTATATGAAGTCATTCCTAGGGTGAAATCTCAATGAATCACAGCTGTTTTTCTCTTTCTCGGGATGCTCTATATACAGTATGTGACTGGTATAAAGAATAAAAACTGAAAGTATGCAATCTGATGTGATGTTATTGATGAACGATACACACACAGACACCCACCCACCCACCCTGGGGCACATACCTTGGTGTTTCTGCGCAGGCTCCTGAGGATGTTCCTTCTCTTGGGGTCCTCGCCCTCCTCGTTAATGGAGTTGTCCCCCTTGTGCGCCCCGCCCAGCTCCTCTGCTGCTTTGGGCGGCCCCAGCTCGTCATCACTGCCGATAGAGAAGCTAGTGCGGAAGCTGCTGAACTTGCCCAGGCGTTTAGAGCGGTCGCGGTACAGCCGTGGCTTCACCCCCAGAGCAGACATCTTCCGCCTCCGCTCCAGGGAGCTGCTGTCAGCCTCGCTATCTGAGCCATTGCCCCCGCCGTTAGAATGCTTGTTGGCGTTGCGGATGGTGATTATCTTGCCCTGCGTGCTGTCGTGGGGCACCGAGTAGATGCTCTCTTCCTCCGTGGGCCGCTGTTTGGTCACGGCATCCATGGGCTCTGCGTAGTCCGAGGGGTCGTAGCCACCGTCGCTGCCCGGCGCCCAGGTGACAGCAGGGGGTAAGGAGCGGCGGTTGGTCCCTTGCTGGTCCATGTAGGGCCCCAGGTTGACTTTCCGTACGGTGGGCTTGGGCCGCACCTGGGGGGGCACCTTGTTGTTGAGCTTGCTCTCGAAGGTGCTGATCTCAGAGATGACTGAGAAGGCGTCGCTGGACTCCAGGTCAGGGAGCTTGAAGCCCCCCAGGTGGGAGGTGAGGGTACCATCAGGGTAGGGGGGTGAGGGCTCCACGTCCTCCTCAGAGTCTAGCAGGGTGTTGATGGGGCTGGGGGAATTGCAGCGGGCCGGGCTCATGCTCTCAGTGGTGCAGGCCTCTGCTACATTATCGTACATGTGTGTGGCCTCCACTATGGTGCGTTTCTCCACAACCTCCTTCAGGAAGGGCTGGAAGAGGTCTACCCTGTGAAGGCCTCCCACCACCCCTCCAGGCCCACACACTACTGTATTAAACCTGGCCTCGATCTCCCGGGCCAGCTCCTCCCCCTGGCTCACCTGCTCCCTGGCCGCCTCAGAGTCCGACAGCTCAGCCTGGCTCTCCCCCACCGCCAGCAGCTGCACGGGGATGATGTCCTGCACCTCACACAGGAACGCACACAGGGTCTCCATGGACGCCTTGCGCCTGGCCGAATACACTGCAATGTAGCCGTGCACCAGCCGGCTCTTCCGTAGGGCAAATGAGGAGTGGAAGGAGAGCAGGGAGAGGTCGATGGTGTGCCTCTGGGCCCCCACCGTGAGCTCTAGGAGCACAGACGTGCCACTGCTCAGGCTGGAGGCCGGCCGACAGTGCTGGGGCAGCAGGAGAGGAGAGAGGAGCTGCTCCACGTCATAATCGTCCCCACACATCAGGCACATGACTATCCGCAGGTCTGTCTCGGGTATGGGCTGGGAGTGAGAGTCTCTGAAGGAAGGGGGTAAAGGAGGGGAGCTGCTGCCTATGCTCCCAGGGGGCCTACGGCATTCTAAAAGACCTTTTAACACCTGGTTGATCTGCTTTTCGTTCACATTGCGTCCATAGCCCACCCCAGGGGAGGCGGGGTCTAGGTAACCACATTGTAGCTTCCCAGCCACCTGCTGCCCCTGGAGGATAAGTGTGTGAGCCGTCTCCCCCCCAATGTCCCTGACGGACCCTACCCCCCGTTTGGTGACTAGGAGAAGGTTCATGGGCAGCTGAAATAGACTGTTTTCCCTTCGGCCTAGCGTTGACTCTCTAAGCTTCTCAATGCTCTCCACAATGTAGGATAGTGACTCCATAGAGTTGTAGAGACACAGGACGCCATGGGGGGTGAAGGTAGGCGTATGGAAGGAATTGACCGGCAAACGCACGTTACCCTCTATGGGCCGGAGGGACAATTCATACATTTTCCCATCCAGCACGTACCGGTCGTCATTGGTGCACAAAGCCCTGATCTCATTGGCCAGTTCTCTACCCAGGCCATCTTTACCCAGAATGACCAGGTTTATCCGATCTGCGTTCCCGTCGCCCGGTTTATGGCTATCGAAGAAGGAGTATCGAGTGGGGAACTTGGAGGCTAGAACCTGTTCAATCTTACAGTCCACACAGTGGGGGCTATTTGGGCAGGTCTCCTTGGTGGGGTGGTAGACAAAGTGGATATGCTTGAGCACCAGAGCATCCCTCTCTGCCTGCAACTTCTGCAGGGCCTTGAACCTCTGCTCCTCCCCCAACACCTCCTGGATGGCCCCCATCTTCTCCTTACTGGGCTTGGCGTCTACCTCCAGCTCATAGAAGAGCTCTGAGTACTCCAGCAGCAGCTCCTGGAAGTCCTCCTTTGCTCGGTCGATGATCTCCTTCTGGTGCCTGTTGTAGATGTCTAGGTACTCTTGTTCTTCGAGCCACTGATAGAAGTCTTCATTCATGATGAAGCTGCGTGCCTCCTCCCAGGGTTTGCCTGCTGTGATGAAGGGAGAGGCACTGAGCTGCTCCTTGAACTCCCACCTCATCTCTGCCCGTTTGCGCTCGTTTCTCAGGTGCTCCAGGTGGCTCTCGTAAATCGTCTCGGCCACAGGGGTCTCCAGGAGATCCTGGGGAATCCTCTCATCATCCATCTTGTCTATGTGTGGCGTGGTCTCCCAGGGGGTGTCGTCCAACACAACAAACCAATGGGAGAAGTCCCGCTTGGTCTCCAGAACCTTCTGGACCCCGGACCAGCTCAGGTGGTCGATCTCGTCCAGCTCAGGGACTAGGGAACCCAGTGCCTGAGGCAGGGTGCTAAGATAGACCTTCCGCCTTCGCTCAATGTGTTCCTGTTTGAGCCTGTGGACGTGCTGCTGGAAGAGTTTCTTGGCTTTGGCCGTGCCCTCCAGGAAGACATACTCCTTGTACTCTGAGGAGGTCTGCATGCGCCGGTTGATGTTGGGCCACGTCTCATTGTGGTTCTTCACGATGCGGCTGACCAGCCATTCATAGCGGTCTTTAGCCGAGGCAATCTGCTGGCTCTGCTGCTTCAGGGCCTCAAAGTAGGGGATGATCTTGGGTTTGCCCCGGCCCTTGTCTATTAGCTGCACCAGGGTGAGGAAGGCCAGGTCTACGTTGACATTGGAGCGTGCGGATGTCTCCACCACCTGGAGGTTCTTCTTGGCCAGGGCGAAGGTGTGAGAGTCCTTGATGTAGCGCTCCACCCCCTCGTCACACTTGGTGAGCACCAGAACCACTGGCTTCTTGTTCTTGGCTAGCTGATTGTAGAGATTAGTGATGAACTTCATCTGGTCGTCAAAGTTGCGGTTCATGCCCCTGCTGACGTCCACACAGAGGAGGAAGCCATCCACCATCAGCTTCCCCTCGGGCATCTGCTTCTGCTCAAAGTCCTGCTCCAGCCCAAGCTGGTCCGTGCAGAAGTACATCAGCTTCTCTGCAGAGGCCAGCTTGTTGGAGGCTGCCCTCTTGATGTAGGGCTGGAGGGCTGTGGAACGGTGCGGCTGGAACGTCTGGTCATCAATAAACTCTGTCTGCTCCACCACGTGCATTCTGCACTCTGGCCCCTCCTCCAGCACCCGCCCCGTTTCCCCCCAGAACAGGAAGTGGTCATTATTCACCACACGTCCCCCGAAGTCACTGGTGCTTAGCACGGAGGTGTGGTCAAGGTAAAAGTCGTCTGCGCTGGGACGGACAAAGCGGTTGCACAGGCAGGACTTGCCCACACCACACTGCCCCTTCTCTTTCTCTGTGCCGGACAGGCCCACCACGACCAGGTTGTAGGTGGGCGCCTTTGCATCTTGTTTTTTTGCCATCATCATCGAACGCAGACACTCATCCTGTCATGCCCACAAGCTCTAGGAAGGAGGCTGCCGGGTGGTCTTTCCATGCAAATATTCTTACTGGCCTTGGGTCTGACCCTACAAGAGAAGGAGAGAAAGAGAACAAATATATAAATAATATAAAAGACTGTGGGAAAGATTCAATGTCATTATTCAATTCATTATTTGGAGGGTGTTCTATGTTTTATTTAAATTACCACATTGTTGCTGTGTGATGTTAATAATGTTTAATCTGTGATCCCATGTCACCGCTGGATGTTTCCGGAAGAGATTGAGGTCAGAAGCAAAGCTGTTGGACTGCTACAAATTACTTAAGACAACTGCAGTACAGTAACTATTAACTGACACATTCCTTCACATTTAACCTATTTTTGACATTCTACTACCCACCATACTAAAAGTAGTTTCCTTAAAGCTTGTTTGCTATATGCTTCCCTGCTTTGTACATTTCAAATAGCAGAACAGGATCTTAGGTGTGGATACATAATTATCATCTCACATCTAGCAGTGTTGTCTCTAAGCCAGCAGCAGTTCTACTAGATATATGATATAGTTCTCACAAACCCACATACATAGAGACAGGATAGATAAATACTAATTGGGCAACTAGGGAAGCCCAACTGCCTTTTAAAAGGCTGCATAGAATGTTGGCTGCTTTCCTCTCCATAAAAAAAAAAAGACTACATTTTCCTCTGGTCCTGAAAAAAGACTCCACAGACAGATTGGAACGGCTGATGTAGCATCACTAATTATGATCTCAAATTGCATGTCTCGTCACATTTACCTAGATGTAATAGCTGTTCAATTTGGTATCATACTGTCTGGAGATATCACTTGCAGATGTTTCTTTCCATGCCCCTCACAATGTTCTCAGAGTAAGCACATTCACCACTACACAACAGATCCTATTGGCAGAACACAGGCCTACAAATCATAAAGAGCTCCTATGGGTAGAACTGAATGAGGGAGATAACATTCATATCGTTTTGATAGGCAGGCCCTTTCTAAGCAGTCAGGCTCACAGGGAACAAGAACACCACCAGACAAAGCCCCAAAGCACTAAACACAGCTGTGTACAGTAAAACAACTCACAGTAATTCATCTACGTATTTAGTAAACACATTAAAACCACTGTTAATGATGAATGAATGGGGCTTTTGAGGCAGGGTTTGGAGAACACTTAATACCCACTGAATTGAGAAAGTCATAGAGAGGCAGTGTGAAGAAAGAACTGTCTGCAGAGACAAAGAGAAGAGTTCAAAGTCTATCACTGTCTGAGAAAGAGAGAGAATCCAGACACTGTAGATAATATATACACCACGACCACAGGTAGGACGGTTGTAGGTTTAATAGTAGAAAGGGGACAATAATATAAGGGATAAGAAATTACTGTGGAAAGCAAGTTCTATCTACCCAGACTCTGTTTACTGTAACACTACTGCGGTGCAAGCCTACTACATTGGGTGCATAACCAAGCGGCAGCACAAAAGAGATCATTATCAAAAGGAATGTCTTGTGTTTTGATATTTGCAGAGTAAAACATGCATGAAAAATGCATCAAAAAGGAGGCTGGCTGAGAGATCCAGTACACCCAGTCTCTGTAACGAAGGGAGGCTGAGTATGGAGCCTGAGCCTGAGCCTGGGCTGCAGGTCGATAACGGGCTGGTTGGTGATAAGACCTGGGCACCCATGGTTAATTCATGGCACTACATCCTGCTGCAGGGCTCTGGGCTGGCCAGCAGTGATTAGCCGGAGATCAATGAGCCCTTCACATAGAACAAACACAGAGGGCACTAGAAGAGAGCATTTTAGTCATTTTGCAGACACTCTTATCCAGAGCGACTTACAGTAGTAGTGCATTCATCTTAACGCTGGAATCCTTAATGGTGAAACAACCACGTCCGTTTGTGATATTGCAACAAAGAAGTTACTGAAAACAACAAACACAGTTTTTCCCCCTCAGACATCATTGAACGCGAGATAGAAGAGCACAATATGTACTACAATGTTTTTTGGACCATGCAGCACAACACTCCTCAGCTCGGCAACTATAACAATGGTGGTGGGGCGGCCAGTGGAACCGTTTCCCCCTACTGCGGATTACATATTTAAGATAGCTTGGTGAGACAACCACATATCACAGTCGTAGTAAGTACATTTTTACCCAATAAAGAAGTTATCAGCAAAGTCAGTGCTAGTAGGACAAGTGAATTGAATTGTATTTATATTTTTGATGGGGCGGGGAATAAGACCGATGTCTTACTTGAGATATTCTTTGAAGGGTGGGGTTTCAGACGTTTTCGGAAGATGGGCAGGGACTCTGCTGTCCTAGCATAAGGGGGGAGCTCTTTCCACCATTGGGGTGCCAGGACAGAGAATAGCTTTCACTGGGCTGAGGGGGAGCTGACCCCTGTAGGGCTTGAATGACCAAGAGACCAGAGGTGGCAGAACAGAGTGCTCGGGTTGGGGTGTAGGGTTTGAGCATAGCCTGAAGGTAGGAAGGGGCAGTTCCGCTTGCTGCTCCGTAGGCAAGCAGCCAGTGGACTGTGCTTCCTGTAAATGCAGGGCTGGGCATTGCCTCAGTCTCCTCAGTCCCCTTAACGGCGCTGCATGGTCAATCCGATGTCTGCATTGGCCGTGCAGTATTTACGGTGATATGGCCTCTGCAGAAGTCATGGCATTCATACTTCTTGTGCTTCGCGGAGCAGCGCAGAGCTGTTGAGCACAGCTGTTGTGAAGAAAGTTGTCAAGGAAGTGAGTTTGGGTTTATAAAGGACCTCCCGCCCTCACCTACCGTCAACCAATCATGTCAATGCTATACGGAGCCCTCCGAATTGTTGCAAAATTTGGGAGGCGCACGGCGATGTGGTACGGAGCTCAATTTGGCCTCTGCATGCCTCCGGAGGCTCCACAATTGCGTCATACCCTCCATACGGAGCCTCCGGCCACATTTTCAGATCAAGCATAAATTGGCTTTTAGCCATGCCCACTGCAGGGCCGTGCTCAGTTGATATAATGGAAGACAATACTGACAGGGCATAGAAATTGAGAGCATAGACAAATGCATTCCATGTGGAATAAAGAGCCATAACCATTCTATTTTTTATCCAACCTGTAGTATAATGCTATCATCATCATCAGCAGGGTTAACTGGACCTTTACCTCAACACTGACCAGCTCCTGTCCAGACTAGGGAGCATCTTCTCAATTAGTTACATATTAAACATGCCTGTGACCGCTTTGAGCTGAGCCTAATGATAGGCTAAAGGACAACAAGGCTGCCCTGCTTTCATCATCCCTGCCTGTCTATTTACTCACTGACCTGGTTCAGATCAGAGGCATCAGAACCCATTAGACAGACAACAGTCATTCCATTAGATGTACAGTATACATCAGTCCCCCATGTTATGTTACCACTGATAATAGTATAATCCACACTGATGACAATTCCTGGGCTGACCTGTTCCACCGTGTGTGGTAAACAGGTGGCACATAACACCTTGATGCAAATCTTGGCATATAGAAAAAATAAGGTAGGCTACGCTAAATATAAAACAGGGATCTGAAAGTGGTTGCTATGGCATGTTTTATAGTAGGGCGATTCTACGGTAACGGAATTGCGCTGAGACTCAGATTTTTCACTTAAAATGTATGCCATACAAAAACCATTGAACAAACCATACAACTGTATGCTGAAAGACTACTTTTAACAATTGACACTGAACATTTTACAAAAACACATTTACTGAAAGAACTGTGCAGATGCAAAGTTTGGTAACAGAACTTTGGTAAAATCTTCCCCTGTTTTTTGTGTCCACGTTTTCCGAAAACTCTGTTAAATATCTGTTTCCAATTAAGATTCAAAGATGTCTGCAGAAAGAATGAGGTGTAAGCTATGACATGACACATTGACTTTGAAAAAATCAGTTTTTGGTTATTGAACTACAGTAAGTGAAGTGGATTTACACCCGGTAACGGAATTTCATCATGGGTCCCTGATCTGTAATACACAGAAATGCATAATTATGGATATGAATGTCATTCTCTTCAGGTGATGTATCCTACACAAAGGTATAAATATGCAATATCCTCCTTTTGATATTTGGGTTTTATTCTACACACTGGCTATTATTTTAATGAGCTCTGCCCCCGAACCGGACCAAATCTGAACCAATCATAGACGTCTATATTTCACAAGTTTGGACATCCAAGTACAGCACACTAGAGCTAAGTAGAGTACAGTACAGACCTTTACATTAACCTTTTTAGCCACTTGTCTTTTTACTTGTCCGAAAACTCAGGTCACTTGTAACCCCCCAAAACAAAAACAGGTCTGTAACACCATGGGCCAAAAAGGTGACTGAAAATTGTGTTGTATGATGCAAGAAACCACTTTTTAAAAAAAAATAACCTGCATTACTATCACTGGTATTGAAATGGAAGGCTACTGGTCTCTGATCCCATGTAGTATATGTCCTGAGCAAGGCACTTAACCCCCACAAAGTAAAATACTGCACTGATAGGCTACTATGTAAAACACATGTGGTCTGTAAACCCTCCATCTGGAAAGCTACTGGGTGTGCAGGGCTTTTTATCAAACTCTGCTCAAAACACACCAGAGTCAGCTTATCAAGGTCCTGTTGAGCAGCTGATTTATTTTACAATGTGGTGTGTTCGAGCAGGGCTGGAGCAAAAGCCTGCACACCCAGTAGCTCTCCTGGACTGTCCAGGAGGAGGGTTGGCCACCCTGCAACATTACAATTACATATTTCCCTCATTCAATGAACCAGGGATCAAATGGCTAAGGTGTGCGAGGTAGCTAACTAAGATGTTTATCTATTTGTAAGGTTAAAATATTCAGTGTTCAGGGGAGATCTTGACAGCATAGGAGTTACTTTGTCAATTAGGCTATTCTAACACTATTTTTTAACTTTGTCATAATTACATGGCCAGTACTGAATAAAGGAGAATCCTAGCCAATTTTGAGCGCTTGAGACTTTTTTACAACCGGAGTAAAGGTTTTACAACCGGAGTATGCAACATTGTTTTCATCAACTGTGCACCCATAACAACTGCGTGTTGGCCATTTGCGGTTATACACGAGTGCCGGTGGAATAATGCATGCTAATGGCTAAATAGTTAACTAGCGAGATATACACAATATGTTTTGAATTGGCTGGTTATCTACAGTAGTTAGTCTGTTGTATATCATTTTACCTGTTGCGCAAATGTCTCTTTCTCTCTCTCGCTTTCCTCTGGCAACAGCCCACTGGCACAGACGCAGGTGATGTACACACCATGACCTTTTCCAGGATTTTCATTACTGACCAAAAATGTGCTATAGCTGGGCAAATAACTAATCATCAATAATTATCAACAAATGTGCAAACGTGGCTATGCTCACTTTGATCTAAAAAATGCACCTCGCGACTGCATGATTGAAAGACCACTTGTGCCTGTCAATTCAGGCCTACAATAATTATACTCCGATGCACTCTGCAGAGATTGGGTGGACAGTGAGCAAAACATCGCATCCGGAGGACACTTTGATCCAATTCTGATCAGAGTAGCCCAATTGTTTGATATTGTGATTTTTGCGTGATTGTTTTCCCTTGTCCATTCGGACAACTTAAATCTATAATCTGCTTGTCCAACATTTGTTTTTACTTTGCCCCGGCCAAGCGTTAATGTTGAGCCCTGCAGTACAGCAGAGTAGAGTTCCGTACAGCAGAGTAGAGTTCCGTACAGCAGAGTAGAGTTCCGTACAGCAGAGTAGAGTTCAGTACAGCAGAGTAGAGTTCAGTACAGTACAGCAGAGTAGAGTTTAGTACAGTACAGCAGAGTAGAGTTCAGCACAGCAGAGTTCAGCACAGCAGAGTAGAGTTCAGTACAGCAGAGTAGAGTAGAGTTCAGTACAGTACAGCAGAGTAGAGTTCAGTACAGCACAGCAGAGTTCAGTACAGCACAGCAGAGTAGAGTTCAGTACAGTTCAGTAGAGTATTTCAGTACAGTAAAGTAGAGTATAGTTCAGTGCAGGACATTAGTGTACTCAACTCTAATGTGCTCTACTGTGTACTGTACTCTACAGTACTGTACTATACTCTGATTTTCTTTACTGTACTGAACTCTACAGTAAAGTACTAACTTGTGAACTCAACTGTGGTTTGTGACTACTATAATTTCCCATTGTAGCCAATTAAATTGCAGAAATTCAGTTTCAGCTTTTTCTGATAATTCCGTTACCGACTTGGTTAATTCATAAACAAAATGTATATCAGTAAAAACACTAACTAATTGATAGGTCTACCTTTACTTGTCAGTTCTCCCTCATGAGGGAGAGAAATTTGAAAATATATTAAAGATATGTGGGTTTTTGGTAACATCATTTCTAAAAATTACAGAAGGCAGAAAAATGTATCCAAAATGAAATATAACTGTCGATACTAGTTGGCAGGGCTCTTCAACATTGTGTTTTGATGTATTTCTGATAACTTTCAATACTTAAGCCAAAATTACACAGAAAAGACGCCATCAATGGAGTCAAAATCTGCACGCGAGAGTAGAGAGCATCAATTCACATACACTGCGTAGCGTATGCCAACTTAATTGTCACGATAATCCATAATAAACAGTTGTATTTGTTATGTTTGCTATGTAGCCCTTGTGAATTATTTGTGTGTGTTCCTTTTGTCTCACCTTAAATGTCCTACGGGAGCCACCGTACCTGCCTCCTGTTATGTTGGCTCAAGAATGTGAGGAGAGTTGTAGCTAATACACCCCAGCAGTTTATAAAGAATAGCTAGTCTCGTTCTTTCTACATACACAGCATTCTCTCTTGAACGGAGTTCCTCACGTTTCCCAGCTGTAGCCTGCCTAGGCTATATGTCTGTGCTCGAAATCAACAAAGGTAGGCATAAAGTTATTGTTTTCAAATATGTATTATTGGCACTGGCAGCTAAACGTATCAACCCTAAATAGACACTTTTAACTATACATGTCACAATTCCAGACGTAACAATGCACAAACAGTCTATTTTCTGGCAATTTATCCGCAAACTTTACCAGCATTGCTTCACGAAGACGAGAGAAAATTAGACTTGCTTTCTAATTTGAAGCACATTACGCGTTTGACGGCATTGACGCTCGCGGCCTATCTGTTTTCTGTCATTCACCACCGTGCATTCTAATTCCAGCGTGTACAAGCTCATTCACTTGCGTAAAAAAGTTGTTTGGGCTTTATTCTGCTAGATGTTTTCTAACACCCTTTTTCCATCTGTTTGACCAGAAATCAAAGCCTTTGCTTATTCCTAATTTTTGGGATGGAAAATGTATATAAACTTAATTTCTAAAAGATAAGACTCTTAGCTTTCATTTAACACCCAATTTGGCATGCTCCTATGAACTTCACATGTTTGTGCTCATTGATCCTTTTGCATAGAAATGACCAGTAGCAACATGCTGGAGTGCCATGGGAAAGGCTACATTAACAAATAACCATGACAGCTGCAGTGACCACACAGATTAGACCCACATGCACTAAACATGTAATCACACATCATCATGCACTCATTTGGGTCAGGTGTATTGACTAAGTTAGCCTGGCCTGTTGGTTTATGACGAATTGAGCGAGTCACTGGTGTAAATTAAGGGACCTCTCCTATAGTTTCCCCTCAGGACTGAGGACCAGCCATCCCAACTGTTCAGCAGGTGCCCAGAGATGTGCTGCTAACATCTGCTTGACTTGTCCCAGCTGCACGTTTCCAAGCTCTTCCTTGATAGCCAAAAGGATTACTGCCGCAATACTTGAGAGCGGTATTTCAGCAAAATGTTCAGCAACAACCTCCACAAGAATGCCAAACAAAACAGTTGTGATGCAATTTTTCCTGTTTTCCGAGCTGCTCTAGTGACAGGCCAATGATAGGTGAGGTAAACAACTAGAACTATCTAAACTGTTGTGAGACAGTTAATCACACAGAGATAAAGGAAAATAGCCCCTGATACATTAGCATGCTAAATGACAATAACTGCCATTACCATAAACAATTTCAGAAACTGTTAGTGGGTAAACAGAAACTATGAAATAAATCAAACTATTGCCTTGAGGCTTTACCTTAAGCTTACCTGCAAGAGTACATACGACACGATAGATTACCAAGCTATCTGTAAGGGACAGAATGTACAGTGCTAGCTAAATACTATCCAGCTTCAGTTTGTCCAGCCAGAGACAGTGTTCCAGTGCAGCCTGAGGCCTCTCTGTGTGTCTAGTGCGCATGTCCTGCCACATACCCACTGCTAGCTCCTGGTTGAAGGGGATAGGTTAGGGCCTGCATTCTATCTACCTCTGACACCAGAAATACATGGAGGAGCGAGCGGGTCAGCCGGGGGTGGGGGAGGGGTGCGCTAGGTCAGAGACCTGGGTCATGTGAGCTGTTCTCCTCCCCTCAGGGTTGAGGGTGGGGCTATGCCTTGCGAGGCGCATCACTTCCTTCATAATCAGAAGCACAGGAACGATAGGGACCTGTGCTGCAGAGTGGTCACCAGGGTGTGAAGTTTACTAACATGCGTGTCAGAGGGCAGTGGAGGAAGAGACGGCCTTAACTAGCCAGAGGGCCAAGCCCACAGGATCCAAGCATTCCAATGGTTCATTACAGGGCTTTAGCCAGAGACTGTCAACAAAGCCTGACTCTGAGCCTGAGTCTAGTGGGTCTTCTCAGGCCTGTCAAATAACCCATAGCCCTGAGAACCAACTGCCATGAGAACTAAGACAATGTTAGCCTAAGCCTATGTATGTAAGGCATACATCTTTATGAGCTGTGCCTGATTGTTAAGAGGGAAACAATTATTCAGTGCACACTGACTAGATTGTGCATAAAGGAAACATGTAAGAGAAAACTCTGGCAGTGTTTTCTGAGAAAGAGCTGACGCTGTTTTCATATATCCGGGGGCTGGGGGTTGTCATTGTCAATACCATATTTCATAAAATAATCATAACCTCTGTGATGGTGATGATGACAGAGCACTGCAGCAGAGGTAAACCCCCTTACTGAGAATGATGCCTTCTCTGGGCCCATCTCTCCCTCTCCCACAGCCTGCTCTAATGCACTGCTAACAGCCAAACTACTTCACATCCATCCATCTTCTCCCCCTGCTTCCTTCCCCCTCTCCCTCTTGCCCTCGATCTCTCTCCACCTTTTACTTGAACTCTCTCATCCGCTCCATACATCTCTCTCCTCCTCCTCTCCCTCATCTTATCCCCTCCTCTTTCGCTCTCTCTCTTCTTCTTCCGTCTTTCTCAGGAGACCTGCCTTCCATTAGTGAGGGCATAGGGGAAGAGAACTCTCACACGGACACCACTTCCTGCCTAGGCGAGATTCTCCCATAGAGAATGGGTGGAGGGAAGAACGGAGGGGTGTGGAGAGAAGGGAGAGATTATACATTCAGAGTGTGTGTCTGATGACAGCTCTGCATAACCAGAACAGAGAATGTACTCCCTGTGTGCTATCGTAATCTGCTTCAACATAATGGTCATGGATTCTCTCCACACACACACACACACACATACCACACTTATGCAGTGCAACACATACAAATGCACTGTAATACCATTAATAAAGTGACACAAGCACAAATAAACAAAAACAGAAATCATTAGCCTCTTTCACTAATGCAATGAATCCATCTTCCATTTACCAACAGGAAGTGTACACAAACACTGTTTCTATCACTAATGCAGTGTACACATGCAAACACTAAAACAAACCACAGACTACTTTTCCAAATATAGCACACACAAATTGTTCCTAGTAAACAAACATGTACCACTAAAACTCAGCACAGGTCAGGTATTCACAAATTCCGGAGGTCACCATTGTACTATTGTCATGATATTCTCTTAACCGTCAGACACACACACACACAGAGAGCAAGAGAGAGACATAACACACACACACACACACACACTTGACTCCGATGTCATTGCAGTACACACACATCACATGGGCAGCAATCCAGGCAGGATGGTCAGATCTCAGTGGGATTACACACACTCTGGATTACCAGGGCTCTTTTCATTGTCACATTTCCTGGATCACAGCATATATTAGTATGATATGATGCTCTGCTCACGTAACATGGAACATCAAGCCAGAGATCTGCTGCCCAAATCCCCTTAGGATGCTCTGTCAAACCACTGGATAACACACACAAAAGCTCTGTAATGCTTTAACACTCCTTAATAAAACAGGCCTGTAATACATCAAATCCTTGCAGGGTTCACAGTGGAGTTCTCTGCAGTGGCTTTTCTCCCAGCTAGCAGTTTGTTTGTTTACTAGCTGAGTACTGTGGGACCTTTGCCAGACCAAAGTCCAGCAGCTATTTCATTGGGCTCTACCCTGCCATGATGCCCTGTCACACAAGACACCACACTGTGAGGTCATTTCCTTTTCCTCCCTGCCTGGGGCATGAGAGATAGAGTTGGTGTTTGGGCAGGCCACTGTGTTCTTATGTAGTGAGAGATGGAAGGAGAGGGGGAAATAATAAAAAGGGGGGGGGGGGGGGGGGGGAGACATAAAGGAGAAAATTGCTTTGTTTCAGAGCAGGAGATAAAAAGGGTCCTAGAGAGAAAAATATAGTTAATGTTTGGTTAAACATGGAGAGAAAAGCAGAGAGAGGCGTAGAGAAGGACGAGGGGGAGATGATGACTGTTGCACAGCAGGAGGGAGAGGGGGAGAGAATGACTGTTGCACAGTAGGAGGGAGAGGGGGAGAGAATGACTGTTGCAGAGCAGGAGGGAGAGAATGACTGTTGCACAGCAGGAGGGAAAGGGGGAGGGAATGACTGTTGCAGAGCAGGAGGGAGAGGGGGAGAGAATGACTGTTGCAGAGCAGGAGGGAGAGAATGACTGTTGCACAGCAGGAGGGAAAGGGGGAGGGAATGACTGTTGCATAGCAGGAGGGAGAGGGGGAGGGATAGAGGAAAAGGAAGGTGTCATCGATGGAAATGATAGAGAAACCATTGTTTGGTTAACACAGAGAGAAGCAGAGAGTAGGGCTGGGCGATATGGCCTAAAACTCATATCTCCATGTTTTCAAATTTATGGGCGATTCACGATATATATGTAGATTTTTAAAATGTTTTCTCTAAATAAGCTTTGTTGTACAATTAAAGGTCAAATACACTGCATTTAAAACAGTCAGCAATAATCGAATGAATTCAGAGCTCGTGAAATTATACCTTGGCTGAATAGCCTTCCACAACCATAAGACCCACTAATAATTTAATCAAAATAGTTATACGTGCTTTTTTTTTTGCAATAACCACTGATCTGGCTTTCAGGTCTATAAAAATGCCCTTTTTGATACAAATTTAACCAGAACCATGTATAATGCACATTCACTAAAAATGTAGCAGGCATTACATTAAAGACCATAATTGGTTAAAGAAAATTGTGATGAATTAAAAAGTATACCAGTTTCATTTAAGGACCAAAGGATTGACAGCCGTCCCATATATATTGCAATATAGTTGGGAAGAGATTTTTGACGTACCGATTCCATGGCAAATGGTTTATGAACTGATACGCAAAACGACGCCGGATTCAAAACGTATAATTTTTCAATTAAAATTATTATACAAAATTCTTTCTACCAATAGAATATTATTTATATGGGGGATACAATCTTCACAGCTCTGCAGATTTTGCTGCGAAGAGACAGAATCATTAGATCATTTGTTTTGGTACTGTCCATTTGTAGCTAGGTTTTGGTCACAGGTCCAGGAATGGCTGAAGGATTGCAATATTTACCTGGAGCTAACCCTGCAGATAGCACTGGGTGATCTGAAAATACACAGTCAATCGATCAATAATATAATAATACTTTTAACATAAAGGTTTATTTTCAATTTACAATCTGTGGAAACAATGAGAATAGAAGAGTTCAGAACTTTTGTGAAACATCACAGTACAGTTGAAAAATATATGGCAAATAGAAATCCAATATGGATGGTGTTAAGAGATAGATGGGAGGTGTTGAATGGAGCTGAAGGTTGGGACTATTAACAACTAATAACAACAATATAACTAATGTAAAACATACTGTGTCCATAATAAGTATATAGGTTATAGGTTAAGAACTTTTGTGAAAGAGCACAGTTTGAACGATATGGCATATAGAAGCAAACCGGATGGACATCATGAAAATGATCGGAGAGGTTGAGGTTAGAGGAAGTTCAGGAGTAAAAACAAACAAAACAGAACTACTGTAAAATTGTCCATAAAATGTATATAGTATGTATAAGCTGGAAGTAGAGGCCTAAGCGTTGTTGTTCACTAGTTTACTCCAATTAGGGGAGGGGTGGTGGGGTTGGAAAGTAATAAAGGAAAATATTTATTTTTTTAAAGGATACGTATATATATATATATATATATATATATATATATATATTTTTTTTTTTTTTTACACCCCCCCCTCCCCCCTCGGCATTTTTCCTATTTTGTTGCTTTACAACCTGGGATTACATTTTTTGGGGGGTGTTTTATCATTTGATTACACAACATGCCTACCACTTTGAAGATGCAAAATATTTGTTATTGTGAAACAAACAAGAAATAAGATAAAAAAAACTGAAAACTTGAGCGTGCATAACTATTCACCCCCCCAAAGTCAATACTTTGTAGAGCCACCTTTTGCAGCAATTACAGCTGCAAGTCTCTTGGGGTATGTCTCTATAAGCTTGGCACATCTAGCCACTGGGATATTTGCCCATTCTTCAAGGCAAAACTGCTTCAGCTCCTTCAAGTTGGATGGGTTCCGCTGGTGTACAGCAATCTTTAAGTCATACCACAGACTCTCAATTGGATTGAAGTTTGTGCTTTGACTAGGCCATTCCAAGACATTTAAATGTTTCCCCTTAAACCACTCAAGTGTTGCTTTAGCAATAGGCTTAGGGTCATTGTCCTGCTGGAAGGTGAACCTCCGTCCCAGTCTCAAATCTCTGGAAGACTGTTTCCCTCAAGAATTTCCCTTCGATTCCTTCGATTATGACCAGTTTCCCAGTCCCTGACGATGAAACACATCCCCACAGCATGATGCTGCCATCACCATGCTTCACTGTAGGGATGGTGTTCTCGGGGTGATGAGAGGTGTTGGGTTTGCACCAGACATAGCTTTTTCCTTGATGGCCAAAAAGCTCAATTTTTGTCTCATCTGACCAGAGTACCATCTTCCATATGTTTGGAGAGTCTCCCACATGGTTTTTGGCGAACACCAAACGTGTTTGCTTATTTTTTTCTTTAAGCAATGGGTTTTTATTTTGGCCACTATTCAGTAAAGCCCAGCTCTGTGGAGTGTACGGCTTAAGTGGTCCTATGGACAGATACTCCAATCTCCGCTGTGGAGCTTTGCAGCTCCTTCAGGGTTATCTTTGGTCTCTTTGTTGCCTCTCTGATCAATGCCCTCCTTGCCTGGTCCGTGAGTTTTGGTGGGCGGCCCTCTCTTGGCAGGTTTGTTGTGGTGCCATATTCTTTCAATTTTTAAATAATGGATTTAATGGTGCTCCGGTGGATGTTCAAAGTTTTGGATATTTTTTTATAACATCTGTACTTCTCCACAACTTTGTCCCTGACCTGTTTGGAGAGCTCCTTGGTCTTCATGGTGCCACTTGCTTGGTGGTGCCCCTTGCTTAGTGGTGTTGCAGACTCTGGGGCCTTTCAGAACAGGTGTACAGTGCTATGAAAAAGTATTTGCCCCCTTTCTAATTTTCTCTACTTTTGCATATTTGTGATACTGAATGTTATCAGATCTTCAACCAAAACCTAATATTAGATAAAGGGAACATAAGTGAACAAATAACACAACAATTACATATTTACATATTTATTTCATTTATTTCATAAACAAAGTTATGCAACACCCAATTCCCCTGTGTGAAAAAGTAATTGCCCCCTTACACTTAATAACTGGTTGTGCCACCTTTAGCTGCAATGACTCCAACCAAATGCTTCCTGTAGTTGTTGATCAGTCTCTCACGTCGCTGTGGAGGAATTTTGGCCCACTCTTCTATGCAGAACTGCTTTAACTCAGTGATGTGTGGGTTTTCAAGCATGAACTGCTCGTTTCAAGTCCTGCCACAACATCTCAATTGGATTAGGTCTGGACTTTTGGCCATTCCAAAACTTCAAATGTGTTGCTTTTTAGCAATTTTCATGTAGACTTGATTGTGTGTTTTGGATCATTGTCTTGCTGCATGACCCAGCTGCGCTTCAGCTTCAGCTCACAGACGGATGGTCTGACATTCTCCTGTATAATTCTCTGATACAGAGCAGAATTCATGGTTCCTTCTATTAAGGCAAGTCGTCCAGGTCCTGAGGCAGCAAAGCATCCCCAAACCATCACACCACCACCACCATGCTTGACCTTTGGTATGATGTTCTTACTGTGGAATGCAGTGTTTGGTTTTTCCCAAGGCATAATGGGACCCATCTCGTCCAAAAAGTTGACTCAAGTTTGCCAAAAAGCACCTGGATGATCATCAAGACTCTTGGAAGAATGATCTATGGACAGATGATTCAAAAGTATAAAACTTTTTGGACAACATGTTTCCAGTAATGCCTGGCGAAAACCAAACTCTGCATTCCACAGTAAGAACATCATACCAAAGGTCAAGCATGGTGATTAGATTGCACACAGGTGGAAGTGATGCAGACAATTACATTGATGGAAGTTACAATCTATCTGCAACATTAAAGCTGATCTCCCCCTAATTAAAAAAAATTATAATACAAAAAATACAAAAATAACGTAGCAGGCATTATAAAAAATGAACACCGGTCTAATAAACAATCTCTCAAGCACCACGTGCTAGTGAGTAGCCAGCTAATATTTATATTTCACGTTTAGCCAACTTGGATCAAGGTTTCATTTCACAAGCTCTGAATTCAGCTAACAAGGCAAAACAGTTGATTGTTATGAACACAACCTTCTGTCTGTCTCCAACTGTTTTAACAGCATGCTAGCCTGTCCACTTTGTTCAGATGTTCAAATCAAGTGGCCTACCTTATGTCTCAGAATGAGAACGAGTTGTCAATTCCTTATATAATTATGTTATGCTTATTGCACATTTCTAAAACACCGACTAAACAGCTAGTATAACAATCTTTGTTTGACTAAAACGTTGCTAGCTATACGTGGTACCGTAATGCGCGCGTGACAAACTGAACATACATTTTCCAGAATGAATGTTCATTGGTACGTCCGTTTTAGTAGTGTCTGCTTTGCTCGAAATTTGAGGAGTTGAAACATAAACAGGGTATGGTTCGAAAGGTTACCTTCTCCTCTATTACAGTAAAATAATGTCTCCGTGTGTTTCGGTGTCCATATGACTGATTCGGTTGGACCAAACCTCAAATACAAATATCGAGTTGAAACTGGTGTAAATGGGAAGGGGCACAGCACAGCAGGAGCGAACGAGATGAATAAGACATGAGAACAAGCAGACATAAACGTTGATAAAAATATATATATTCTGCGACACAGGCACTTGGAATATCGCGCAAAAACATACAAACATATATATCGCCCAGCCCTAGCAGAGAGGGAGGGAGAGGGTTAATAGCCTACGAGAGAGAGAGAGAGAGAGAGGGGAAAATGAGGTAGAGACTGAGCAGGGCAGATCAAGATGATGTCACAGAGTTTAACCCTTCCAAAGCATCAGGGGGCCTCTTCGATAACACAACTAAAATTAACGCGTCAGGAACATGCATGATGACAGCTATTAATCCCACAGACCCACCCACACAACACATTCTATAATGATGAGGCCTTCCCTCTCCGGCCACACACCACGTCTGTGAGTAGAGGAGTGCCAGGGCGAAAGCGTTGGTTTAGCCACAAGGCGACTCTCTACAACGACAGCCCAACGACCTTCAGCTGACATTATCCCACTGCATACTGCGCCCGTTAAACATGCTACCCACCATCCTCTGGGCAGTGTGTGTTTAAAACACAGCATTCCTATTCACTCAAATTGCCCATGCCGACATGGTAAAAGAGGTTTGAGCTACAACAACATCAACAGCTGCAATACATCAGCAGGTCAGAGAGACATGACTGTCTGTTCTCCGGGACAAAGAGTCATTTGTAGGCCTCTCTCTCTCCTAGCAGAGCTGCGAGTCTTCCTACCTAACCTTACAACCCCAGTCCCTGTCAGACGAGCAGAGACGCTGGGCTGGCATTAGCACACATCTGATCTCACTCTGGAGTAAAGGGGTTGTCGGCAAAACGCAGTGTGAAGAGACACCTTATACAGCAATCGTCCAAGCTAAACTCAATACACGGAGTGCAAACAAACCATGCACTACACAGACAGACAGGCACAGATAAATAATAATACACACAGGCACGCATCTTTCACACTCACATAGAAAACGTGGTCCTCTGTAGCGCAATCTGTAGCTCAATTGGTGGAGCATGGCGCTTGTAACGCCAGGGTAGTGGGTTCGATCCCCAGGACCACCCAGACATAAAAATGTATGCGCACATGACTAAGTCGCTTTGGATAAAAGTGTCTGCTAAATGGCATATAATTTAATAATATTAAAAAATGTGTACAAAAGAGAGACACACACACACACACACAGAGAACAGTAAATACCCCAGCATCCCCCTCCTCCTTTTGGGTAGCTATATCTCCCCATCTAGATGCCAGTCGCCCACAGGATTGTCAGAGCTTTGCAGGCTAATTGCTTGTGTAATTGGTCTGACAACACAGGTGTTGTAGAGGGGGTGTACCTCTATACCCCCCACAATGCTGAGGCTCTGCTTACATCTGAACCAATGTCAAACGCTGACCTCAGACCTGCTGATCCACATCTAATGCTAACCCAAACTATTAGCAGCAGAGATGTCAAACTGAAACAGAGTCGGGGCTAATGAGAGCTGTCAGGGGCATTTCCCAGCTGGTTCGAGAAAAGAAAGCTGCTGAAATATTATGATTAGCTTAGTGCATTCCTGCCAGAATGACTTGTATCGCTAGGCGGTTTTCACAAAGTGTCCATGCATATTCACCACAGCACACGCACAGCTGCTATCTAGGTTAGGAGTCTTACTAAGCAGTAATCTGCCTGGACCTGGAACCTACAACCTTTTATGGGAACCAAACAGGTGTTGTGAAGTCCTGGGGGAGGCTTTATAGAGTAACACCAATGAGAGAGCTCTGTACCCAATACCCATAGCTAGGTGACAGATGGCCTTCACACACACACACACACAGATTCACACATACACTCATGGCACACCATATGCTCCAGCAAAGATACCCGAGATTCACACTTGCTCACACACAAGCCCCCACACAACTATCATGCCCTCTACTTAAAATGGGAGCGTTTTAGATCAAGTGTATTATCAAGAGAAACGTTCATGCACTACTGAATCCTGAGACCAAGGGGGAAAGTAATGCGGTACGGTCTGGTACGGCGTCCCAGCAAAAGAGATAGTGAGAGTACGCAGTACCGGTAAAACATGAGCTTATCACAATAATTCAAACAAAATGTCAAGAAAACTGTAGGCTATTACACCATTATTTGTCATTACCGTATGTCAGAGGCATGAAAAATGAGAGAATGGACTTGAAAACGTGTGGTATAGCCTACGCTCCAAATTGCGATGTGGTTCGACGAGAACACTGACATTTTGCAAAGGCAGAGATGAGTGGCTGACAAAGAGACGCGAGGACAGCAGTGGAGGCATTCATTCTGGCCTCATGACAATCGCCAAATGTAATTACACTTTTTGGTGTTTTGTGTAACAGATGTCTCTTTCCATTCACCACTGTTTGAAGGCTGGAAATGCTATTGAATTCATAGGGATTCGAAATATAACTCTATGTTTAGGTCCCACGGCTGGCCAGCCCATTAGGCAGCCACCTAGGGCGCCAGTTTTACTAGGGCGGCATTTTCCGAGCTAAACTGATCCAAGACGCATCTCCAACAACACATAGCACCTCACATTATTCAGCCCAAAAACAATCATAACTTCTCTCACCCAGTGGCATGAGGGCTATTTAGGTGAGGGCTGATGCCATACCATGATAAGCAGTGCCCACTTTGCCAAAGGTAGGGGAGCAAAATATTTAGCTTGTCCATGCCTCTCCAGGGTGCTGTTGGAGAGACGCAAAGCTGGGGGCGCACCACCAACGCTCCATCAAAATAATTTAAGATACATGACGTAGCCTACAGTAGAAAGGAGTAGTAGCCTATGTGTTTTTTCTGAAGACCAAAGGTATTACAGTCACGAGACAGACACTTTTTAAATCATTAACTTATTAATGAGGAGAGAGAGTGCAGGAGAAAGTCAACTAAAAAGGCAAGTGGACAGACATCAGCTTTGGAGCAGCTGCGGCATACTCAAACTGAGGTGGACTGAAAATGGTGCTGAAAGTTAATTAATTTAAACAATTGTCTTCATTTTAATTCGACTTCACTACAACAGGGCTTTGTTGGAGTCTATTTCTTCCTATTAAAAATAAATAAGGGGTAGGCCTACCTGTTTGACAGACGCAATTATGTTATCCATAGATTCATTCAAATATTCAGCTATTTTATTGAGATATGGTGTCTTTTGTGTATGGTATAGGAGAGGACACCAAGAGGCTGGATCCAAGAGGTGGAAATTATAATGGTCCAACGTCCAACGCTTCATTAGAGGTGATGCTTAAGAGATCATGAGTGGCTACAATTGAATTGTTAGTCTGGTTCAATTGCATGGTTACACAGGGTGTGATTGTGATTACAGGTGGGGGAAAGCTTTGGACACGGAGCCTTGCGTTTCAACTAGCCGGCGAACTCTTCCAACAAAATATGACACTTGTGAAATGGAATAACATCAAACTCAGGGAGCTCCAAGACCTTCTTGCTAGACAAAACATGCCTTATTCAGAATGTGTACGTTCTTGGTATTATATTAATATAGATATTTATATTAATGTTGTTTACCATTTCAGGTCAGAGACATGTGCCTGCGTTAAAACCTTCCAATTGGAGATATGGTTAACTACTTCAAACAGCTGGACAGCTTTCTTTCACATCAGGTAAACCATAGGTTGCAATTTTTTGTCAACTGTGTTTAAAATAAACAATTGAGAGGGGTGGAGTAGACCTAGCCTATACCAATGGTGCATTATGTATTATTTTCACCTAAAACATACTTATTTAGCGTTTTCTCTTTCAGCGTTCAAGCTCATGAGAGGTCATGAGAGCTGAAATGGGGCGCATCCTGAGGGATTTTTATAAGAAATCTAAAATTCCAAGAAAACACGTGAGAGTAGCATAACTTTTAGTTAAATTCTGAATAAATATGTAATTTTGTTGAAGATATGAATTATGCCACTCTAAGTTTTATATGTTTATGTTATTTCTCAGTGTTGCAAATAATTGACATGTAGGCTATAATATTTCAATAAAGAGACAAACACACCTTATATTAGTTGAAATTGTGTGGTGTGATGCACCGTTCTGCCTCCCATAAAGAAAAATTGGTGCACTCACGTGCACACACAGGAGGTCCTGTACTGGGAAGAAGTTAAATCTACTTTCACCCGAGACCAATTAAAGTAGAATATGACAGGAACGAGGGATGGGGGAGAGAGAGAAAGAGATGAATGGGAGGGAAAGGGGGTTGGGTGTGTGTATGTGCATATCAAATGTTTTTTGTATGTGAGAGCTATGGACGCCAACATGGTAGCCTGGAGAACTGCCATCCTGTGTTACCTTTTGCCGTCAATGGAACAGGAAGCAATAGAGGCACCACTTCCACTCCAATCTCTACTCCATTCTCTCCACTCTAAGCATGGCTAATAGAGCCTGCTGAAGGAGTCACAAAGCTAGTCCACAACACTGGGCTTTAAAAGCTTTCTGATACACAACCAGGGCAGGCCCAATACATGATGTACCAGACATAGGATACAGGGAGTAGGACATAGGATGAGAGGGAAAGAGGGCAAGAGGAGATGCATAAAGAAAGTGGAAAAAACAGAGGAAGACTAAATGAGGAAGAGGGAGGAAGAAAAAAAAGGAAGACAGTGAGAGAGGAGAGAAAGTGAGAGTGGTGGGAGGAGGAGGGTTAATACAGGCTTCTGGTAAACACTTAGCATTTGTGGTTGGCTAATGGTGGAGGAAAGCTCCTGAACCAGGAACGGGTGTAACCGTTCTCTCTCTCTCTCTCCTCTCTCTCCTTTCTCTCACTCTCTCTCCTTCTGATGAATAACACAGCAGAGGCAGTGGGGCGGGGGACCTCACGGGCAGAGACGAGAGGGACCCACGCCCTAAAGCACTCTGCGCTGCCAAAAGATACACGCCGTGCACAGAAAGCGAGGGATGATTTTTTTTTGAAAAAAGTATTTACGGAGGAGAGGAGCCAAAGAAGACGATGAGTCACTCTGCAGTGAGAAAGGCAAACGACACAATTGAAAACACCTGAACCAGCAAGTGTCAATTAGACATAATGACCTTTTACTTGTTGCCACAGTAACCAACTCTTTGTGCAAACGCAGATGGCTGCAGATGCTCCCTCTCCCTCTAGCTCTCTCTTTCCCTCTCTCTCATTTTCTCCTCTCTTTTTCTTCCCCTCTCTCCCCAAAGTGTGATTCACGCAGAAGGAACTAAAAAGGCAAAAAGATCAACAGCCCATTTCCCTGCTTTAATAACCCCTCGCTAAAATGGCATCCTCTTCTCGGTTCTGTAAAACAAACCAGACATGCAACAACAAAGCTTGAAACCCAGAATGAGGGGACCCTATGTGTGTTTCTCCTGCAGCCTAACTCGCTCGCCAGTATACACTACCAGTCAGAAGTTTGGACACACCTACTCATTCAAGGATTTTTCTTTATTTAAAAAAATTATTACATTGTAAAATAATAGTGAACACATCAAAACTATGAAATAACACATATGGAATCACGTAGTAACCAAAAAAGTGTAAAACAAATCAAAATATATTTTATATTTGAGATTCTTCAAATAGCCACCCTTTGCCTTGATGACAGCTTTGCACACTCTTGGCATTCTCTCAACCACCTTCATGAGGTAGTCACCTGGAATGCATTTCAATTAACAGGTGTGCCTTCTTAAAAAGTTCATTTGGGGGGGGGGTGTATACAGAAGATGGCCCTATTTGGTAAAAGACCAAGTCCATATTATGGCAAGAACAGCTCAAATAAGCAAAGAGAAACGACAGTCCAGCATTACTTTAAGACATGAAGGTCAGTCAATACGGAACATTTCAAGAACTTTAAAAGTTTCTTCAAGTGCAGTCACAAAAACCATCAAGCGCTATGATGAAACTGGCTCTCATGAGGACCACCACATGAATGGAAGACCCAGAGTTACCTCTGCTGCAGAGGATACGTTCATTAGAGTTACCAGCCTCAGAAATTGCAGCCCAAATAAATGCTTCACAGAGTTCAAGTCACAGACACATCTCCTACATCAACTGTTCAGAAGGACTGTGTGAATCAGGCCTTCATGGTCGAATTGCTGCAAAGAAATCACTACTAAAGGACACCAATAAGAAGAAGAGACCTACTTGGGAGAGTTTTGGTTCCAACTGCTGTGTATTTGTGAGACGCAGTGTGGGTGAACGGATTATCTCTGCATGTGTATTCCCACCATAAAGCATGGAGGAGGAGGTGTTATGGTGTGGGGGTGCTTTGCTGGTGACACTGTCAGAGATTTATTTAGAATTCAAGGCACACTTAACCAGCACTGCTACTACAACATTCTGCAGTGAAATGCCATCCCATCTGGTTTGGGCTTAGTGGGACTATAATTTGTTTTTCAACAGGACAATGACCCAACACCCCTCCAGGCTGTGTAAGGGCTATTTTACCAAGAAAGAGAGTGATGGAGTGCTGCATCAGATGACCTGGCCTCTACAATCCCCCGAACTCAACCCAATTGAGATGGTTTGGGATGAGTCAGACGACAGAGTGAAGGAAAAGCAGCCAACAAGTGCTCAGCATATGTGGGAACTCCTTCAAGACTGTTGGAAAAGCATTCCAGGTGAAGCTGGTTGAGAGAATGCCAAGAGTGTGCAAAGCTGTCATAAAGGCAAAGGATGGCTATTTGAAGAATCTGAAATATAAAATATATTTTTATTTTATTAACACTTTTTTGGTTACAACATGATTCCATATGTGTTATTTCATAGTTTTGATGTCTTCACTATTATTGTACAATGTAGAAAATAGTAAAAATAAAGAAAAACTCTTGAATGAGTAGGTGTGTCCAAACTTTTGACTGGTACTGTATGTGTTTTTGTGTTTATGTGTGTGTGTGTGCACTTTTTTGTGCATGCGTGCGTTTGTGCGCATGTTTTTCTCCACTGTGTTTCTTTTGCGGTCGGACTCCCCTCCAGTGTGAGCAGATACAGGAGGAAGCTGACAGGCCCTGGGGCAGACAGCAGTCCAGAGGTTCGGGGGGGGGGCGTGTCATACACACATTTCAAACATTGTGAAACGCATCATGGAGGTCAGAAATGCCAACGCCTCCAAGAAATGAAGTTTGAAGATTCTTGGGCAGCTAAAACAAACATTAATTTATATCCTGTACTCTACTGACCAAACAAACACAGATACAACTGCATCCTCTGCAGCCAGTAATGCAAGACCACACAGATACTCGATCACTGATGTGATGTCACCTTAGTTAAAGCACACCTCACAAACATCTGGGCATCCACCTATAAGCTCTCTAATCCAGGGGCTCAGATATAGGAGAGGCCAAAGGGCTGTCAAAAACCACCTCACACACACACACACACACCCTCCAACTGCCTGCCATTGTCTGGTTCTATCTCTCTATCAATGAGCCCTGGCTAAGGTCATTATTGTGATTGTCGTGGTGGAAAATAAGGATTATGCTGTGGGTGTCTGCTCTGCGGTAGGGGACATAAGGTTCTCTCTCTCTTACGCTCTCCCACTCTACTCTGTCTCCATGGGGATTTGAGAACAGAGGGAGTGGAGGGGGGTGTTGGGTTGAAGAGAGTCAACAACTTCTAGATTTTTCTCTGAGATAAGGAAAATATGTGCGAGCTCTCTGTAAGACTTGACAGGCACACTGACCAAACGACCTTGAGCGGGTTCATTCATAACAGCAGCTGTAGGAGGGGGAAAAAAACAACCAAATGTGATAAAATCTACTCTGAGGAAAAAGGTCCGGAAAGAAACGAATAAACGAATTAAGCCAGATAAACCTTCGCTCCCACTGCACTCTGGAGACCAAATGCCATGAATGAGAGAAGAGGGAAGCAGGAAAGAAGGTTTTCAAAGGAATTGGGTGAAAGAGAAGAAGAGAGCGGTGAGAGGCCAATGGAAGTCTTCTCTAGAGACCAAAAACCAGTTACTACACCCATACGAACACAACTTCATTTCCCTAACATCAGCGAAATGTTCTCATATGCTATCACAACGTTCCTAGAAAGTTCCAACTATGTTTTACTGGCTACGGTAAATAGTGTGGTAACCAGCAGAGTGTGGCTGGCCCACGTTCCATGAGGGCCACTCCTCTAGTGTTGAGTTCTCCAAGTGAGCCACTTAGCCTGAGAAAAACAGCTATAAAACATTAGAAAGAAGTGAAAGAGCTAAGCTAAATAAAACACTCAAAGAAATCACAAACATTTGTATTTAAAAAAGTGAACGTGAAAAAAATGAACCAATTTATCTGGACCAACAGAACAGCTGAGGCAAGATAAACTAAACGGAAAGAAAATATTACCTTATGGCAATAAATATCCATCAACTCGGGAACCTATACATTTCCTCCTGTGCCTATGTTTATTTCAGCAGTAAATTACTCTCAATAGCCAATAGCTATCAGCCAGTCTGTCAGTCTGTGTGCCATGCACCTCATCAAGCCACATATCTACCCACAGTTAGATTCCCATTTAGATTCCCTAAAAAACAAAGAGTACAACCTTATCCCCAGGCCAGGCACTGATCCGGGTAGCTATGCCACCCAGTACCAATGTTTCGACTCCAATAGGCATATTATATGGGGTTAGCTAAGGTGCTGTTTCAAGGTCAAAATATGCAGTATTTTTTAAATGAAATAACACACTGCTGGCTTTATTCTTCATAACAGACTGTAGTGTTATCAGAGAACAAGGGCGTCTTACCATGAACAAAGTATCTACCTGATACACACAGATTTTCAGTTAAGGCGTGTACCATATGCAAAGACACCAACAGCCAAAGCATTTAAAGCCAGCCCTGCATGTGTTCAATCAAGCCCTTATCCCCAGGGGCCTGCAGACAGTCTACCGGAGTACACACACACACACACACACAGTGGTTAAATTGGGATATGGGAGGTCAGGGGTCCCTAGACTAGCCTAAACAATAAAATACTGACAAAAGCACATATCACAGCATGCTACAGGTCATGGAGGGACCTAGAATATTGGGGGGGGGGGTACTTATACACAGTTCAATAAAGGTGAAAGAAAAAATATAAAAACACTCAACCAACCAAGGATCATATACTGTGAATATAATGTAGCCTGTTACCTGTTACTCCTGACCCTTGTTACATTAAACCCCAGTCGTCCCTATTAATTCAACGCCATTGGCGAGTGCTAACGCGCATAAACATGCCGCTGCTAAAATTGTTCATTTTAGCCTACTCATTTCTTGGATTTGAGAAATAAGTGTAGCCTACTAGTAACACTAGAGAGCTCCGTGATCCTCTTTTAACAGTGGCCATCAAAAATGCTTTCAAATGTGTGTTTTCCCGCAACTGCATTAAGAATATTGAACAATGACTGGGCATGCATATTTCTCTCCCTGTGCGGCACTCGCAATTTGAATGTGCCAGGCTGAACAATTGAATAGGTAAACAATCTACTATGGGGTTGTCTGATTGCCTACTCGTGTTTTTGGATGTGGAAAATTAAATGTGGACAACCATTTTTCATTGGATAATTCAAATAACCAAAAGCTGGTACTGAGTCTAAGCTCTGTCTGGCGCTAATTTGGATCAGAGGTGCTGAGTCTCGGACTAATTTAACCCCTACACACACACAAACACACACTATGGTCGAACAGAGACAATCTGTCCATCTCCAGTGAGCTCCAATAATTAGAGCTGGCGTGAGAGAGGCCCCTGGAACAGGCCTGTGAACATGGAGTCTTACCCCAGACTTACAGACAGACAGGTTTCTACAGCCCACTGACAGCTTACAGACAGACAGGTTTCTACAGCCCACTGACAGCTTACAGACAGACAGGTTTCTACAGCCCACTGACAGCTTACAGACAGACAGGTTTCTACAGCCCACTGACAGGTTAGACAGGTTACTGACAGACAGGATACCAACATACAGGTTCCTACACCCCACTGACAGGTTACTGACAGACAGGATACCAGCATACAGGTTCCTACAGCCCACTGACAGGTTGCAGACAGTCAGGTTCCTACAGTGCAATGACAGCTTACACACAGACTGGACCAACCCATAGACATAGGTTACAGGCCGACAAGGCAGACACAAACAAGCATACAGACAGACGTACGGAGATAGGCCAGACAGACGTACGGAGATAGGCCAGACAGACGGACTCTTAGCCACAGTTCCAAGGTGTTGAGAAACATTCCTTTCATAGTCTGACCTACAGTCATCTACAGAGTGTCATAGAAGAGGGAGACTACAGAAACAGGAGTTTCCTTCTTCACTCTTGAAGCAGTCCTGATGGGAATAGAATACAAGCATAAAACAGTTGTAAAAAAAATACATTTAAAAACAGGTGCTCACATTTCACATTATCCATTAATCATGCCACCTCAGTAGGGTAAATGTAGGCATACTACCTTTTCTCAATGTGTGTGTAGACATACTGTCATTTGCCATGACAACACTTTTTAAGGTTCCTTCGCTCACAGACGTGTGAGAGAGAGAGAGAGCGTGAGAGAGACAGGGGTCCATCTCTCCCCATCCCTGCCTACATTACTCATGCAAATGAACAGAGCATTAATCTGATCCAATGGGTGTGACCACAGGCCATCACGTGCTACTATAGGTGTGACTGCGACAAAATGGGACGTCAGACACCCTCGGCACACAGGCACACATACAAGGCGCCGTGAAGGCACAAACCCTCACACAGAAGAGTGCTGACATTCCATTTTTGCCAAAAGAAACTCCCCCCACAAACATACAGTACATAACACACTTTAAGACATGGATGCCCACACAAATGCATCGCACTTGCTCTCACACACACACAGGGAGCTGGACCCGACTACTGTGACAACACTCCCATTCATCACTCTGACTGGCTTGGAGACAGTACATCCCCTCACAGTGACAGGAGTCAGCGCACTGGGAACACACACACACACACACACACACACACACACACACACACACACACACACACACACACACACACACAAGCACAAGGCACAGCCTGTGTGTGCATTTGCTACCACAGAGATAGAGCGCAGAGGGGCGTGTGTGTGGTGTATGTGTGTGTGGGAGGGGGCGGGGGGACGACGACATATATTATTAATTTGAATGCGAGCGCATTAACTGAGATTCTGGTGGGGAAGATAAGCGGGCTTCTTTATTTCAGCCTTCTGTGTGTGTGTGTGTGTGTGTGTGTGCGTGTTCATGTTCCTTCCCCTATCTGACTGTACAAGGACGCGAGAGACAGAGAAAGACCGAGATGGAGGAGTAAAAAAGAGGGGGGAAATTACAAAAAGGGAGAGGAGGAAGCCGAAAAAAGGAAGGAACTAGGAGACAGAGGATGAAGGGAAGAGAGAAAGGGAATGAAAATGGGGGGGGGGGGGGGGGGAGAAGAAAGGGAGATCAAAAGGATAATCTCCCTACTTTCTCCAAAATACAACTTTGTTACACCAATGAGGTTCTGGGAGCAGCCTGGAACACGTGCCCCACCTGTAACACTCCTTTGACTTCTCAGTCTAGCTAATAGCACTCACTATACCCTATCAACTGTCAACCTGACCCTAGAGTGTCTCTCATTTCCCCTGATATGAACTGGACTTCGTGAGCAGGGGCACAGACAAATATAAGACAGTGATACAGTTAAAATATCGGTTAGGTTAGCCAGAGATTAGCGGTCAATAGTAGCGTGGATGGCTTTGTGCGTGTAAACCACGCTTAGCTTCATAGTGTGTGTGAGATTTGGTTAAACCTGAGCTGTCTGATGGGATTGGTGGAGGTGCAGGTCGTGTGTGCATAGTAAGGTCTTCCAAAGGCCCTCTGAAAGTTACCTTTCAGTCGCTCTAGGTCACCCAATAGTCTATTAGTCCATATGCCTGTATGCATGTCCTACGCGTCCTGAGCAGACAGTGTGTGTGTCGTGTTTAGCATGGTGTTTAACTGTTTCTAGGGTGTTAACAGAGTAACAGGCGAATGTGATGCTGGTATTTCTCTCCACACAGAGGAAGTACTGCACAGACCTGCCCCCTCCCTCCATTGTTTAGGGCTGCAGGTAGCCTAGCAGTTAGACCATTGGGCCAGTAACCGAAAGTTTGCTGGTTCAAATACCCGAGCCGACAAGGTGAAAAATATGACGATGTCTCCGTGAGAAAGGCACTTAACCCTAATTTGTTTCAGGGGTGCCAAAATACTATGGCTGACCCTGTAAAACAACACATTTCACTGCCCATATCCGGTGTGTGTAACAATAAAACATATATTTGTGTATTTTTTAAATTTAAGAAACGCCATGAAACCTCCCCATGCATGTTTTAAAGTGCTGCACTGCAGGGATTCAGTGTGTGTCCGCGTGTTCTGTAAAAGAGAACACATTAACATGTAATAAGCGCTGAAGGGTGTTCTCTCCTGTACAAAACAATTGCACATGTGCCTTTCACCTGACACACGCACACTGAGTCAATTAATAAAAAGGGAAGGAGGCAGGCTACCAGGTGCTGTGTTTGTGGAAGATACGGCTTTTGTCCACCTAAGCATTTCTAAACACACAGCGCTATCTTCCCCCTCCACAGTAGTAGAGGTCATTGCTCTCCTTCTCTCGGGGGAACGGAACATTCAGCAGCAAAACAAAGCAGCCTCCAGCATCACACACAGTAATACGTCTAATCAAGTAAGACCACAATACAGCAGCCCTCTGTGCTTCACTGAGTGGTTATGTGACACTATGGAACAGAATGGTCTCCATCCTTAAAACAAGAGGGAGAAACAAAGAAGGGGAGAGAGAGAGGGAGGTGGAGAGGCAGAGCGAGAGCACAGAGGCCACTCCTCTGAGACAAAGTGACTGCAGTTCTAAGAATAACAGCTAAGTTACAAGCACTATAGAAGAAGACAGACTGTCGCTGCAGAGCTTGTAATTATCATTTAGAAGACCATTTGTTGCAACTAGTGGGTCTCAAGTAAGGCAATCAAGGCATGAAGGGGAAGAGGGAATGAAGGACGAGGAATGGGCAGACCTACAGTACAATTTTGCATCCTCCATCCTACATTTCCCATCTGTTCCATCATTGACCATTTGGGACGTTGGGATGTAGCCTCTTTGCTATAGAAAGCGTTGAGGGAGGGACAGTATAGACTACAGCCCTTATGATACACATTGGGGGAGGGGAGAGAGGGGACTATGGACTGAGACCTAGTTAGGCCTACAGTGGGCAGAGAGAGAGGAGAGAGCAGCCCCAGGGTCAGAGGGGGAAGGGGAATAGGACAGACAGACACACACAAACACACACCAGTGGGCAGGGTCAGGGCAATACGAGGGTCAGATGGGAAAGGCAGGAAGTGTGTCACTAAAAGGAGAAGCACTTCCACCATGGCAGCCACAGTCCCAGGGCAGGATCACTCACAACACACAAAGGGTTAACGGCATATACAGTACACATATCACTCTTAATACACACACAGACCCCAACACAAAAGCATGTGCATGCACATACAGTGGGCTGAAAAGATCACAAAAGGCTTGGTGTGGTCCCTAAACAGCCCTCCAATAGGACAACTATCCCATCAAAACCATAGGACAACTATCCCATCAAAACCATAGGACAACTATCCCATCAAAACCATAGGACAACTATCCCATCAAAACCATTAGGACAACTATCCTATCAAAACCATAGGACAACTATCCTATCAAAACCATAGGACAACTATCCCATCAAAACCATAGGACAACTATCCTATCAAAACCATAGGACAACTATCCTATCAAAACCATGACCTTATCTGAGTCTGAACCACCATTTATATCATCCCCTCTCTCCACATGCATTCTATCCCCTTGTGCTGTCCCCCCTCCCTCCTCGTCTTCCTCCCTCCCTCCTTCTGGGGGACGAGTCTCTCCATCTCTCCTCCAGTCATGTCCAATTCCAGGCGGCGGGCGTGTGGCAACGCCGGTGAGCGGCGGTGATGGTGGGATGGAATTTGCGTCTTTTAACTTCATTAGTTCCGCCTCAGCCTGGGGCCTGTAGATTATGACTAATTAAGCAGCTTAACGTGGCTTAAAACCGCCACACAGAAAGGAGATGAGCCTTATCTGTCAACCTGCTGAAAAGATTTCTTCCTTCTTCCTTTTCTTCCAGTGGCAAACTACACAAATTCCTTCTGCGTGTCCTTTATCTGCCAAGGAGATTAGCTTCATGCACAGGCAGCGGCATCAGAGAGGGTAGACACTTCTACAAGACAACATGGATGTGTGCAACATGGCGGGTCGTCCCTAGCAACCTCCCTCTTACCAATTACAAGCAGTAACAGTCTTTATAATAACATCTTCTTTATAATGTCATATTTGACAACCAAGGCTGAGGCTACTACTCACTCCCAAACAACCATTTATATGTCACCCTGATTCCATTGACAAATGTGGTTGTTAACCTGTGACACCGGAGATACAAGCAGTTTGTGTCGTTATGAGACACTGCACGTGTCACAACTAGGTACCTCTGTCTGTGCTACCTGTAATTAGCTGGTTGGTAGCAGTTAAAAGCGCAGAGGGAACAGCAGGCCTGCGGGGTTGGTCAGCTGACAGCCACCATATTTCACCCTGGAGCCGTGGCCGTGTCAGCTTTATCTGGCCGCGGCCATTTGAAGGCGCTGTTCAGACATCAGTGGGTCAGAGGGGGAGTTTGGCTTCAGCGTGTTTGCCATGTCAGGCCACATTCCCTCCTTCAGGCCAGCTAGGAAGTTAAAACATGTACACACAGGCACACACCCTCGCCTAAACACAAGTACTACCGCCATCACCGAGACAGGATGTTACATCATCAATGGGATTACACACCACTGGGCCAGGCAAGATTGCCACCGCCTCAGAAACTGGTCTGTCCTGTTAAAGGGATACTTCGGGATGATCTACTTCCCCATAGATAGTCAGATGAACTTGTGGATGCCATTTTTATGTCGCTGTGTCCAGTATGAAGGAAGTTATAAGTAGTTTCGCTATCCAATGCTAACTAGCGTTACCCATACACTTCCAGTCATTGTGCCATCTACCAACATGCTAAAAATAGTATCCACTAGTTCATCAGACTCTGGGGAAGTAGATAAAGGGCCTCATTGCCAAAATCCCAAAGTATCCCTTTAACCGTAGTTCAACATTCACTGACTGGATCAGAAGACAAGAGTTAGTACCACTGATGAGTAGACTGTATAAATCCACAGAACTTCATCTGTGAAGCTCCATTTCAACATCTCACATGGAAGCGTTTCCTGCCATGGAGAGAAGAGATGGCCCAAGAGAGCTATTTGGCTGAATGAGACAAAACTAACACCACACAGGCCCACAAACAAAAAGGAAGAAATAAAACAGAGAGAGGTGGGAATGAGATAAAGACTAAACTAGAGGCAGAGAGGAGAAAGGGAGAGAGCGGAAGAAAGGAGTGAGGTAGAGATGACGTCAGAGGCTGACTGATGTAGTAAAGAGAAAGAGAGAGGGACTTGGAGGGGATAGAGAAAGAGAGAGAGAGATCATATCCGATAGAAGGGATTTGCCCATTGCTGGAACAGTAATTTACTAAAGCCATTCTGCTGAAGCCCATCTGCCACCAGATTAGACGACAAAACCCCATCCCTCACTTTCCTCCGCCTCGTTTCTATGAGCTGAATTTGGGAGACTTCTTAACAAACACATCCAGGAGATAGGATTTGATACAGAGCTATTATTGCTATGTTTTCCACCCCAGGATACAACACACTGATGATGATGATGTGTGTGTGTGAGATCTGAAGGTTTGTCATGTATAATCAGTTCTCCTCTCCTTCCTTCCCTCGCTCGCTTGTCCTTTTTCAGTTTGTGTCCTGCCCCGCAGGCTTTCACAGCATCCGTCCGTTCTCTCAAACTACCTCCCTGTCACTCTTCCCTCTCCCTCACTCTCTGTATATCTCTCTCTCCACACGCGCTGCAGGAAACTGTCATGGTGCCCCAGCTGTGACTACGTTGCATTATTTACCATAGTACATCAGCCAGCCCCTAGAGCACAGCCCACAGCCTCCTACAGCAGTCTGAGCCATCAACAACCCTCCACCCTGCAAACACAACAGAAAATAGATGATAAAATAACTAACTAACAAACTGCAGACCTCTGTGCAGACCTACATGTGCAGCTGCAGTCCTGCAAGCGGATCAATTATGTCATAGAGGAGTGCGACACGGTTGGCACTTTCTTTATTTTTATTTTATACCTTTATTTAACTAGTCAAGTCAGTTAACACATTCGTATTTACAATGACGGCTTACCCCGGCCAAACCATCCCCTAACCTGGATGTTGGATGTGTGTACTCCGCATTGCACAATTTTCCAGAAACAGCTCTGCTATGGCAACATAGTGGGACTTTCTGGTAGTGGGCACTACAGGATGTAGTGATGACATAGCATGATAATGTAACTATGTGCACTCAATGGCCCTCATTTATCAAACCATCATAGAAGTGTAAAACTGAGTGCATCTGAGTATGTATGTGCACCAATGTATCATTCAGGCAATCTCTGGTTCAAGGGCAAGCTAGTCACAAAAAACATGACTATAAAACCTTCTCACAAACAGGCAACTGACCTACACTCAAAGCAACGTGGCAAACCAGACATGTTTATGTCGACACCCAATGCAGATGAAAGTGAAAGACAAGAGAGCCTCATCTCTCTCTCTCTCTACCTCCCTCTCTCGTCATCCAACCAGTCAGTCACAGCAGAATAGAACAACAAGCCTAGTTCATCCCGACCAGACGGACAGCATTCTGAACCACCTTTTACCTGATTGGGTGACGAGGCCTCCATGATGACCCCCTGCACGGCCGTGACTAATCCAAGCCATGGTGTGGAAGCTTGCTAGCGCTCTGAACAGCTCCCTCCACATTTCAAAACAGCCGTCCCACAGGAATGTTTTCATTCTTCTGCCATGTTTCCCCATGATTTATGACATGCAGTACATGACAATCAACATGGTGGGAAATAACCTCAAAGAGACAACATGGAGTCTTGCTCATTTTTCCTCCTTTGAACCAGACAGTGAGTATGTTTACATGCACACTAATAATTCCATAAACTGATTATTGATTATGGCAGTAGGCCAAGTATGGCATTAACACCTTAATCTGATTATCTTAAATCGGCGTAAGGTCAAAATTTAAATAAGCATACGCCGATTAAAACACGTGGTTTTCTGAGCAATCTTACAAATTATTAGGACTTGTAAACCCCTTAAATCGGAGTTCCAGCCTCCCCCTTTTGCGCAAGTGAAATGGGTTCGGAAACACTGAAAGTATGCATCTCAGAAGTAGTTCACATAAAAACTGTATATATGTCCGAACTCAGAAACAAATAGGCCACTGTAGTAGAACATTTATTCTGATTGACGATTTGCTGCATTTATCAAAGTGCCATCAGGTAGCCTGATTTCAGATGTGTCCATGTAAACAGGATGAAATCGTTCTTCTTGCAAAGCATGGTAACATTTTAATCGAACTAGCTGTTATATTAATCTGACTATCCACAATAAATTGCATTATTGTGTGCATGTAACCATACCCAATGTCTATATCTGAGCTGTAGTTCAACTAGGTGCCCTCCCTGGCATGGGGGTGAACTCCAATGACGAACCACTTGCAAAAAACGGTCCTGCCATGATCTGCCTTTAGTATTTGACCTAGTATCTACTCGCTAATGTGATGTAATCTTTCTTACTCTATCATCCAAGTCACCATTTCTTCAGTTTTCACAGAGCTGTTACAAAATGGTGGAGCTCCAAATCTTCCAAACTACACAGGAAATTAACTGTGATGTAAGAACTTTGGACCCTGGGAGTCCTGCTGCATCCTGGGGAATCGGGGTGCCGAAAGATCATTTCCCTCAATAGATGAGCCACATCACCAGCATAGGCCTGTTGGGGTTACTTCCTTGGGGTAATAATAGATTTGTGTGTGACTGAATTTGTTGTTTGCTGCCACTACATTGGCATCTCACAGCGATCATTCAAAATGTCTTCTTGAACATACCAACACCAAAGAAGAGACTTCTAATACAGGGTATTTGCACAGGTTGGTCTGAGAGACACTAAAGCGCGAGGGAGGAGAAAGGGAACAGCGATAGGAAAGAGCCGAGAGAAAGAAGAGAGACCGTGTGAAGCAGGCGTAGTCGAGCGGCACATGACTCCTGTCCTGGGAGCACCCCATCCATCTTCCAGGCGGCGGCGCTTGTGGTTTTATGGCCGTTTTTCCTGCTGGATTACACTGACATCATTAGCTAAGTGGTGGCGAGATGACAGGCCATGGCGGGCCGATCGATAACGCCGGGCCAAGCCATCCTTAAGCAGAGGCCTGCAAGCCCTGTGCCTGGCCTGGACCCGGGCCAGATAAGGGATGTGGATGTTTCGACCGCTATGCTAAAGAATGACTATGAACATCCACCTTATCTTATCCACTGTCACGTAATAGCCATAATAACTTTGAGCGATAGGTTATGGAGCAGCAAGAGGGTGGGGGAAGGTAAAGAGGGGTCAGTGCTAAAGAGGGGTCAGTGGTAAAGGTGTGTGTGTGTGTGTGTGCGCAATGGGTTGGGGCCAGTGTCATCTGTGCTATCTAGATGTCCTTGTGATTGCTTAAAAAAAAGATCCAGCTTTCCCTGGACTTCATTGACAACATATCAGTGTCCACTCCCGGAGTCTCTGTGCTCTGAGTTTAAATCCACTAGGTAAAAAAAATTTAAATAGCCCTAAGTAGGTAATCATTTGGAAGGTAAAAGTGCCTTAAGCAAGCTTCCAGTTAGAAATGGATCATCACATGCCAACACTATTTGCAAAATGTTATTTTTGTGTGCGTGCACTTAATATTGTGTGAACGTGCGCGCACAAATACATGTGTGTTAGGGGTAATTCCACGGTAACAGAGTGACGATGACTCACTTTTTCACTTTAAAATGTATGCCAAGCAAAAACCTCTGATTGAAAAGTTTAACAAACCATACACCTATATGCAGGAGTCTACCTTTCACAATTGCCACTGAACATTTTACTAAAACACATTTACTTGAGGAACAAGTTTGGTAACTGAATGACAGTAAAATCTGGAGTCGTGTGGGCGAGCGGTTTGCTTATGTCAACGTCGTAAACAAAGTGCCCCATGGTGGCTGTGGGGTTATGGTATGGGCAGGCAAAAGCTACAGAAAACAAAACACAATTGCATTTTTCCTATGGCAATTTGAATGCACAGATATACCATGATGAGATTCTGAGGCCCATTGTCGTGCCATTCATCTGCCGCCATCACCTCATGTTTCAGCATGATAATACACAGCCCCATGTCGCAAGGATCTGTACACAATTCCTGGAAGCTGAAAATATCCCAGCTCATCCATGGCCTGCATTCTAACCAGACATGTCACCCATTGAGCATATTTGGGATGCTCTTAATCGACGCATACGACAGCGTGTTCCAGTTCCCGCCAATATCCAACAGCCATTGAAGAGGAGTGGGACAACCTTCCACAGGCCACAATCAACAGCCTGATCAACTCTATGCAAAGGAGATGTGTCGCGCTGCATGAGGCAAATGGTGGTCACACCAGATACTGACAGTTTTTTGTATTTTTTTGTATGTATGTATGACCATCAGATGCATATCTGTATCCCACTCATTTGAAATCCATAGATTAGGGCCTAATGAATGTATTTCAATTGACTGATTTCCTTATATGAACTGTAACATGTTGCATTTATATTTTTGTTCAGTGTATGAAAGTCATTCTCTTCATGGTGATGTATCCTGAATAGGTACATGAAGGTAGAAAAATGTAATATCATCCTTTGCATGTTTGGGTATTATTCTACACACTGGCTATTATTCTAATGAGCTCCGCCCCCAAACACGACCAAATTTGGTTGGTCCGGACTGGACCAAATCTGTACCAATCATAGACGTCTATGTTTCACAAGTTTGGGCATCACCGTACAGCACAGTAGAGTACAGTACAGTAGAGCACAGTACATTACAGTAAAGAAAGGTAGAGTACAGTACAGTAAAGAACAGTAGAGTATAGTTCAGTACAGTAGACAACAGTACAGTACATTAACGTAAAGAAACGTATAGTTAAGTACAGTACAGTAGAGTACAGTATAGTAGAGCACAGTAGACTACAGTACAGTAGAGCACAGTACAGTAACGTAAAGAAAAGTATAATATAGTTAAGTACAGTAAAATAGCGTATATTACATTATACTGTACTCTACTCGTATGATCTACTGTTCTGTACTCTTCTCTACTTTCATTTAATGTACTCTACTATGCTCTACTGTACTGTGTTCTAATGTACTTGAGTTCTACTGCAACTGTGGTTTGTGACTACTATACGCACCCTACGTTCAAACCACGCCAAACTGCTTCATGCCCCCAGGACCAGGCGCCGCACAATGGGGGACGTGACTTATCCTCCCACGCACCACGCCTATGGAATGCCCTTCCAGATAATCTCAAGGCTGTTCAGACTGTTTGAGCTTTTAAAGCAGACTTTAAAAGAGGAACTGACACATATTTAGCACCATCAAATCCTATATAAAAGTGGCAATATTTAACTTCTTGGGCGACCCGACCAAATTCACATAGAAATGTCAGTTATAGATCTGTCATTCTCATTGAAAGCAAGTCTAAGAGGCGGTAGATCTGTTCTATGTGCACTATTTCTATGCTTCCCGTTATTAAGTATAGTTTTTGCGTCTTTTACTTTCGGTTTCGTACACCAGTTTCAAAGAGCTGAAAATACAATATTTTGGATTATGGAAAATATATAAAACATTTAAAATATGTTCATATACACACAGATTATGCCGCTTTTATTTTTGTGACAAGCAAGCACATAGACATGTACATTTTCATGTTGTTTTTATACATTCATAGAACGTTTTGAAATGACGTCGAGTCTGGTATTTGTGAAAATTCTACAGTAATATGAATAGGGAACCTGCCATGCGTTTGGGCAATTAATAGACACTGCAGTAAATAAAATAAAAAAATACAAATTGTCAGTCTTGTCCAGGTCCGGACTCTACACAGACCAGTGCGCCATAACCAATCACAGCTAGAGTCCGCCTATTATGCAAATAGGCCATGCCATACGGGCATGTGCCATTCACTTTGCAATTGCTGTTGCACTAGACTGGACTGTGTTTACAGGCAGCGTGACTTTGTTTAGATCATTGTTTAGAAAGCAGTAGTAAAAGTCGCAAGAAGAAACCTGCATTATTTTTGCGAATGTATAAAATACCATGGGAGTCTTACTTTTGGGAACTTTACAGTCCTATTGATCAAACAACCAAAAGGTAGGCTCTCTCTCCCTCAGTTGCCTATGCACAACAACAACAACAACGATGTTAGCCTGAGCCAGATGAGCAAACATTTTGCACAGGGGATGGTAGATAAACCCCCTTAAACTTTTTCAGCCCGTAGTTGACTGTCAAAATTCCACTGTGAATAAAATGGGGAGTAGTAGCCTGCTCGGCCTCCTGCAGCCTGCTCCCAGTCCCATTATAACCCACAATTGAATGGGATTTACAGCTCGCCTGCCTGCTCATTTGATCGATGCCAAATACATTTTGATTGACAACTAATAGATATGCTAACAGTCGTTCAAGTTTGATTAAATTAGTAGTGAGTCACATTTCTTGGTAGCTAATCCCAATAGCTGTAGCCACGGAAGCTGAAAATAAAACGTTGGGGAAAATGTCTGCCACTTATCCAGGCGATAACATGACATCCTTCCAGAAGCTAGCTACAGTACAAGGCTCCGTGTCCGTTTAGGTCCTAGCTAGTTAAATTACTTAGCTATCAAGCCATATAGCTAGCTTGCTAAATAAGTAGGCCTACATAAATAGATAAGCTAGTTATAGCCTTAGCGACATAACAGGACTGCATAGCTAGCTAGATTGTGTTGAGATTCCCAATTACTGCCCTTTCTGTGCATTTTTTATTCAAATATTGGGTCAGTGAAACTTAAAACAGTTCATCCCCTTAATGGCTGGAGGCAGCAAACAATGTACTTGCTGTGATTTATAACCTGATTGCAATATTTAGACTACATAGCGATTTATTGCTGAATTTTATTAATCATGCATTGACAGCATCCATTTAATTCAGCCAACAATGCCTTACTCTACATAATCAAATTTTGAGTCAAATATAACCTGTTTTGAAGCATAAACTGCCAATTTGATATTTTAGACCAATACTATGATCTGTTTCTTTCATTTCTGCAAAGTAGTTCAAATGGTGTCAGTTCCACTTTAAGACTCATCTTTATCGGCTGGCCTACCCTTCCTCCTAGACTTTGTTTCTTTCTTTCATGATATGGTTAGATATATTTACTTTTTTTTTTTAACTATTTTTCTATTTTATTTACTGCACTTTGAGATTATTAGTATAATGAAAAGCGCTTTACAAATGTAATAAATTATTATTATGATTTGCCATTGTGGCCAATTGCTTCACGTATTCCTCTTTGATTTATATAGAATATTCTGTAGCACAAACAACATGCTGATTTAGGTCTACACCATCACTGGTATTATCAGGCTGTATAGCTAACACAGGAGGTTGGTGCACCTTAATTGGGGAGGATGGGCTAATGGCTGGAGCGGAATGGTATAAAATATATCAAACACATGGTTTCCAGTACATTTATTAGCCAGCTAACTAGCGATTAGCATTAGTGGCTAAGAAGATTTAGGCCCAACTTGCGAAGAAAAGACAAACTAGCTGTTTGCAATTGTAAGAAACACAAACGAATAGCGTAATTATAGAACACTAGTGGATTTATATTAAGAAGCAAAGCGAAAACAGCACTCATCAACATTGTTGCATGTGCTGCATTGACCAATGCAGACTGAACAACAAATGCGCTCTTTGAGTGACAGGGGGTGGGGCTAAGTCTGTGTAGAACGCGGCATGGAGAGAGAGAGAGAGAGAGAGAGGAATGACTCAAGTAGTGAAGTAAACTATAAAAACGGACGTTACACATGGCGTATTACATTTATTTGTAAAATACGGTATACCACCCAGCTCTATCAGACATACAATAAATCTTACTGCCGATAGGTACTTAGCACCTCGCCCATGATACTAGCCAGATGGCCACAAGTAGATAACTAGCGTAGCTAGCAATATAATTAAATCACAATGGATTCATTTATTAATGAAGCAGCTGCCGAGAGTCAGTGGAGAAGCTAGCTAACTATGTTTTGCTACTGGCAAATGGCAATGCAAACCGTTAAGCTAATGTTAACTAGCAAGCAAACTGGCACTGGCAGTATGGGATAATGGATAGTGAATTTAAGTATTTCTTCATCATCTTGCTAGATAGCTAGCTTGGTAAAGCATTAAATCCCTGAGTTTCTAAACCCAGAGTCGCAACATCGCGAGACTTCCAGGAATGCTTGCGAAATAGACCAAAACAGGCCAAGCCGGGGTTTGGGAAGTCAATTAGAGAAGTGAAAAATTCTTCCTTAGTTGTTAATTTTCTCAAAATCTAAAGGCACAATCTAGATTCGAGCCAATATTTTAAAGTAGTTGAACATGCTATTACTTCAACCTCATGAAAGTGACAAGCTGACACGTTTTCATTAACGTCGCCTACAAGTGTGATCAGGATTTCTATTGGAGAAGCAGTTTCTGCCTATCTTCACATGTACGGTCTTTGATTATGTGTTGTGTGCATTTTGTTACATTACCATGTAGTTTACCAATAAAATGGTCTGATGGTGATGTGGATATACTCGGAATACATATCCCAAATGAAATAAATGATCTCACTCCAATACATTTTAATAGAAAGTTAGCAAAAATAGATAAGATCTAATTTGTGGAAAAATCACCCTGATTAACTCTTTAGTATTATCCCAGTTTACCTATTTGCTTATGGTCTTGCCTACGCCTAGTGAACAGTTTTTTACATTAAATGAGAAAAAAATATTCCATTTTATTTGGAACGGCAAGCCAGACTAAATTAAACGGGCCTATTTATATAATGAATATGAATTCAGAGGACAGAAATTATTGAATAATAATAATAATAATATTGAATATTAAAGCATTAGACCTATCACTAAAAGCTTCAGTTATACAAAAGTTATACTTAAATCCGAACTGGTTCTCTAGCAAATTAGTAAGATTGTCTCACCCAATGTTTAAGAATGGCCTTTTTCCCTTTATTCAGATTACAACCTCTCACTTTCAGTTATTTGAAAAGGAAATAATCTCCCAAAATATCACTATTTCTAAAACAAGCCATAGAAAGTTGGTTTTTGGACAAAGGTCCAGGAATGGCTAAAATATTGCAATATTTCCCTGGAGCTAACCCTGCAGATAGCACTACTGGGTGATCTGAAAAGTCATAGTAAATCGATCAATAATATAATAATACTTTTAGCAAAAATGTTTTTTTTTCCAATTTACAAACAATGAGAATAGAAGGGTTCAGAACTTTTGTAAAACATCACAGTACAGTTGAAAAATATATGGCAAATACAAATTCAATATGGATGGTGTTGAGATAGATGGGTGGTGTTGAATGGAGTTGAAGGATGGGACTAATAACAACTAACAACAACAAGATAACTAATGGAAAGCATACTGTGTCCATAGTAAGTATATACAGTGAGGGAATTAAGTATTTGATCCCCTGCTGATTTTGTACGTTTGCCAACTGACAAAGACATGATCAGTCTATAATTTTAATGGTAGGTTTATTTGAACAGTGAGAGACAGAATAACACCAACAAAATCCAGAAAAACGCATGTCAAAAATGTTATAAATTGATTTGCATTTTAATGAGGGAAATAAGTATTTGACCCCTCTGCAAAACATGACTTAGTCCTTGGTGGCAAAACCCTTGTTGGCAATCACAGAGGTCAGATGTTTCTTGTAGTTGGCCACCAGGTTTGCACACATCTCAGGAGGGATTTTGTCCCACTCCTCTTTGCAGATCTTCTCCAAGTCATTAAGGTTTTGAGGCTGACGTTTGGCAACTCGAACCTTCAGCTCACTCCACAGAATTTCTATGGGATTAAGGTCTGGAGACTGGCTAGGCCACTCCAGGACCTTAATGTGCTTCTTCTTGAGCCACTCCTTTGTTGCCTTGGCCGTGTGTTTTGGGTCATTGTCATGCTGGAATCCCCATCCACGACCCATTTTCAATGCCCTGGCTAAGGGAAGGAGGTTGTCACCCAAGATTTGACGGTACATGGCCCCGTCCTTTGATGCGGTGAAGTTGTCCTGTCCCCTTAGCAGAAAAACACCCCCAAAGCATAATGTTTCCACCTCCATGTTTGACGGTGGGGATGGTGTTCTTGGGGTCATAGGCACCATTCCTCCTCCTCCAAACACGGCGAGTTGAGTTGATGCCAAAGATCTCCATTTTGGTCTCATCTGACCACAACACTTTCACCCAGTTCTCCTCTGAATCATTCAGATGTTCACTGGCAAACTTCAGACGGCCCGGTATATGTGCTTTCTTGAGCAGGGGGACCTTGTGGGCGCTGCAGGATTTCAGTCCTTCACGGCGTAGTGTGTTACCAATTGTTTTCTTGGTGACTATGGTCCCAGCTGCCTTGAGATCAGACAAGATCCTCCCTTGTAGTTCTGGGCTGATTCCTCACCGTTGTGGGTTCGACTCCCACGGGGGGCCAGTATAAAAAAAATATGTATTCACTAACTGTAAGTCGCTCTGGATAAGAGCGTCTGCTAAATGACTAAAATGTAAATATAAAATGTTCCCATGATCATTGCAACTCCACGAGGTGAGATCTTGCATGGAGCCCCAGGCCGAGGGAGATTGACAGTTATTTTGTGTTTCTTCCATTTGCGAATAATCGCACCAACTGTTGTCACCTTCTCACCAAGCTGCTTGGCGATGGTCTTGTAGCCCATTCCAGCCTTGTGTAGGTCTACAATTTTGTCCCTGACATCCTTGGAGAGCTCTTTGGTCTTGGCCATGGTGGAGAGTTTGGAATCTTGCTTTTGTGGACAGGTGTCTTTTATACAGGTAACGAGCTGAGATTAGGAACACTCCCTTTAAGAGTGTGCTCCTAATCTCAGCTCGTTACCTGTATAAAAGACACCTGGGAGCCAGAAAGCTTTCTATACTTATACTTATTTCCCTCATTAAAATGCAAATTAATTCATAATATTTTTGACATGCGTTTTTCTGGATATTTTTGTTGTTATTCTGTCCCTCAATGTTCAAATAAACCTACCATTAAAATTATAGACTGATAATTTCTTTGTCAGTGGGCAAACATAAAAAATCAGCAGGGGATCAAATACTTTTTTCCCACACTGTAGGTTATAGGTTGAGAGCTTTTGTGAAAGAGCACAGTTAGAAAGATATGGCATATAGAAGCAAACCGGATGGACATCATGAAAATGATCTGAGAGGTTGAGGAAGTTCAGGAGTAAAAACAAACAAAATAGAATTATTGTAAAATTGACTGTCCATAAAATGTATATAGTATGTAGAAGCTGGAAGTAGAGGCCTTTGCATTGTTGTTCAAAAGTTTACTCCAATTAGGGAAGGGGTGGTGGGATTGGAAAGTAATAAAGGGAAATATTTTTTTTTAAAGGATATGTATATATATATATATGTATGTACAGTGGGGAAAAAAAGTATTTAGTCAGCCACCAATTGTGCAAGTTCTCCTACTTAGAAAGATGAGAGAGGCCTGTAATTTTCATCATAGGTACACGTCAACTATGACAGACAAAATGAGAAAAAAATTTCCAGAAAATCACATTGTATAATTTTTTATGAATTTATTTGCAAGTTGTGGTGGAAAATAAGTATTTGGTCAATAACAAAAGTTTCTCAATACTTTGTTATATACCTTTTGTTGGCAATGACACAGGTCAAACGTTTTCTGTAAGTCTTCACAAGGTTTTCACACACTGTTGCTGGTATTTTGGCCCATTCCTCCATGCAGATCTCCTCTAGAGCAGTGATGTTTTGGGGCTGTCGCTGGGAAACACAGACTTTCAACTCCCTCCAAAGATTTTCTATGGGGTTGAGATCTGGAGACTGGCTAGGCCACTCCAGGACCTTGAAATGCTTCTTACGAAGCAACTCCTTCGTTGCCCGGGCGGTGTGTTTGGGATCATTGTCATGCTGAAAGACCCAGCCACGTTTCATCTTCAATGCCCTTGCTGATGGAAGGAGGTTTTCACTCAAAATCTCACGATACATGGCCCCATTCATTCTTTCCTTTATACGGATCAGTCGTCCTGGTCCCTTGCAGAAAAACAGCCCCAAAGCATGATGTTTCCACCCCCATGCTTCACAGTAGGTATGGTGTTCTTTGGATGCAACTCAGCATTCTTTGTCCTCCAAACACGACAAGTTGAGTTTTTACCAAAAAGTTATATTTTGGTTTCATCTGACCATATGACATTCTCCCAATCCTCTTCTGGATAATCCAAATTCACTCTAGCAAACTTCAGACGGGCCTGGACATGTACTGGCTTAAGCAGGGGGACACGTCTGGCACTGCAGGATTTGAGTCCCTGGCGGCGTAGTGTGTTACTGATGGTAGGCTTTGTTACTTTGGTCCCAGCTCTCTGCAGGTCATTCACTAGGTCCCCCCGTGTGGTTCTGGGATTTTTGCTCACCGTTCTTGTGATCATTTTGACCCCACGGGGTGAGATCTTGAGTGGAGCCCCAGATCGAGGGAGATTATCAGTGGTCTTGTATGTCTTCCATTTCCTAATAATTGCTCCCACAGTTGATTTCTTCAAACCAAGCTGCTTACCTATTGCAGATTCAGTCTTCCCAGCCTGGTGCAGGTCTACAATTTTGTTTCTGGTGTCCTTTGACAGCTCTTTGGTCTTGGTCATAGTGGAGTTTGGAGTGTGACTGTTTGAGGTTGTGGACAGGTGTCTTTTATACTGATAACAAGTTCAAACAGGTGCCATTAATACAGGTAATGAGTCTCTTAAAGAAGAAGTTACAGGTCTGTGAGAGCCAGAAATCTTGCTTGTTTGTAGGTGACCAAATACTTATTTTCCACCATAATTTGAAAAAAAATCATTAAAAATCCTACAATGTGATTTTCTGGATTTTTTTTCTCAATTTGTCTGTCATAGTTGACGTGTACCTATGATGAAAATTACAGGCCTCTCTCATCTTTTTAAGTGGGAGAACTTGCACAATTGGTGGCTGACTAAATACTTTTTTTCCCCACTGTATATATAAAAACATGGGGATTGGAAGTGAAGCAGACAATTACATTGATGGAAGCTACAATCTGCAATATTAAAGCTGATCTACCCCCTAAAAAATATTGTAAAATTAAAAAAATTAAAATATATATACACACATACATACATACAGTGGTGTGAAAAAGTGTTTGCCTCCTTCCTGATTTCTTATTAGTTTGCATGTTTGTCACACTTAAATGTTTCAGATCAAACCAATTTAAATATTAGTCAAAGATAACACAAGTAAACACAAAATGCAGTTTTGAAATGAAGGTTGTTATTATTATTAAGGGAAAACAAAATCCAAACCCACATGGCCCTCCCTGTGTGAAAAAGTGATTGCCCCTACAACCTAATAACTGGTTGGGCCACCCTTAGCAGCAACAACTGCAATCAAGCGTTTGCGATAACTTGCAATGAGTCTTTTACCGCGCTGTGGAGGATTTTTTTTTCATCTTTGCAGAATTGTTGTAATTCAGCCACATTGGAGCGTTTGAGCATGAACTGCCTTGTTAAGGTCATGCCACAGCATCTCAATAGGATTCAGGTCAGGACTTTGACTAGGCCACTCCAAAGTCTTCATTTTGTTTTTCTTCAGCCATTCAGAGGTGGACTTGCTGGTGTGTTTTGGATCATTGTCCTGCTGCAGAACCCAAGTTCGCTTCAGCTTGAGGTCACGAACAGATGGCCGGACATTCTCCTTCAGGATTTTTTGGTAGAGAGCAGAATTCATGGTTCCTGTCTTCCAGGTCCTGAAGCAGCAAAACAGGCCCAGACCATCACACTACCACCACCATATTTTACTGTTGGTATGATGTTCTTTTTCTGAAATGCGGTGTTACTTTTACGCCAGATGTAATGGGACACACACCTTCCAAAAAAGTTTATAACTTTTGTCTCATCAGTCCACAGAGTATTTTCCCAAAGGTCTTGGGGATCATCAAGCTGTTTTCTGGCAAAAATGAGACGAGCCTTAATGTTATTTTTGCTCAGCAGTGGTTTTCGTCTTGGAACTCTGCCATGCAGGCCATTTTTTGCCCAGTCTCTTTCTTATGGTGGAGTCATGAACGCTGACCTTAACTGAGGCAAGTGAGGCCTGCAGCTCTTTGGATGTTGTTGTGGGGTCTTTTGTGACCTCTTGGATGAGTCGTTGCTGCGCTCTTGGGGTAATTTTGGTTGTCCGGCCACTCCTGGGAAGGTTCACCACTGTTCCATGTTTTCGCCATTTGTGGATAATGGCTCTCACTGTGGTTCGCTGGAGTCCCAAAGCTTTAGAAATGGCTTTATAACCTTTTCCAGACTGATGGATCTCAATTACTTTCTTTCTCATTTGTTCCTGAATTTCTTTGGATCTCGGCATGATGTCTAGCTTTTGAGGATCTTTTGGTCTACTTCACTTTGTCAGGCAGGTCCTATTTAAGTGATTCCTTGATTGACAACAGGTGTGGCAGTAATCAGGCCTGGGTGTGGCTAGAGGAATTGAACTCAGGTGTGATAAACCACAGTTGAGTTGTGTTATAACGGGGGGGCAAACACTTTTTCACACAGGGCCATGTAGGTATGTATTTTGTTTTCCCTTAATAATAACAACCTTCATTTCAAAACTGCATTTTGTGTTTACTTGTGTTATCTTTGACTAATATTTAAATTTGTTTGATGATCTGAAACATTTAAGTGTGACAAACATGCAAACAAATAAATCAGGAAGGGGGCACTTACCACCCCATTCGTTTCATATGAAGTGTGTGTGAGACTGCCTTGCTCAGTTAACAAGCTAACGTTATGACAATATTTCTTAAAATAGGCATAGTTTCTTAACTTACAGAAGGAAAATAATTTCTGCAAAACTAAATATTAATGTTGACATTAGTTGGCATGGGCCTTTACTTCAACATTGTGTTTTGATGCATTTCTAATACAATAGAAGGCTTTTTCTAGTAGATGTTTTTTTAAGACCCCTTTTCCCATCTGTGTGACCAGAAATCAAAGCCTTTGCTTATTCCACATTTTTGGGAAGGAAAATGGTGGAAAAACGTATCTATTCCTTTATTTCCCCAAAAGGTTTGACTCCGCTTTCATTTCACACCAAATTTGATATGCTCCTATAAAACTTCATGTTTGTGCTCATGGGTCCTTTTACATGGATTTTTTTTTTTTTTTTTACATTTTTAGTCATTTAGCAGACGCTCTTATCCAGAGCGACTTACAGTTAGTGAATACATATATATATATTTTTTTATACTGGCCCCCCGTGGGAATCGAACCCACAACCCTGGCGTTGCAAACGCCATGCTCTATCAACTGAGCTACATCCCTGCCGGCCATTCCCTCCCCTACCTTGGACGACGCTGGGCCAATTGTGCGCCGCCCATGAGTCTCCCGGTCGCGGCCGGCTGCGACAGAGCCTGGATTCGAACCAGGATCTCTAGTGGCACAGTTAGCACTGCGATGCAGTGCCTTAGACCACTGCGCCACTCAGGAGTACTTAGAAATGACCTTAGACATAATACACGCTTGGTGTGATAGGAAACCTGTGTGTGCCCCTCTCCTCCCCGTCTGCCTGGGCCAATGGGGAGGTGGTAAAGGGCAACATACTGGTCACGAGAACTCCCCAAAATGGCATCCCACACTAACGCCTTGTGACAAGGTGGTGGCCTTTCCAGTGTCCTGAACCACTGCTGACACTAACGTAGCGCCACGATTTTCTGAAGAGATGGTGGGAAGACAGATGGGGGGGAGAGAGATCGAAAGAAAGAGCTAAGCTCAGAAGAGTGGCTGTTTAAGGCCTCTAGTCGTCTGTGTCTGTGGGCTCTTTTCCCTCCTCTCCTGGCAGCTTATCAGTCTGTGATTAAACCTGTCATCTTTAATTAGAATATGGTGGAAGTGGAACAGCTCGCTCTCTCTGTGCTGCAGGTGTAGCGATGTACCAGACAGTTAGAATAAAGACATCAAAGCTTCCAGCAGTGACAGTACATAGGAGAACCTGGATTCCCACAAATGCTGGGTACAGATAATACAAACTAAACATCAGTTAAGGTCATATTCTAGAAGCGTATATGGATTTCTAATGACTCGGGATCTACTCTAAAACAGGTCTCCCCAAACTCAGAAAGCACATAGTACAGTCACCAGGGGAACGGTCCCAAATCTGAGAAAAGAAGGCCCCATTCCACACCCAAAAGTCCTATTCCAGTGTTTCCTCTATATTCATTTAGCAGCGGTGGGATGGTCAAATGTTTTCAGTGTAAATGTAAACGACTCAAACCAGATATAAAGTATGTAGAAAATATATTGGAGCGATATATTTTTTTAATAAGCTCATCTTTGAGAACTAACAATCACCAAAATAAAAACTAGACTATCAGTGAGAATCTAAAATTGCAAAAATGTCATGGCATGGGCCACCAAAGATTTTGTTATAATGTTTGAATCACTCAGATAGCATACGAAGGCAGGATAAGCCATGGCAAAATGTGTAGAATTGCAGTAAATTAGCTTAAAAACTTCACATTCTCTCAGCCCCATGACAAAATGTGTCGAATTGCAGGAAACAAGCTTTACTCTCCGCCCCATTGCAAAACATGTCGAATTGCAGGACATTTGCTTTAAAACAGCAACATTTTGTCTCTGCGGCCAAGAGGGCCTCTAAAATGTAGGTCAGAGACAGCACCATTGGCCACACCCACTACCTCGCCTCTCCAAATCCCCCCACCCTAAATTTGCCACCGCTGCTGAAAAAACTCCTAGGGGAAACACTGTATTTAGCCTATTGCAGATAAAAGAAGAGGAAGAAAACAATCCTCACCTCCTCAATTAGGTCCCTATACTCAGACCCCCTGCTGTTGACTCCCCCTCATCCTATCTTCCTCCCCTCCTCTCCTCTCCTCCCCTGGCCGTGCATCTTAGGTGGACTTCCTGGAGGAAACCCTGGGGTGCCGTGGGGGAGAATCTCCAGGGAGAGTCCAACAACAACAACATGACAGACTCACACACAGGAAATGGATGGAGAGGACTGGAGAAATTAAGAAGAGAGAGGGGTAAAACAACACTACATGGGTCTGTATCTTCAAATACACACACACACCTTTGCAAAGCAAAGTACCATCTTATAGAACAAATAATTGAGTGTGTGAAATGTGTGTCTGACGAGATTGGGCCATGTAGTGCTTTTCTACCTCTGCACACAGTCTATACTCACACACATCTCTCTCAAAGCTTGACACATTGGCTACATGCAGAAAGATGCATTTATGCACATGCAGGTAGACACACACACGCGCACACAGACACACACAAACACACAGGCGTGCTCCGGGTTAGCCTGCTAACTCTGTGTGGGTGGAATGCATGAGAGTTCCTCTGGCTGAGAGCTCTTTCCATGATCTCGCACTCCACTGTGCTCCTGTGGGTCTCTAGCCTCTCAGAAACAAAGTGGCCCAGATAAAACAGATGGCTCACTCAGTCACTCACAACCACAGATGGACAGAGGCTCCTGAGCACCACTAAGATATACTGGAACTGTACTGATATCCTCCCGAGATATACTTTAGGCCAATCAGGCCAAAGAATGCTTCGGAAAAGAGACGTTAGAGAACTCCCATTGGATGTCTGCATCTCTGATCCTGCCCATTGTAGTTCAGAGCCCTCATCTCATTCGCCAGCGTTACTCATAGCCTTAGCTGAATGTGCTGAGTAATCCCCTGTGGCCAATAGCCAGACAGCAAGGTTACTGACGGTTGCCATTGATTGCTGATCCCTTAGCACAGAACTGAGAGGGCACATACCAGGAACACAGCCTGAAGCGCCAACTGTGCCTTACATCATTAGAACAGCTCACTAAATGTGCATTTCTCTCTCTGTCAGTCACCTTTTCTCCTCGTTCCCAGTCTCATTCCCCCTCTTCTTACTACATTCGATTCTCGTTCGTTCTTTTTCCTTGTTGACTAAATCCTGCATTCTTCCCTCATTCCTTCCCCTCTTGTTTCATCAAACCTTTTTCTCTTGCTCTCGTTTCTAATCTCCTTCATTCCCCTTTCTCCCTCTTGCAATTGTATCTTGTCTCGAGGAGCACCGCAGCGAACAGTGGCCCACATCCTGGGCCTTCATCTCCATGGTCACCATTCATCTAAACATCATGGCCCCCTTTTGTCACACAGGGACATGGCGGGCAATTCAAACTGCCCTCACAAAGGCTGATAACCCCTATTCACACAAGATCTCACCCATACCTTTCACTGGCGCGCTCCATTCGCAGTATTTGTAATGTGGACATATACCATCTTTGCAATTCAGGGAGGGATGGGGATTTGTGATCGGTAAGAGGAGATCTTGCATCCACTTTTTTATTGATTGTTTTACACGCGTTTGGGTGGACACAAAGATTTCTAGGAAACATTGGGTATATAGGCTTCTGCAGGACAGGACAAGTTATTGGTCAACCCCATAAAACCCAGAGGAGATGGATCCCATTGCAGCATAGAGGACTGTTCTTGCTCCCCCAACTAAGGCCTTGAGCACTCAAAGACAAGAGATCAAACTGACTGGGGACCAGCACAAGAACCTGGAGTCCTTTGAAACAAGCTATCGTTATCCATGAATCAGCAATGATGGAGGGAAGAAAACATGGAGTCAGATACAATCGTCCCTTAATGCTGTTCCCCTGCCTTATACTCGGGTCTCAAACAAGGCACCCATTCAGAAGCGAGCCACTGTAATCTGGCCAAAAATTCTAAAGCTGCTGCCTATAACTAGCTCCTTTCTCTATCAAACACAGGCTTCCACTTTCAATCAAACTTTTCAACATCACTTTCACTGGTAAGCCACAGGGACGATTTAACAGCTCCCGTTCTGTGAAACATTTCCACGACATATGGCGTCTCCCTAGGCTGGCAGCGATGTGAGATCTGTGAATGAACAGGTGAAAATCTGCTGTTTCATTCAGAGGCAAGGTGGTTTGAGGAACCAGAGTCTGTGTCCTCATCATCACTTAATGAGATGTGGCATGGTTACTGTTAGATTTAGTGGCCAATGTTTGTATTTGTACTTATTATACATCCCCATGCCTTGGCAGCAGCTACTCTTCCTGGGGTCCAGCAAAAATTAAGGCAGTAATATACATTATAATACAATTTTTAAGCATTAAACATTACATTTTACAAGAGATTTCCCAATACATTGTGTGTGCATTGATTCTGCTGATAGTGTTCAGAACACAATTCAGCTACATGATGTTAGTCTTTACCGAAGGCTGGACAATAGATGTTAGACCCATTGATTGGTCATTGTTAGAGCCAACAGGACTTGATGTGCATGGCTGTGAGGAAATGTGTGGGCTAGTAGAGGGGGAAATTAGGCTTCAGAACTAGTAGAACTCGTTATTTACAGCATGTATAGTATAAGGACTTGAAAGCCCATTACCCTCCTGAATCTATTACAGGTGTATTGTGAGGGTCAGGACCTGCTAATAAACAGGATGATGACGAGAGGTGCTCTTGCTCCTAGAGAAGTTGAAGACCTCTGATGCTCCTCTCCCCTGAAACGTGTGATGTGGCCTCGTATAAAAATCACTGTCCGTATCGACCCAAATCAGTATGTCCTGGACTTGGTTACTATGACATGGCCTGGGCCCTCCGTGTGTGGTTGAGGAGGCTGACCAGGGACTCGCGGCTCAACCTGTGGCCCAGGGAGGGGCAAGGGTGAGCGGGTACAGCGGAGCGGAGGGCCTGCTGCTCGAGCAAATGGCACAGCTATTAGTGAGGGAGGAGGCTTCCTGGTGAGGTGTGACTGCGCTGCAAAGGGCCCAATCAGGCTGAGAACAGGAGGTCCTGACTGCTAATACATTACCTGGGAGCGGAGAGGCAGGCTAGCTAAGCGACAAACCAAAGTGGGTTTGTGATCGGTTCAGTGGAAGAGCAACTAACCAAAAGAGTGCAGTTGAATTCATGGGGGTAATATAGCCTGTGACCCTTACGGAGAAGAGTAAATCAATAAATGGATAGCATGTAAAATTTAAATACTGGTCAAGTATTTAGTATTTAGAGTAGTACCATATAGCAGCTCCATGCCATTGGTAGTGTTTGCATGAGTCTGATTTGTGCAGTGTCCAGTGAGAAAGGTCTTTCCTATGAACTTGATTGAGATCAAGGAAATATTCAGTCATCCATTTTCCGATATAGCAGGCCATCATAGACCAACACAGCAGAATTTTTTTTCTACACGTCCACCTTTACTCTCCTATCTGGAACAGGTTTTGGAATTTGCCTCAAGAGGAAGTGAAATTCACATATATAACTCTGGCATAACCAATGATCCAGTATCGAGAGCCTGCTACAGTGCCTTCAGAAAGTATTCATACACCTTGCCTTACTCCATGTGTTACAGCCTGAATTCAAAATGGATTAAAATGTTGATGGGTTTTTTTCACCCATCTACACGAAAAACCCAATAATGACAAAGTGAAAACATGTTTTTAGAAATTTTAGCAAATTTATTGAAAATGAAATAAACAAATATCTAATGTACGTAAGTATTCACACCCTTGAGTCAATACATGTTAGAATCACCATTGGCAGTGATTACAGCTGTGAGTCTTTATAGGTAAATCTCTAAGAGCTTTGCACACCTGGATTATACAATATTTGCCCCTTATTCAAGCTCTGTCAAATTGGTTGTTGATCATACCTAGACAACCATTATTTATTCTGTACAGGCTTCCTTCTTTTCACTCTGTCAATTAGGTTAGTATTGTGGAGTTACTACAATGTTGTTGATCCATCCTCAGTTTTCTCCTATCACAGCCAATAAACTGTGTAACCGTTTCAAAAAGTCACCATTGGTCTCATGGTGAAATCCTTGAGCGGTTTCCTTCCTCTCCGGAAACTAGGTTAGGAAGGACGCATGTATCTTTGATGTGACTGGTTGTATTGATACACCATCCATAGTGTAACTAATAACTTCACTATGCTCAAAGGGATATTCAATGTCTGCTTTTTTTATTTTTTACCCATCTACCAATAGGTGCCCTTCTTTGCAAGTCATTGGAAAACATCCCTGGTCTTTTTGGTTGAATCTGTGTTTGAAATTCACAGCTCGACTGAAGGACCTTACAGATAATTGTATGTTTGGGGTACAGAGATGAAGTAGTCATTCAAAAATCATGTTAAACACTATTATTGCACAAAGAGCGAGTTCATGTAACTTATTATGTGACTTGATAAGCACATTGTTACTCCTGAACTTATTTAGGCTTGCCATAACAATGGGGTTGAATACTTATTGACTCATAATTCCACTTTGACATTATGGGGTATTTTGTGTAGGCCAGTGACAAAAACTCAATTTAATCTATTTAAAATTTAGGCTGTAACAAAATGTGGAAAAGTCAAAGATTGTGAATACTTTCTGAAGGCACTGTAGTTCCTCTTTTGACCTTTGTAAAACGTTATCCCCCTCAAATAAAACCTACTCCCTCCCCAAATAAAGCAGAATACTCTGCTCCTCTCCAAACAGAGGGAGGAATGAGAGCTCAATCTCTTCCTCCATCCCTCTTTGTGTTCAAAGAGACAGATTCTTGTTTGTAATGAAAAACACAATATAAAATACATATATTATCATTATTATTCCTGCTCTGGCTCCTCTCAGGGCCCCCAGCACAGAGCAGAGCAGGCCAAAACCTTCCTGCATTCCTTTCTTAGCAGGCGCTTCATATCACAGACCCTGGGTGGTGGGAGGTCTACTCAGATCCTACTATCTGCAGGGCTGAGAGACAAGGGAGCCTACTATTTCATTAGTCAAACGGCCTGGAAGTACTAGGAAGGAGAGAGGCTATAGGGGGAAAGTCCAGCCCTTGACACCCAAACCAACAACTCCATAATGGTCTTGTCATACATGCTGCTTCAGATGAATCAGCAAGTAAGGAGATGACTAATACAGTACTCCAATAGACCTCTAATCCCTGAATAATAAGAATAGGTAGGCTGCAGAGGAGGCTGGTGGGAGGAGCTATAGGAGGATGGGCTCGTTGTAATGGCTGGAATGGAATAAATGGAACAAGTCAAACATGTGGTTTCCATGTTTGATATGTTCCATAAAATCCATTCCAGTCATTACAACGCGCCCATCCTCCTATAGATCCTCCCACCAGCCTCCACTGGTAGGCTGTGGTTAAGAAATCATGCTTTTGATCAGCATTTTTTTTTTTATATACCAGTGAAAATAACTCTCCAAAAGGCAAACTCACGAAACACACACGTTGTGGTTTGATAAACTTTTGACTACGTGGACTCACTTAAACTCAATTATCCGTGGTCACCAAATTCCTCAAATGCGCAGGCCTGTATAATGTTACATAGCAATCTGACTATTCCTTGAAACGAAACGGAAATCCCCTAATAACAAACACTGCTGAAGAAGTACAAAACAGTCAGACTTGACTCGGACCTCTGAATGCAAAGAGATTGGTTACAAAACGACAGAAAATCTATAGGCCCTAATAGCCTACAATTCACCAAAACTCGTAAAACTAGACGTGTGTCTAACTACAAGACCGTCTCGAACGTGATAACTGGCAGACATAAATACAACAGTGACAATTGACAAAGTGGAGAACATGGAAGGCAAACAAACCGTGGCTGTTTGTCAACATGTCAGAGCCTTTACACCAGTAGAGGAAACCGTCACAAATGAACTGAACACTACGCGCTGAGCGATCTTGGATAGCGTAGTCCATGATACCACATGCACTCCAAAATAGGAGTGGCCACAATGCGGACTTCACGCAATCTCAACAAAAGCGTTTCTCGTGTGAGTGCAAGCACAAATGAATGCCTGTATATCAAGGGAAATGTAATCCTATCTGTGTTGTTATATTATTGGACGAAACATTTGCTTTTGTAAGGCACTTAGATATACAATGTTGCAACTTGCATCACTGAAACAATGATCGGTATGGTGTGCAGTCTATATGAACATTCCATTTTGAAGTTCAATATTCATGTTCACTGAAAACAGAAACGCAAGAACTCGAGACATCCAACTTCATAGGATTGGGAATTGTAGCCTAGATTAAAATAGTTCATAACATTTAGATGGGTAGGCTATAAAAACGTTCTCCCGAAACTGTTCAGTTTCTGTAGGAAACAAATGTCAAAACATGTTGACGAATTAAAAACATGCCTTGCACTCCAGCTGCCCCCAACTAGTGGGATACTATGGGCCTATTTGCATTAAGCATTAAGCTTTGAAACAAGACTTTAGCTGCCATAGAAATAAAATGTCGAAATATCGATAGGATAGTCTAGCCTATAACCTATTACGCAGTAACTAACGAATATTATGCGTCCAGAACTATCTTTTGACATGGGGCCTTGACCGACCACTAGTCCAAAATTCTCCCTAAATAGAGGGGAAATGACAGCAGATCGTTGGGTGATGCAATGTAGCCAACAATAAGACTGGATTTTATTTGTTATTCGTCAAAAAACATTTACACGTTCTCTGACCATAACATAGGGCTATTATGCATGGCATGGGGACACAATTTCCAAATTGCTTTAGACATTTGAGTCAATGAACGCTCCCTTCTGTCCATTCAAATGTAATTGTGAACAAATGAAGGAAAACAAAGGAACACTGCCCGCAATTGACACAGATGAAAACCCATTTGACAACTATCTATTCCAGAATTACATTTATTTTTCAATTGGGCACATTCATTAAGATGAGAGTTTTTGTTTTACGCAAGAGGGGAAATCTCCCAGAAGAGCTTGGCCTGGCCTGACCAAGCCCCAGTCCACACAGAAAGATTGCAGACCCGTTTGCTACAAAAAATGATCTTGTCTGAACGAGATTCACTTTGTATTGCCCCCACTTCACTCCCAACTACCCATTTAAACCTGGGAAATTGTTATACGGTACATTGTTTTCATTGCCACTCCACACCATCATAATCGGTTAACGTAAATTGTTTTCCTTTTTCAACCCTTTAGCCAAATAAAACATTGGCAAAATGAACTGGTACATACCATAGCATTCCTCCCTCTTCTCTCGTTCACTACTTTCTCTCCAATGTCCTCCTTCGCAACTCGCAAAAACAGCACTCCCAACGTCTCGAGAATTTAATTAATAAAGAGAGGTAATTCTACTCCTCTAACAGTCACATAAATATCTATATTTCTCTTTTGGACACTTGGTATATTTTTTCTCCTGAAATCAAGACTCCATTTTCACAAGTAGCCTATTAAGTTTTCGTACCATCTGCATATTGAGTTCCTCCTCTTGCCTTTGGACACAAAAACACTTAAATTATCTCGAAAATGCAGTAGAACTTCAGTTTCTTGTCCGATGGATGTTCGTTAGAAACGAGGGGGCGTTGGAAAGACTTGATTCGTTGTGTTTTCCTCTTGGTTCACCACGTTGTTTTGACCAATTCTTATTTCCTTTGTTGTGTCCAATATACAGATCTGCCCATACGCGTACACATCATATGCCGTGTTAGGTGATGCGCAGTGCTCAATTAATAAATACAACCCTAAATGTTGTGTTTCCTATGAGTATCGCTTCACAGACTGCCCAAATGTATGACAGTGTGTAAGTGTATTTTTTTTTTCAGCTTCCCAATAATGGCGGCCCGGCCCTTCTCCCGAATACAGCCTCTCTTCCTCCGTCCTATTCCGAGAGAATAGAGAGAGAGCTGTAGCCTACAACAGCGTAGTCTCGCCCAGTGGCGCATGGACACAATTACAACACACACACACACATTATTTTTCTAAATAACATAATCGTTTATATTCTCATAATAATTAATGTTATTCATCATACTTCGTTTTCATTTATTTTTGCTGTATTAATAATATACTTCAATTTAAAGGGGCAATCTGCTTTTGCTACATCAATTTTGGGACACAATTTTGAAGAATATAGCTTGTAAATAAATGCCTCATGAGCTTAGTTTAACTGTCATACACCATCAGAACGCAAAATATAAGCTTGTTGTACTACAATGTTTGTAAACAAAGTAAATGTAAACAAACACTATAACTCAAAACGGTAGAATTACACTGAGTATACAAAACATTAAGAACACCTGCATCAGTGTAGATGAAGGGGAGGAGACAGCTTAAAGAAGGATATTTAAGCCTTGAGACAATTGAGTCCTGGATTGTGTATGTGTGCCATTCAGAGGGTGAAAATATTTAAGTGCCTTTGAACCGGGTATGGTAGTAGGTGCCAGGCTCACCAGTTTGTGTCAAGAACTGCAACGCTTATGGGTTTTTCACGCCCATGTGTATCAAAAATGGTCCACGACCCAAAGGACATCCAGCCAACTTCACACAACTGTGGGAAGCATTGGAGTCAACATGGGCCAGCATCCCTGTGGAATGCTTTCGACACCTTGTAGAGTCCATTCTGAGGGTAAAAGGGAGGAGAGGTGAAACTTAATATTAGGAAGGTGTTCCTAATGTTGGGTACACTCAGTGTATAATTTTAATATCATGGATGGTCAGTCCTTACATCCATATCTCTGTCTATGAATTTTAGAGTTGTTACATTTCTCCAGCCTCATCCCTCAGCTTTGGACCCAAACAGGGGCTGGGAAAAAGCTTTGCTATTGTTTCAACTGCTGATTGCCCCTTTAACTGCACATACCTTTAATTGATAGAATAATTATAAAATTAAGTCAATGCAATTCAGGACAAGAAATGAGATGCAACTTGCAAGAACTGGAAAAAAAACTTCCAGCAAATGAGTATTTAAATAAAAAAATATTTGCATTTTAAACAATTTCCTGGAATTGACCCCAACTCTTGCAGGAGAACACATGTATCCATGTCTGGCAATTATAGATATAAACAATTTTCCCAATGTCATGTCAGTTATGCATTCACCACACAAATAGACACAATTCTCTCTCCAAACTAGTAAATAGCATACTTGTATTGCATTTGATATATTTGATATAAAATGCAACATATGCCTAACTTACTGGCTTCACTGACTTCCTTGCGCAAATAATGTATGTATGACACTCCGAAATTTTACTTTCCAATATGAACAAATCATATATCTGATCCAGTGCACAGGGAGAATGGGAGAGAGAATATTATGTTTTAGCCATTCAGAAAATCAATAATCTCAAAGGTTATTCCCGGTCCTCTAGACTCATGCCACAGAACTCGTATGGCTGTTTACTGAATTGTTGGAGATCACTTTTCACCTGAGAAGAATTCAGTAGTCCTGATTATAATGTCAGTTTAAATGCTATGGCCTTCCCCAAGAGTACATGACTTGACAATATAAAACCACAAACACATGGAAGTTATAGATAGAGATACCACAGATGATGTACTGCGATGCTAAATATGATTGTTGTTCTACAATTCAAACAGATGTTTAGTGGCTTGGGGACTTTGTTACGCATTGAATCTCTCTCTCTCTCTCTCTCTCTCTCTCTCTCTCTCTCTCTCTGTTTCTCTCTCACACACACACACACACACACACACACACACACACACACACATACACACACAAACACACAGTGGCGTACCACAGTTTTGCGGGGCCCTCCCCAAGGTCTGAGAAAGCCCCCCCACACTACCTTCCTTGACCTTACAACACGCAGTCTGAATCAGGCTGTGACTAACTCATCCTTATGTATTTTTTGGGGTGTATTTCAGCCATTCAAAATGACATGTAATTTGGTTGGATAACTTTATCTCTTTATTGGCAGAACATTTTATCATAATTACTTTGCTAATAATTCTAAACAGTCCACATACTCTAACAGTTACTCTTGATCTGTGTATTTTGAATGTTTTAGGATACGTGAACATCCTCCATTTAAACACAAAGTTTAAAGTACAGCACCCCGAGTCAACAAGCTGCTTGCTGTCCAGTCATATTAGTCAGTGAGTTCACAGCAATATTTGCATGACCCCAGTCACACAGAGCAAGATTAGCATGGGGCAAAGATTCATTCATCATTTGTCCGTGTTTTACATTTTCTCCTTTACTACTGAACACCTACTGGGCCACTTACTGCGACAAGCTGGCCCAACTATACCGATCTCTCTGACCAAGACCTTTCTGAACGTTGTTTGGTTTTGAACCAAAGTATGAAATTGGGGAAATGCTCTGAACTGTTTCATACTCTCCTATTCATTTAAAGCCAGAACAGCCTTGGGAAACCATTGGAAAACAACACAGCAAAGCAGTCTAACGAGAGAGAAGCTGCCCTGTTTTCTACTTGGTTTCCCCTTTTTTGCTCTCTATCCCATCTCAACTCTTTCTCTCTGCAGCTGAAATATTTCTGGGTCCCAGGGGCAGGCACATTCCTCCCACTCACAGTTGTGCAATCCCTGACAATCACCGCCCTCCCCCTTCGGCCTCCCCGGCCTAACACACAGCACAGAGGAGCTGTCCAAGCTGTCTGGACAATGTTCTGCAGCGGATCGGCTACCCACCAGACCAGTTAACAAACTCATGGGCCCTGACTTTGCAGAAAACAGCCAAAGGGATGTAACATAAATGGCTGGCCTTCCATTTTGTTACTGCTTAATGTGGGATTGGGAAGAAAAGGGTATTCCCTGCCTTCGGTCTAAAAGTCACAGGCTCTGAAAGACAACGTGTGTTTTGTTGTTTTTGCTGAGATTTAGTGTTGTGCCCCAGTCTTCCTTTATAATAGCCTATGTTACACTCTTCTTGTGGTTGAAGGCATGATGTCGGAGAGTTTGTAATGTATGTTTTATTTGGACTGTGGAAATATTAAGAAGTAGCATGGTTTCCTCTGGGGTTTAATATGGTCAACAGAAATCAATAATATAATATAATGGAATAGGTCAAAATTACATGAGACATCTTGATTATATATCTGGCTATTTTTGCCTTTTCATAATCAAGCAGGGTGGTAGCCTATAATGCAATTTTCCATTTTATTTTAGATAATTGAATTCCTCCTAGGATACAGCAACTCACAAAAACCATAGCACTTAGCTTGATACTTTATCAACATACTCGAAGTCAACAAAATGTAATTAAGTGATAATGCCCTAGAAGCTGGTGTTTGGAGGATATATTGGCATGGGTGTTGTTAGGCCCTCGACTGGCTTCGAGGGTATTATCACTTTTATACACGGGGTTACCATTATATTCAAATAATGATTGACATATTTTCATTTTAAAAAACGTTATTTTGATTAATTGATTCATACTATTTCATCCTTCCACAAGATATAGTCCTGACACAAATCTAGGGTGACTAGCCAAGCCGGCTGCTCGTTCGTTCTATCGGTTCGTTTGCCTATCCGTTCGTTTGCCAGAGACGCGACCCAGTCGTAAGTGAAGTATTTTTGTTCTGTATCTATGGACGCGACCCAGTCGTTCGTTCTAAATGTTCCATTGCCATACTGGCTGGCAACGTTCTTATCCCTTGCTTGGTTAGCTAGCCAACTACGGCTAAATTACAGTCACGTCAAAAGTGCAGCCTGAATAACAGCAAAGTAGCCACATTTGTTTAAGCTGTTTTCTAGTGACATTTATTTGAAGACGTCCATAACAATGAGCTAATGAGGCGCGATTTCGCCTGGCATAGAAACTGTGCTCACGTCAGGACACTGTGTTGTTCATAGGAGCTAGCCAACAACACAGCTAACACAATCACTTCAAACTGAAGCTGGAAAGACTGCCAACTAGCTGCACTTAGTTTCGTTGTACCTTTTTTTCAATTTACATTTAATTGTTTATATCCATAAAAACGATGCCAGCTGATTCATGATTTCGACTGGCTGAGAAACGCTGCCTGCCTGTCTGTCTTTTCCCGACAAAATGAATTACCATGGGACAGCTGGAGATTTAATTTGAATATTGAAACAATGTTTATACAAATCTCCGCTGTTGAAAACTAAATGTTATTCTAAAAGAAATGTGAGATAATATCTAGATACTTTTTATAGTGGAGATCAAGTTTATAAATATCCTGGCTGGGTTGATGAGACAGTAGATTGCGCAGTCCCGTGTAGCTCAGTTGGTAGAGCATTGCATTTGCAACGCCAGGGTTGTGGGTTCGATTCCCACTGGGGGCCAGTATGAAAATGTAGCACTCATTAACTGTAAGTAGCTCTGGATAAGCGCATCTGCTAAAATGACTAAAAAAACAGAGTAAATAGGCATTTTAACGTCATAGATTTAGCCAGTGGTAACTTGTGGAATAGGCTCCGGCTGGAATTCGGATTTAACCAATCAGCATTCATGATTAGACCCACCCGTTGTATAATGTGCCATAAATTACAATAAATCAAAGTGCCTGTAAATGATTTATACTGCAAAATGTGCACTTTCAATTTCAGACTTTTTTTGTTGTTGCTTGATTGGCCAAACCTGAGCCAAATATTCATGTGACTGGACCTCACGAATCCCGCAATGCCTTGCGCCTTTAGCGTTTCCTGTACATCTTGCTCGGGAAGATAGCGGGCAGTAATCCTATCATTTGGAGAATTTATGTAAAATCAAATAAATAATCACCAGGCTACGGATTTTTTTTAAACAATCGTTTCAAAGAAAAGACAATGGTATGTTTGCAATTGGGTACATTTTGTGGCCAATTACTTTGCTCCAACGTCAGCATAGCCGGTAGCTAGCTAACGTCGTTCGCCAGTCTCATGTGAAATGTATGAGAAGCCTAGAAATCATTGCTAGCTATCTAGATAACGTTATATATTCGAATTAAACAAACCTCCTAACTATTTAAAGGAATCGATTAGCTACATCCGGCTCCCGACTTTTTTACCAAGCAACTGCCTGGCTTGCATTTATGTCAGTAACGTTAGACTAGTTAGCCACCTAGTTAGCTATTTAACATAGCTTGTTATATATCTTGACCTGACAGGGTGCGGCTAGCTAACGTTAGCTAGTAATCTAGGTGTTGTAAAGGAATGTCTGCACACTCTTAACCAATCAATCCATGCTCAGAAATGCACTGTTATAGTTGAGGTGAAACTGATGATGCATATGAGTGGTGATAACTTCCAGTGAACCCATAGTTAGATCTGACAAGGCTAGCGAGGGGTCAAGGTTTCATAATGTTCAAATGGAAATGGTGTGTAGAACTCCTATGACTCTCTTGACAAGAAAGAACGGGGAAATCAATTTCTATAGCTACATTACATTAAGGCCTAGGTTAGCTTGGCTATATGCTGAGTTCAGAATGTTGTGCTGTAACTAGTTAAGTTACTATAGAGGGCTCTCCAACCCTGTTCCTGGAGAACTACGGTCCTGTAGGTTTTCACTCAACCCTAATCGAGTACACCTGATTTGTAATCATTAACTGGTTGATTAGCTGAACCAGGTTAGTTAAACTGGGGTTGGAGCGAAAACCTACAGGAGGGTAGCTCTCCAGGAACAGGTTTGGAGACCCATGTACTAGACTGCAGAGCATTTCTCCCCCTTCATTTTCTCTGCTCCCGTCATACAGATCCGCTTCATCCTGATTCAGAACCGAGCAGGGAAGACCCGACTAGCCAAGTGGTACATGCAGTTTGATGACGATGAGAAACAGAAGCTGATTGAGGAGGTGCATGCTGTGGTGACTGTCCGTGATGCCAAGCACACCAACTTTGTGGAGGTAAGGCAGAAGTATTTTCAAGATGCCATGTCTGTGCGTTGGAGTCTGTGTGCCCTAATGAAGGCTATTATTTTCTAGCAATTGTATTCATTGCCACTATTTGGCATTCTAGGAAGGCTGGAAGCAACCTGGTACTGTAACTCAAGGTCTGGAGCTGCATTTGGCTTTACAGTGACATGGGCCTAAATTGTAGAATACATTGTGACACTGAAGAGACAGTGGATAGTAGGCTACATTTTCCACTGATATGCTGTAACCCTAATTGGTTAGCCAAGTTGAATTCGATATGCTAATAATTGAATATTTCATTGTAAATGAAAAATACTTCTTGCAAGTCATAATTTCAAATCTACTGTAATTATTCTTAGATGAAAAATAAAAAGCACATATTGAGATGGTCGTCTGTCTTTTCTCCAGTTCAGGAACTTCAAGATCATCTATAGGCGCTATGCTGGTCTGTACTTCTGTATCTGTGTGGATGTGACAGACAACAACCTGGCATACCTGGAGGGTATTCACAACTTTGTGGAGGTACGTAGACTGTTTTATTATGATGACACAATGTGGGAGCTGTTTTATGTCAATGACTCTGTCTGGTTTTGTGAAGGAATGTGGGCTAGTCAAATCTCCACCTTCATAGCTGAATGATTAGGCATATTGTGTTGGTAAACTATTGTATCGATGTGCTCCTACAGCAATTTGGAATATAGGGTGTGTCCGTTTGTAAATTCAGTGTTCAGAGCGCACACTGGACACTCTGGCCGAGGATTAGGGTTGATCCAAGCGTTCTGACCTCACAACGGCAGTCAAGCACCTAAGCTAACGTTGGCTAGCTTGCTAGCTACTTCCAGACACAAATGAGAGAACACCTCACTCTGACCATTTTACTCTAGAGCGTTGGTAACTGTGCTGCTGGCAACAATTTAATTACACTTTTTTTGTTTACTGACACCGGCCATATTCAACAGGTGTTGAGCGTTCGTAAATTCATCAGTTACTCTGCGCTCTGGCACACTCAGACGAGAGCGCTCTGAAATCGGAGTAGATAGCCAGAGCGAATTTACGAACGCACCCATAGAGTGCCACAGTATGAGTCATAATACCCATAAAACCTAGCGGTCAAACAGGGAAATAGTTTGTCGTTTTTCCACCATTTAAGTTTTCCCATAGGGGATTTTAGAAACGCTTAAAATAAGGGCTGTGTTTCGTGTACGCTTGCCCTGGCGTGACGTTTTGATAACCGTGTAAATCTCTCTAGGACAATGTGACATCAATATACACTGCTCAAAAAAATTAAGGGAACACTTAAACAACACAATGTAACTCCAAGTCAATCACACTTCTGTGAAATCAAACTGTCCACTTAGGAAGCAACACTGATTGACAATAAATGTCACATGCTGTTGTGCAAATGGAATAGACAACAGGTGGAAATTATAGGCAATTAGCAAGACACCGCCAATAAAGAAGTGGTTCTTCAGGTGGTGACCACAGACCACTTCTCAGTTCCTATGCTTCCTGGTTGATGTTTTGGTCACTTTTGAATGCTGGCGGTGCTTTCACTCTAGTGGTAGCATGAGACGGAGTCTATAACCCACACAAGTGGCTCAGGTAGTGCAGCTCATCCAGGATGGCACATCAATGCGAGCTGTGGCAAGAAGGTATGTTGTGTCTGTCAGCATAGTGTCCAGAGCATGGAGGCGCTACCAGGAGACAGGCCAGTACATCAGGAGACGTGGAGGAGGCCGTAGGAGGGCAACAACCCAGCAGCAGGACCGCTACCTCCGCCTTTGTGCAAGGAGGAGCAGGAGGAGCACTGCCAGAGCCCTGCAAAATGACCTCCAGCAGGCCACAAATGTGCATGTGTCTGCTCAAACGGTCAGAAACAGACTCCATGAGGGTGGTATGAGGGCCCGACGTCCACAGGTGGGAGTTGTGCTTACAGCCCAACACCGTGCAGGACGTTTGGCATTTGCCAGAAAACACCAAGACTGGCAAATTCGCCACTGGCGGCCTGTGCTCTTCACAGATGAAAGCAGGTTCACACTGAGCACGTGACAGACGTGACAGAGTCTGGAGACGCCGTGGAGAACGTTCTGCTGCCTGCAACATCCTCCAGCATGACCGGTTTGGCGGAGGGTCAGTCATGGTGTGGGGTGGCATTTCTTTGGGGGGCCGCACAGCCCTCCATGTGCTCGCCAGAGGTAGCCTGACTGCCATTAGGTACCGAGATGAGATCCTCAGACCCCTTGTGAGACCGTATGCTGGTGCGGTTGGCCCTGGGTTCCTCCTAATGCAAGACAATTCTAGACCTCATGTGGCTGGAGTGTGTCAGCAGTTCCTGCAAGAGGAAGGCATTGATGCTATGGACTGGCTCGCCCATTCCCCAGACCTGAATCCAATTAAGCACATCTGGGACATCATGTCTCGCTCCATCCACCAACGCCAAGTTGCACCACAGACTGTCCAGGAGTTGGCGGATACTTTAGTCCAGGTCTGGGAGGAGATCCCTAAGGAGACCATCCGCCACCTCATCAGGAGCATGCCCAGGCGTTGTAGGGAGGTCATACAGGCACATGGAGGCCACACACACTACTGAGCCTCATTTTGACTTGTTTTAAGGACATTACATCAAAGTTGGATCAGCCTGTAGTGTGGTTTTCCACTTTAATTTTGAGGGTGACTCCAAATCCAGACCTCCATGGGTTGATCCATTTGATTTCCATTGATAATTTTTGTGTGATTGTGTTGTCAGCACATTCAACTATGTAAAGAAAAAAGTATTTAATAAGATTATTTCATTCATTCAGATCTAGGATGTGTTGTTTAAGTGTTCCCTTTATTTCTTTTGAGCAGTGTATTTGCTTGTATCTACCCCCCAAAAATGAAATGCTATCATAAAGAACTACAAATGCCATGATGATCTGGACGAGACTGCCGAATCGAAGCACAGGTAAGAATGTATGGATTAACTATCTAATGTTAGCTAAATGTAGTAATGAATAAATTGGCAACATTTCTTTAAATTGACAATTCTGTGAACTGTCTTGTGCAAGTTTTAAATTGACACAATACCTGTTAGCAAAGGTGTCATCTAGAGATGACGACGCAGGGATTTGTAGTTTTGCATGATGTCTACTTTGATGCTAATTAGCATTTTCGAATCTGAGAGTAAATAGAGCCGAATATATTGAAAAGTCACCTTGTCTGAGAGAGATTTACATGGTTATCAAAATGTCACTCCAGGGTAAGCCTACATGAAACACAGCCCTTATTTTCAGTGTTTCTAAAATCCCCTGTGGAAAAACGATTGGAACCATTTCCCTGTTTGACCGCTAGGTCTTATTGGTATTATGACACCTCGACTGTGTGGCTCTATTTTCTATGCATTCTAACCCAGTGTAATACACCCCGTATAGTGTCTGTCGACTCGACGCAAAAGTAAGACCAAAACACCAAAGTGGGGGAAGCGCGAATCTCTGGTGGAATGTGGCCGTGAAGAAAAACAGTTGCGATTCCTGACACTCGGTTCAAGAGCACCGTGTCCTGGAATGCTGGATTTCCTCAGGCCCTTAAATGACCAACGCTGCATCTCAAATGATTCCCTATATAGGCTAGTGCACTACTTCTGACCAGAGCCTTGTACTATGGATTACACTGTTTCCTAGCTATGAATTAGACTAAATAACTAAAGTAACAAAACCTGACCTCCATGTCTTCTTTTAACCCTTTAGGTGTTGAATGAGTATTTCCACAATGTGTGCGAGTTGGACCTGGTGTTCAACTTCTACAAGGTAAGAGTAAAAGTGTTGAGATGATTTTTAAAACCACAAACACTCTGTGCTAAGAGGGAAAATGGAAAGGAGCGGAAGAAACCCGGTTGAGGTGAAAAGATACCATTAAAATGTTTCTTTCATTGCAATGGGGAGGTGCTATGGCAACGAGGATGGGATGCGTAATTACAACAATCAGTCAATTAGGCTCATCCACATCAATTTGGCGGGGGTTGGTTTTCCTCTGCAAGAAATGCTAAGCAATTAAGACTCCCCTGATGACTGCCCTTTAAGCAGTTATCGTGTCAATTACGTAAGGTATTTCTGAATATTCGCCCACTCGCTGAACCTTAAAGAAGCGCAGCCCACACTAAAAGTTGCTGCGCTCTGTGACGTCTTCTGATTCACAAAGAAAACAGAAAGTGCCAGAAATGAACATGATGGCAAACATCAGCTCGTCTCAACATCAACCCCCTCTCTATTAGATCTAGTGCCACAGCAGCAAGGCCTACGCACTGCTATAAAGAAACATTTCCATAATGGGGTGGAGATGAATCTGCAGGATCCATACAGTTATCCAACACTTTTTGTTTTTAAAAGCTGTGTTTGCGCGTGCATACAGGGAATTTGACTGGTGCAGTAGGCTGACCTCTGACCTGTGTTCTGTCCCAGGTGTACACGGTAGTGGATGAGATGTTCCTGGCGGGGGAGATCAGAGAGACGAGCCAGACCAAGGTCCTCAAGCAGCTGCTGATGCTCCAGTCGCTCGAGTAGCCAACGGAGCAGCCATCTTGACCAGTCCATCACCCACCCCCCCCCCCCCCCCCATCAATGTCACTCTTGAAAGGACCCCCCTCTCATTCGCCATCCTCCATGGAGCAGGCTCCACCCCTTACAGAAACCAGGGGCTTATTCACGAGTGTGGAAAGTCACAGAACGTTCAGATAGAAATGCATGGTGTAGAACAGACATCGTTTTCTGTCACGCAGAATCGGAATCTAGTCAGCTCTACACATTACATTTTTATCTGCAACAATGCGAAAGTTTCAACGTCTTGATTATGCCCCAATAAAGGCTGTGTATTTTGGTGATGCGCTGCAGATATGGCCCTTAACATTTCATTTCTTAACCACCAGTTCAAGTAAAATCATCTGGCTGAGTAGGAGTATATTTGCAGCATAGCATACAGCTGTATGCAGCACTGAAAATAAATGTTCTCTCTATGCCCTGTCTCAAGCTGAAGGCTGCACTTACGGCAGTTAGACTAGGGTTGCCAGTTATTCACCTGTGTATCCTGCCATCAAGCCTATACTAGTGGAGAGAGAGGATGACAAGGATTCATTGTTCTGGCAACCCCAGAGTGGCACTACAGTAGCTATCAAGCACCAGAAAACCAGTGTAAACTGGCTGTGATATCCCTGTCTACTCTGCACAATACGTCTGTCTGGGAGAATCACAGTTTGAGCTGCAGAGTGACTAAACCACCACTACAAATGCCCATTGAAGCCATTGACCTCTGCTGGTGGTTCACAGTTCAATGGAGTGCACTTACTAAGAGTGCTGTTGAGAGGTCTGGTAATGGCAACTTGTACAGGGTTGTATCTACTCTGTGATATTAAATAGGAGGTTCTCTGGTCTTAAATAACTGTCAAGATCATGTCAGGTTGTATATCAGACAATGCGTCTCCACTCCACATATGGTGCTTGTAAGTCACATCCAGATATGTTCACATTTAAGTACACACAAATACTTTAATTTAAAGGAAACTGAACAGCAAAAAAAATTCTAGTTAATGGAAATATACAGTGATATATATTTTAAGTAAAGCAGTACTGTGAAGTTTGTTTTGTATGGTGTACATATATACAGTATCTTATGCGTAATAGTGTGAAACCATTGTCTTGTCCATTCCAGGCCTTTCCCCAGCTTCTCCTGCCTGTCTCGTTGTCACTGAGTGTTTAATACACAGGTCTGAATTGGGGGGAAATTCCATTAATATTCCCTGGTCACCTCATTCATACTACATAAATGGTTTCTTTAACATCAACCAAAGGTCAAATGATATGACCAAAACTCCAGAGGTAACCATGTCGAGTCTTGCACCTCCCAAAACATCACAGGTTTCACATGTTACTATTATGGTTTAGATTTTTGAATGAGTTTTTATTTTATTTGGCTGTAGTGAGAGATGTACTGCTTCCCCTGTCCACATGTCTGTCCTGTGTGAGATTGATGAAAGATGTGTTTAGGTGTTAACGTCTCCTGTTGCTAAACTACCCAGTATTCCAGACATTATATAAAAATAAAAAAGTACTAAAAATACCTTTGTGCTTTTTATACTGTAGATAATGTATTGTAAATGTTTTTAATGTGATGAACATAGATTAAGGACTGAAGTTGAAAAACGTATCATTCGTTTGTGATATAGTACCACCTAGTGGTATCAATCCAGCATAGCCTTCACATTCTGGAATCCGCCGCCCTCTGAGGTTATTCTAGGAGCCTCACAGTGATCGATAAATCAATAAATATATCCACTTCAGCTACATTAACGCACTCTGCCTGTTACTCCATTGACCCACAAACATAAATTCAGACAATTAGACAAAGCTTTTACCATGTAGACTAGCATATGAAGTCTCCCGATACACTAACCCCACCCTACTCTGTCTCTGTGCGGTCTGTGGTGGATAGGCAACCAGGTTGACACAATGAACGCGCACACACACACACGTCAAGACATGATCCGCAATAAGTCAAATTCACCGCAGAGTTAAAAAGCTATGTTTATTTAGAATATATCTTTAAAATGAACAAGCAACCCTTCCCTGCCAGAAAAAAATCCAATAGACAAACTTAAATCTTATTTACAGCATAGATTATTCAGATGTACAGTAGTTCTTAAGATGACTCAATCACATTGGTTACTAAGCAACAGAGTTTCTGCTCCATTTCGAGTCGAGAAATGACAGGAGACTGAAGGAAGTTAATCACATGACCATCAGCCTATTATTAAGCGCTTACGATGCATTCAATAGAATACTCAGCATACATAATACATTATTGAGGCCAGGGTTCAACGGTCTTAGGGTCAAGCAGCATGGAGTGCATCACTGCTGTTGTGAGACATGACTGACTGATTGCAGTCAGTCTGTGGTCTGCACACTCACATGGGCTCAGGAAGTCACAGTAATCTCCAAGTGTTACATCATCCCTACAACGGCAGCAGTAAGCAACAATGAGTCAATAAAAAATCATTTTACCACAACCCTGGAGAGGGAGAATAGAACAGGTGGCTTGGTCAGTCAGTCAACACCGGGAGAGAAAGGACAAAATCGCAGTTCTTTAGTAAGGAATGATTACCACTACAATTGCTCTTTTTTATTACAGTATATATTTCAATTAATACAATGTACAATTCTATCGATACAGTATATAAACATAACAATCTCACGTAAAAGTGCACTTGCAGAGAAAGAAACAAAAACAAAGCAGCCTTTTTTTTTTTGGTTTACACAAAATGGGACCAGTCTTTCTCGGGTTGATGATGTCACAGTGGCATTTTGATAGCCATCTTCTCAAGGCTGGTTCAGTGTAACAGATAAGCTGCTCTTAGTGGAGTGCAAAAAGTAGCATTGCTTAAGAATTAGGTAAGGCTGCATGGGGTTAACCTGATTCTATGTGACAGTCAGAAAATGACAGGTGGAAGAGGTAAGACATGTAAAAACAATAAGTGCAGTTGAATCTTACAGACTGCAGCCTGGCCCTCTAACCTGAATATTTCCCACTAGTAACACTGAAACCAGTCTAGCTTCCTGTGACCGGTCTTTACATGTGAACGCAGAGCAGAAGAGAAATGAAGAGGGCAGAGATCAGGGTTACATTCTCAGAGATAACCTCTCCCCCCCAGGGCGGGATAGAGCCAGAGATTGAGACAGAGCGTAACCCTTACATGGCAAAGGCAAGCAGTGACATTAGATATGCAGCTGATAATGGGGAACAACAAGCGGTCATTGGGGTCCTTTGGAAAACCATAAGAAAAGACAACTGAAACCTTCCTAACCCTTGTGCTTTGGACATAACCTGCAGGCCCTTCATGGAGAGAATCGATTTCCCTTTGGGAGGTGATAGTAATGACAGTTTTGGGGGGGGGGGGGGGGGGTATACGACTGTATACATCCACAATGTCAAGCATTTTTCTACTCCACTTGATAAATTGCATTAATTTAAAACACACCTTGGACAAGTTGTCCATTAGATTAGAATCAATGCCATTTATACCCAAGGTCGAGTTACATGTGGTCAAATTTAGACCGGTGGAATCAGTTACATGTGTACATCTGAAGCCAGGGGCTTGGGTGTTGATAATAAATGGCTATTTTCAGGTTGCAGAGTGGTCAAGTTTGGGTTGGGGAGACTTAGGTTTACCTGGTTATGATAAGGTGAACAGCAGGCTTGATTAGAAGTACTGTTCAGTGCAAACAAAGGTTAAATTCAGCTTATAAAAAACAAATATAATAATAGGGAGTGATGGGTAAAACAAGAACTTCAACTGTCAAGCAACCTGATAGTGCAGTCTAACAGGCTGTGTATGAATGAGGAAGTTCACCATGTTTGTTTTGCATTTCATCCTTCATGGACTTTCAGTTACAGGCGGTGTGTGTACGTACGGTCTGTGTCTGTGTGTGTGCGTGCGTGCGTGCAAGCGTGTTGATAAAAACCACGAAGGGTAAAAACGGGACATCCCCTACACACAACCCCTAACCCTGACAGTCATCCCAGATATTGACTCTTCTTCTTCTTATGTTCCCAGCACAGTTCACACCACAGGGTCTCCCAGCCTAGGACCCAGGAGCCCGGGTAACCTCCCTTGGCAGGAAGTACCAATGGTCAGGGGTTGCAGGTCCTCCATGGCGACTGGTCCAGGTCTGCTGTAAGTGTGTAAGGGGTTGCAGAAGGGGGAGGAGGAGGAGTCCTGCACATCCCAAAACACCTAGAGCTGAGAGGGAGAGAAATGATTATACATTTTGATCAATTATTTTCTAAAGCCACATTTAATCAAAGCATGGCAGTCTACTGACCTTTAAGGGGCGTCCTGTGCGTGTGGGGTTGAAGGGTGAGGGTGGGGTCCGGCCCCTAGCAGTTACACTGCTGCTTGGTCTGTGAGGTGGAACCTCTGGGCTGTCTCAGCTGCCTCAGAGAAGAATCTCCATACTGGATACCTGAACCCATCCGCTCTGGGTCCAACTCACCTGACACACATACACACAGAGGCAAGGAGCATGAACACACACATATACATTATACGAAGAAAGACAAGGACACACACACACACACACACACACACACACACACGCACAGGTGTAAACAACAAGAGCAAACACACAGACATCCCAAAATCATACATTCTCAACATATGATTGTAAGATCAAAATCCAACAGATACACAGTTTTAGCACACACACACACGGCTTATAAGTAAACACATGTACTGTTTGTTTACCTGACTCCATCTTGTTGAGGATGGTGCGGGCAGTTTTGAGGAAGGCCTCCTCCACGTTCTCCCCTGTCAGAGCACTGGTCTCCAGGAACATCAGCTCTGTAACAGTCAACACAGTCAGTAAAATCGATACGAATACAGGGAAACAGCCTGAGTAGAGGAGAGAGAGACGGACAGACAGTTACCGTTCTCCTGTGCGAAGCGGGACGCCTCAAGGAAGGTGACTTCTCGGTCCGCATCCAGGTCCTTCTTATTCCCACACAGGATGATGACGATGTTGGGGCTGGCCAGCGTCCGTGCGTCTGTCAGCCAGTTGGTCAGGGCGTTGTACGTCTCCCGGCTAGAAGACAGACAGACACGCCAGATAGACACGACAGACAGATACAGACGAGGGGAGAACTGAGTTAATCACATTAACTGTTTCATTAGGACAGGAAAGTTCAATAGGATGGGATGGTACTTTTGAAAAATCAGTGTTGGGAATTGTGTGTTCATTACAGCATCAGAGGTCAAATACAAGAAGCAATTGGATGAGGGGAAGATGATAGAGGTTGAGAATATTAGCAGTTTTCAAAACGTACACTTTTCAATATATACCTCTATGGGCTAATGTTCTTTTTGCTCCAAATGAGAAAGGAGGTATAGAAAGTCATCCCTCCCTTTACCCTCTTCAAGGACAGATGCCACGTCCCACCTTCTAGAAACATATTTTTTTTTGGGGGGGGTGAAGTGACCCGTCACCATGGTGACCGCATTGGTGACTTCAGTGAGCAGAAGGGTGCAGACTAATATCCCACAGCTCCAGTGAGGCGGCTAAACCATGACGTCAGCATAGAGCTAAGAGATGATGACCCCTCTGCCTCAGTGTAGCTCTTTCACACCACACCCCACAGCACCGCACCCCACCCAACCCCACCCCAACACACGCTGTCGGTCTCCTCTCTTTCTTCTACCCTTCTATTCCTTTGACCTGAACCATGTTGATACATTGCTCCCACTTCTCTCCCTTCCTCCCACACTTTGCTTCTCTCTCTCTCCCCATATTCTCTCCCTTCCTGCTCTCTCCATTCCGCACTCCCTCCTTCTCAGTTGTCTAATGGAGTTTTGCTTTCGGGCTGCTGCCGCCTGCCTGGAGACACCGCTTTATTACAGTACTGTCACCCGACATTACACCATTCACTCCATTATGATTATGCAACAGGCAGTGACATGGCAACTCTGGGCTTACTAAATAAAAACGCTTGACTTGGTGCGGCCATACACACGTCTATCTCTGACTCAGAGTGTCTTAGTGCTCCTGACAGACTGTCAAATCAAATTGTATTTGTCACATGTGCCGAATACAACAGGTGTAGACCCAGTGAAATGCTTACTTACAAGCCCTTAACACTTATTTTTCTGAAAACTGCATTGTTGGTTAAGTAAAAAATTTAATAATTAAAAGAGCAGCAGTAAAATAACAGTAGCGAGGCTATATACAGGGGGTAGCGGTACAGAGTCAATGTGCGGGGACACAGGTTAGTCGAGGTAATATGTAAATGTAGGTATAGTTAAAGTGACTATGCATAGATAATAAACAGAGAGTAGCAGCAGCGTAAAAGAGGGGGTGGGGGGGACAATGCAAATAGTCCGGGTAGCCATTTGATTAGCTGTTCAGGAGTCTTATGGCTTGGGGATAGAAGCTGTTAAGAAGCCTTTTGGACCTAGACTTGGCGCTCCGGTACCGCTTGCCATCCGGTAGCAAAGAGAACAGTCTATGACTAGGGTGGCTGGAGTCTTTGACAATTTCTAGGGCCTTCCTCTGACACCGCCTGGTATAGAGGTCCTGGATGGCAGGAACCTTGGCCCCAGTGATGTACTGGGCCGTACGCACTACCCTCTGTAGTGCCTTGTGGTCGGAGGCTGCCAGGCAGTGATGCAACCAGTCAGGATGCTCTCGATGGTGCAGCTGTAGAACTTTTTGAGGATCTGAGGATCCATGCCAAATCTTTTCAGTCTCCTGAAGGGGAATAGGCTTTGTCGTGCCCTCTTCATGACTGTCTTGGTGTGTTTGGACCATGATAGTTTGTTGGTGATGTGGACACCAAGGAACTTGAAGCTCAAAACCTGCTCCACTACAGCCCTGTCGATGAGAATGGGGGAGTGCTCAGTCCTCTTCTTTTTCCTGTAGTCCACAATCATCTCCTTTGTCTTGATCACGTTGAGGGAGAAGTTGCTATCCTGGCACCACACGGCCAGGTCTCTGACCTCCTCCCTATAGGCTGTCTCATCGTTGTCGGTGATCAGGCCTACCACTGTTGTGTCGTCGGCAAACTTAATGATGGTGTTGGAGTCGTGAAAATCACATTAGGATTTTTAATGAATTTAAATGCAAATTATGGTGGAAAATAAGTATTTGGTCAATAACAAAAGTTTCTCAATACTTTGTTATATACCCTTTGTTGGCAATGACACAGGTCAAACGTTTTCTGTAAGGTTTTCACACACTGTTGCTGGTATTTTGGCCCATTCCTCCATGCAGATCTCCTCTAGAGCAGTGATGTTTTGGGGCTGTCGCTGGGCAACACGGACTTTCAACTCCCTCCAAAGATTTTCTATGGGGTTGAGATCTGGAGACTGGCTAGGCCACTCCAGGACCTTGAAATGCTTCTTACGAAGCCACTCCTTCGTTGCCCGGGCGGTGTGTTTGGGATCATTGTCATGCTGAAAGACCCAGCCACGTTTCATCTTCAATGCCCTTGCTGATGGAAGGAGGTTTTCACTCAAAATCTCACGATACATGGCCCCATTCATTCTTTCCTTTACACGGATCAGTCGTCCTGGTCCCTTTGCAGAAAAACAGCCCCAAAGCATGATGTTTCCACCCCCATGCTTCACAGTAGGTATGGTGTTCTTTGGATGCAACTCAGCATTCTTTGTCCTCCAAACACGACGAGTTGAGTTTTTACCAAAAAGTTCTATTTTGGTTTCATCTGACCATATGACATTCTCCCAATCCTCTTCTGGATCATCCAAATGCACTCTAGCAAACTTCAGACGGGCCTGGACATGTACTGGCTTAAGCAGGGGGACACGTCTGGCACTGCAGGATTTGAGTCCCTGGCGGCGTAGTGTGTTACTGATGGTAGGCTTTGTTACTTTGGTCCCAGCTCTCTGCAGGTCATTCACTAGGTCCCCCACGTGTGGTTCTGGGATTTTTGCTCACCGTTCTTGTGATCATTTTGACCCCACGGGGTGAGATCTTGCATGGAGCCCCAGATCGAGGGAGATTATCAGTGGTCTTGTATGTCTTCCATTTCCTAATAATTGCTCCCACAGTTGATTTCTTCAAACCAAGCTGCTTACCTATTGCAGATTCAGTCTTCCCAGCCTGGTGCAGGTCTACAATTTTGTTTCTGGTGTCCTTTGACAGCTCTTTGGTCTTGGCCATAGTGGAGTTTGGAGTGTGACTGTTTGAGGTTGTGGACAGGTGTCTTTTATACTGATAACAAGTTCAAACAGGTGCCATTAATACAGGTAACGAGTGGAGGACATAGGAGCCTCTTAAAGAAGAAGTTACAGGTCTGTGAGAGCCAGAAATCTTGCTTGTTTGTAGGTGACCAAATACTTAATTTACCACCATAATTTGCAAATAAATTCATTCAAAATCCTACAATGTGATTTTCTGGATTTTTTTTCTCTCAATTTGTCTGTCATAGTTGACGTGTACCTATGATGAAAATTACAGGCCTCTATCATCTTTTTAAGTAGGAGAACTTGCACAATTGGTGGCTGACTAAATACTTTTTTCCCCCACTGTAATAGCACAATTGGTTAGGAGCCCGTAAAACGGCAGCCATCTCCTCCGGCGCCATTATTCGGTCTCTCTGTGCTCTATTGTCTATGCTAACTCACACGTCTCTGTGTGTGTACGAGTGACCAGTAAAACCAATGTGCTTTTATCATGGGTCTATCATTGGTTCACCTACCTTGTAATGTCATAGACAAGCAGCGCCCCTGCCGCTCCACGGTAGTAGCTGCGAGTCACAGACCTGCAAGGAGGGCAGACAGACAGCACCGTTAACCAATCACAGAACCAGAATACAATCTGTCAACCAATGAGAGCACAGGTCAGAGGTAACGGCACCTCTAGGTAACCAATGGGAGGTCTTTACCTGAAGCGCTCCTGTCCGGCTGTGTCCCAGATCTGTAGTTTGACTGTCTTACCCCCGACGTTGACCACCCTGGAACCAAACTCGACCCCGATGGTGTGGTTGGAGTCCTGCTTGACTGTACAGCCAGAGACAGACCGGGAGAGAAGCCACAACCATCACTGTACTGTTTGTTTATGTCTCATATATCTTTTATTAAAATATGTCTGTTTTTACAGATGGCTGGTTTGTGAAAGACAACCTTGACTGAAAGGTAAAACACCTATAGGTGTTGCCAATACTTCACAGAAACATTTCCTGGTTAATTCCCAGTCACAGTGCTGATCTACATTGTGCTGTTGCGTTGTGCTTGTTTTAAGACCAGAACAGTTAGCTTCAGAAGCCTCTTCAGAAGCCTATTCAGAAGCCTCATCAGCATATCAGAGGGTTGAGGAGCTACTGCCTCTCCCAGGTCCAGAGATTAACACAGTCAAAGCCCTTCTCTCACGCTACTGACAGCACTGGGAATTAGATGTCTTCATCTCATTTACACATCAGTGTGTGTGTGTGTGTGTGTGCAGACATCCGCTTCATGAGTGTGTACAGTGCATTTGGAAAGTTCAAACCCCTTGACTTTTTCCACATTTTGTTGAAGGGGAAAACAACTATTTAACTCATTTTAGAATAAGGCTGTAACGTAACAAAATGTGGAAAAAGTCAAGGGGTTTGAATACTTTCCGAATGCACTGTATGTACAGTGGGGAGAACAAGTATTTGATACACTGCCGATTTTGCAGGTTTTCCTACTTACAAAGCATGTAGAGGTCTGTAAGTTTTATCATAGGTACACTTCAACTGTGAGAGACGGAATCTAAAACAAAAATCCAGAAAATCAAATTGTATGATTTTTAAGTAATAATTTGCATTTTATTGCATGACATAAGTATTTGATCACCTACCAATCAGTAAGAAAACCGTCTCTCACAGACCAGTTCGTTTTTCTTTAAGAAGCCCTCCTGTTCTCCACTCATTACCTGTATTAACTGCACCTGTTTGAACTCGTTACCTGTATAAAAGACACCACACACTCAATCAAACAGACTCCAACCTCTCCACAAATGGCCAAGACCAGAGAGCTGTGTAAGGACATCAGGAATAAAATTGTAGACCTGCACAAGGCTGGGATGGGCTACAGGACAATAGGCAAGCAGCTTGGTGAGAAGGCAACAACTGTTGGCGCAATTATTAGAAAATGGAAGAAGTTCAAGATGACAGTCAATCACCTTCGGTCTGGGGCTCCATGCAAGATCTCACCTCGTGGGGCATCAATGATCATGAGGAAGGTGAGGGATCAGCCCAGAACTACACGGCATGACCTGAAGAGAGCTAGGACAACAGTCTCAAAGAAAAGCACGCAAGGTCCCCCTGCTCAAGCCAGCGCATGTCCAGGCCCGTCTGAAGTTTGCCAATGACTATCTGGATGATCCAGAGGAGGAATGGGAGAAGGTCATGTTGTCTGATGAGACAAAAATATAGCTTTTTGGTCTAAACTCCACTCGCCGTGTTTGGAGGAAGAAGAAGGATGAGTACAACCCCAAGAACACCATCCCAACCGTGAAGCATGGAGGTGGAAACATCATTCTTTGGGGATGCTTTTCTGCAAAGGGGGCAGGACGACTGCACCGTATTGAGGGGAGGATGGATGGGGCCATGTATCGCGAGATCTTGGCCAACAACCTCCTTCCCTCAGTAAGAGCATTGAAGATGGGTCGTGGCTGGGTCTTCCAGCATGACAACGACCCGAAACACACAGCCAGGGCAACTAAGGAGTGGCTCCGTAAGAAGCATCTCAAGGTCCTGGAGTGGCCTAGCCAGTCTCCAGACCTGAACCCAATAGAAAATCTTTGGAGGGAGCTGAAAGTCCGTAATGCCCAGCGACAGCCCCGAAACCTGAAGGATCTGGAGAAGGTCTGTATGGAGGAGTGGGCCAAAATCCCTGCTGCAGTGTGTGCAAACCTGGTCAAGACCTACAGGAAACGTATGATCTCTGTAATTGCAAACAAAGGTTTCTGTACCAAATATTAAGTTCTGCTTTTCTGATGTATCAAATACTTGTGTCATGCAATAAAATGCAAATGAATTGCTTAAAAATCATACAATGTGATTTTCTGGATTTTTGTTTTAGATTCTGTTTCTCACAGTTGAAGTGTACCTATGATAAAAATTACAGACCTCTACATGCTTTGTAAGTAGGAAAACCTCTAAAATCGACAGTGTATCAAATACTTGTTCTCCCCACTGTATGTGCGTGTCAGTGTGCAGAGATGCATGTAACGTTTCTATATTATTGTACATAAACAATGCATGTGGGTGTTGTTTATTTGCAGGACAGGGGAGACCAGCATTGGCACTACTTACACTTGGTCTCAATGAACTGGTGGAGGAGGCAAGATTTCCCTGCCCCAGCACTACCAATCACCAGGAACTTAAACAGGAAGTCTGAAATGAGAGAGAGCGGGGACAGAAATCAATACAACACCAGCGGCTCAAACTGTTGAGACCAATCCTTAAGTTTTCTTGTGACTGTGAGCTGCTCACTGTCACAGAGTTGCCAATGGTCCCAAATTATCTGGCTAATCACTACCTTGCGTGTGAGTGTGATGGCATGTTAACATTGATGCTAATTTGCTAAGCGACTTGTAGAAGAAGGATGGAGGTAAAAGAGACTTCTAAAATTAACAATGAGAGGTTGTGTTGTCAACCACTGACAGGTGTAATCCCATAGGTCATCACTCCTCGCTTTGAGAGAGATTGAGTTGTATCATCCTGTCGGTCTCCTTTGGAACTAACCGTGATTTCCCCCAATAAAAAGCCAATCTTATCTGTTTGGTGTGGGTTGTCTCGGAGTGTACGCTGAGTGACAGCGATATCATCCAGGAGCCCAGTCCCCAATAGACTCCCAGCCTCTGACCTCATACCACCCTCTCTTTGGTGATGTCGTCACCACTCTGACCAAAGGGGTAGATGACTCAGAGACTCACTGACACCTCACACACACATACACACAGTTGAAGAAGTTTACATACACTTTAGCCAAATACATTTAAACTCAGTTTTTCACAATTCCTGACATTTAATCCTAGTAAAAATTCCCTGTTTTAGGTCAGTTAGAATCACCACTTTATTTTAAGAATGTGAAATGTCAGAATAAAAGTAGAGGGAATGATTTCAGCTTTTATTTCTTTCATCACATTCCCAGTGGGTCAGAATTTTACATACACTTAATTAGTATTTGGTAGCATTGCCTTTAAATTGTTTAATTTGGGTCAAACGTTTTGGGTAGCCTTCCACAAGCTTCCCACAATAAGTTGGGTGAATTTTGGCCCATTCCTCCTGACAGAGCTGGTGTAACTGAGTCAGGTTTGTAAGCCTCCTTGCTCGCACACGCTTTTTCAGTTCTGCCCACACATTTTCTATAGGATTGAGGTCAGGGCTTTGTGATGGCCACTCCAATACCTTGACTTTGTTGTCCTTAAGCCATTTTGCCACAACTTTGGAAGTATACTTGGGGTCATTGTCCATTTGGAAGACTAACTTTAAGCGTCAGTTGTCAGAGCAGCTTACCGATCACTGCACCTGTACACAGCCATTCTGAAATTAGCCCACCCAACTACCTCAACCCCATATTCTTATTTATTTTGCTAATTTGCACCCCAGTATCTCTATTTGAACATCATCTTTTGCATATCTATCATCAGTGTTAATTACAAAATTGTAACTATTTTTGCACTATAGCCTATTTATTTATTGCCCTCCATAACTTACTACATTCGCACACACTGTATATATATTTTCTGTTGTATTTTTGACTTTATGTTTTGTTTACCCCATATGTAACTCTGTGTTGTTGTTTTTAAATCGCACTGCTTTGCTTTATCTTGGCCAGGTCGCAGCTTTAACTTCCTGACTGATGTCTTGAGATGTTGCTTCAATATATCTACCTAATTTTAATTCCTCATGATGCCATCTATTTTGTGAAGTGCACCAGTCCCTCCTGCAGCAAAGCACCCCCACAGCATTATGCTGAAACCCCCGTGTTTCACGGTTGGGATGGTGTTCTTCGGCTTGCAAGCCCCCCCTTTTTCCTCCAAACATAACGATGGTCATTATGGCCAAACAGTTCTATTTTTGTTTCATCAGACCAGAGGAGAAATTTTCCAAAAAGTAAGAACTTTGTCCCCATGTGCAGTTGCAAACTGTAGTCTGGCTTTTTTATGGCGGTTTTGGAGCAGTGGCTTCTTCCTTGCTGAGCGGCCTTTCAGGTTATGTCGATATAGGACTCGTTTTACTGTGGATATAGATACTTTTGTACCTGTTGTTTCCTCCAGCATCTTCACAAGGTCCTTTGCTGTTGTTCTGGGATTGATTTGCACTTTTCGCACCAAAGTACGTTCATCTCTAGGAGACAGAACGCGTATCCTTCCTGAGCGGTATGACGGCTGCGTGGTCCCATGGTATTTATACTTGCGTACTATTGTTTGTACAGATGAACATGGTACCTTCAGGCGTTTGGAAATTGCTCCCAAGGATGAACCAGACTTGTGGAGGTCTACAATGTTTTTTCTGAGGTCTTGGCTGATTTCTTTTGATTTTCCCATGATGCCAAGCAAAGAGGCACTGAGTTTGAAGGTAGGCCTTGAAATACATCCACATGTACACCTCCTATTGACTCAAATGATGTCAATTAGCCTATCAGAAGCTTCTACAGCCATGACATCATTTTCTGGAATTTTCCAACCTGTTTAAAGGCACCGTCAACTTAGTGTATGTAAACTTCTGACCCACTGGAATTGTGATACAGTGAATTGTGTGAAGTGAAATAATCTTTCTGTAAACAATTGTTGGAAAAAATACTTGTGTCATGCACAAAGTAGATGTCCTAACCGACTTGCCAAAACTATAGTTTGTTAACAATACATTTGTGGAGTGGTTGAAAAACGAGTTTTAATGACTCCAACCTAAGTGTATGTAAACTTCCGACTTCAACTGTATAACTGCACATTTTCTCTCAGCCCCATAACGAAATGTGTAGAACTGTAGGAAATTAGCTTTAAAAACAGCCACATTTGGTCTCTGCGGCCATTGGCCACGCCCACTACATTCCCCCGCTAACTTTGCCACAGCTGCTGAAAAAGATCCTAGGGGAAACACTGAGCTGGCTACATGACCGCAAGTGTATAAGAGTGGAGGCAGTCTATTCACAAACAGTCTATGTATAGCCGACCGGCCGAGTACATCTGCACAATACAGAAGGGTTACATTGGGCAGCTGCACAGATCTGGTGATGTGTTGGACCGGGTCTGGTCCTTGACCCATCCTACGTACATGACCATCTGGCTGAGGCCCTGATGTGTGGGACAGAGAGCGGTCCAAAGACGGTCTTTGTGCCGTGACCACAGATAGGGCAGGGGCCATTTGCATGCGCAGGCCAGGGTTCCACCAAGCCATTCAAGGAACAATGGGGAATTGAAGAGGGCGAGGCTAGCTGTGTGTGGAAAGGGGCAGCAGCGGTATAGAGTGCAGCATGCCCAAGTCTCTCTCTCTCTCACACACACACACACACACACACACACACACACACACACACACACACACACACACGTGAGTCAAGCTGCAGGAGAAACACACAGGGGGCATGGCCCCTCACTCTGAGTTTCAAGCCTAGTTGTTGCATTTCCTAGGAGCCCATTTCAGTTACATTTCCAACTCTGTCAGTGCCTGACTTTTCTCCTCAACTTTCTGACTGATTTGCAGATTGGATGCTATTGACCACTCTGCTGCTAGTAGGCTAATCAGCTATGCTACATATGCTGCTGTACCAAAGCAGACCAGTCAAATATATAGTCAATATGGTAACTGGAGTAAATGACGGATAAAAGGAAAGAGCAGGGGACGAGATTGATCCTTTGTTCTTCTGTGACATTTAAACACATTAGTTATTCTGCAGCCAGCTATTCTCCAACCCATAAATCAACCATGGCCTATTTATACTAGTGTGTTGTTTACTCAAGCAACATAACCTTGAGGCCACATTCATGGCAAGCTAGCTACCCACTAGTGGCCTTATCACACCTTGTTTCCTGTCTCTCAGTGACCACACTTATCAAAGACAACCTGTGTGTGAATGTGACAGATAGAAAAAGCCTGTCTAGGCCTTACTGCGGAAGGGAATAGTTGAGTCATATTGTATTTACGCCATAATAACACAAGTATTTTGCCTTGTATAAGCCATACTAAACAGTGGGTAGGATTTGGCAGGAATAAGAGCATGATCAGTGACCTCACACACACACACACACACCTGTTCTAGTCTGCCCTTCAGTCCACCTGCTCTGAATCAGACCCCTGTGTTACCTCTGGAGCCAAGCCATATAATCTCTTATAGTGCTGGACTTCATCAGTGTGTGTACACTAAGTCAGCCTCTCCCCTAACCGAGAGACTGTGTGATGCGTTTTGTGCTTAGGTAAAGAATTAAGTACAGTAGGCCTATTCCTTCACTGAGAGGCAAAGTGAATTAGTGAATGCAGCTTCTGTTACTGTCTGCTTTGTGTAGTCACGTGTCTCCCCTGTGACACTGTTGTTCTGCCCTCCTTTATCCCTTCTTGTACTTAGAAGAAAAAAAAAGCCAATGAGGAAATCAATGAAAACTATTACAGCTGTCCTCTATATATCATTAGTGTAGAGCACTCCACTTCTAATGTTGACCTGTTGGTGTAGCATTTCAGAGAGAGAGAGAGAGAGAGAGAGAGAGAGAGAGAGAGAGAGAAAGACAGAACCACAAGGAAAGACTACATAATTATCAAGTGAGGGAGACACAGATGGAGAGACGTGTGTGTGTGTGTGTGTCAGCAGGGGGTTGAGCAAGCTGCAACAGGAGAGGTGTGAGTATGCATGGTGTGCTGTTGCAAAAACAAAACCAATCCATTCGCCACACCGTAAGAAAATGAATATGCCTGGCTACAGTAAAACAACACTTGGCTACCACTGGACACCATGTCCAAAGCATGTTTACAAAGTTCAAATTGATATTTCGGCATAAAGATTGCAAGACAGTGGTCAAAGGAAGATAAAACTGCAATTTTTCCATTGGTGAGAATAACAAGATTGTTCGTTAGTAACAAACCAACGTAAATGTCTTAGATTGGCCCCCATGGAATTGTACATGTAATGGACCAACAAACACCTAGCTTGTTTTGATTTCAAAAGATGAAGGTTACTTTGTAGTTTAAAAAGTGGCATGAGAAGAGTTTACATTCAGGAGATTGGATTAATGTGGAATAGAATTAATAGAATCCCCATTCTAGCTGACAAGTCAAGCAAGCGTACATGCCCCCTCACATGTAAACATGCTCGCACACAACACGAGATGTTTGTTTTGGGATTTCTACAGTTCTGAAAACCAGTCAGGCTTTTAAACCTCTTAAAAATTAGTATGTTTACATGTCACACTAATCATTTGACATTAAACTCATTATGGCAGTAGGCAGATTATGCAATAGTCTGTTTTTTCTATTTGTTTATTTAACCTTTATTTAACCAGTTGGGAACAAGTTCTCATTTACAACTGCGACCTGGCCAACATAAAGCAAAGCAGTGCGATAAAAACAACACAGAGTTACATATGGAATAAACAAAACATATAGTCAATAACACAATAGAAAATCTATATACAGTGTGTGCAAATGTAGTAAGTTATGGAGGTAAGGCAATAAATAGGCCATAGTGCAAAATAATTACAAATTAATATTAACACTGGAGTGATAGATGTGCAGAAGATGATGTGCAAATAGAGATACTGGGGTGCAAAGTAAATAACAATATGGGGATGAGGTAAAGTAAATAACAATATGGGGATGAGGTAGTTGGGTGGGCTAATTACAGATGGGCTGTGTACAGGTGCAGTGATCGGTAAGCTGCTCTGACAACTGATGCTTAAAGATAGTGAGGGAGATAAGGGTCTCCAGATTCAGAGATTTTTACAGTTTGTTCCAGTCATTTGCAGCAGAGAAGGAATGGCGGCCAAAGGAGGTGTTGGCTTTGGGGATGACCAGTGAGATATACCTGCTGGAACGCATACTACAGGTGGGTGTTGCTATGGTGACCAATGAGCTAAGATAAGGCGGGGATTTGCCTAGAAGTGATTTATAGATTACCTGGAGCCAGTGCGTTTGGCAACGAATATGTAGTGAGGGCCAGCCAACAAGAGCGTACAGGTCACAACGGTGGGTAGTATATGGGGCTTTGGTGACAAAACGGATGGCACTGTGATAAGACTACATCCAATTTGCTGAGTAGAGTGTTGGAGGCTATTTTGTAAATGACATCGCCGAAGTCAAGGATCGGTAGGATAGTCAGTTTTACGAGGGCATGTTTAGCTGCATGAGTGAAGGAGGCTTTGTTGCGAAATAGGAAGCCGATTCTAGATTTAACTTTGGATTGGAGATGCAAAGTTAATGTGAGTCTGGAAGGAGAGTTTACAGTCTAACCAGACACCTAGGTATTTGTAGTTGTACACATATTCTAAGTCAGACCCGCCGAGAGTAGTGATTCTAGTCGGGCGGGCGGGCGCAAGCAGCGTTCGATTGAAGAGCATGCATTTAGTTTTACTAGCGTTTAAGAGCAGTTGGAGGCCACGGAAGGAGTGTTGTATGGCATTGAAGCTCGTTTGGAGGTTTGTTAACACAGTGTCCAATGAAGGGCCAGATGTATACAAAATGGTGTCGTCTGCGTAGAGGTGGATCTGAGAGTCGGCCCGAGAATTGAACCCTGTGGCACCCCCATAGAGACTGCCAGAGATCCAGACAACAGGCCCTCCGATTTGACACATTTAACTCTATCTGAGAAGTAGTTGGTGAACCAGGCGAGGCAGTCATTTGAGAAACCAAGGCTATTTAGTCTGCCAATAAGAATGCGGTGATTGACAGAGTCAAAAGCCTTGGCCAGGTCGATGAGGACGGCTGCACAGTACTGTCTTTTATCGATCGTGGGTATTATATCATTTAGGACCTTGAGCGTGGCTGAGGTGCACCCATGACCAGCTCGGAAACCAGATTTCATAGCGGAGAAGGTACGGTGGGATTCTAAATGGTCTGTGATCTGTTTGTTAACTTGGCTTCCAAATACTTTCGAAAGGCAGGGCAGGATGGATATAGGTCTGTAACAGTTTGGATCTAGAGTGTCACCCCCTTTGAAGAGGGGGATGACCGCGGCAGCTTTCCAATCTCTGGGAATCTCAGATGATACAAAAGAGAGGTTGAACAGGCTAGTAATAGGGGTTGCGACAATTTCGGCGGCTAATTTTAGAAAGAAAGGGTCCAGATTGTCTAGCCCAGCTGATTTGTAGGGGTCCAGATTTTGCAGCTCTTTCAGGACATCAGCTATCTGAATTTGGGTGAAGGAGAAGCTGGGGCGGCATGGGCAAGTTGCAGCGGAGGGTGCAGAGCTGGTGGCCGGGGTAGGGGTAGCCAGGTGGAAAGCATGGCCAGCCATAGCAAAATTATTTTTGAAATTCTCAATTATCGGTGGTGACAGTGTTTCCTAGCCTCAGTGCAGTGGGTAGCTGGGAGGAGGTGCTTTTATTCTCCATGGACTTTACAGTGTCCCAAAACCTTTTGGAGTTAGTGCTACAGGATGCAAATTTCTGTTTGAAAAAGCTAGCCTTTGCTTTCCTAACTGATTGTGTATATTGGTTCCTGACTTCCCTGAAAAGTTGCATATCGCGGGGGCTGTTCGATGCTAATGCAGTACGCCACAGGATGTTTTTGTGCTGGTCAAGGGCAGTCAAGTCTGGGGTGAACCAGGGGCTATATCTAAACACCTAACTCTGCTTATCTTAATCGGTGTAAGGTCAAAATCGAAGAAAGCAATTTCTGAGCAATCTTTTAAATTAGTAGGACATATAAACACCTTAATCTGCGTTCTAGCTGTGTATTTGATCTGAGCATGTACTAGCACCAGCTGAGCGAGCCTCCCTCTTTAGCACGAGTGAAGTGTGTTCGGAACAACTTAATGTATGCGTCTTCGAAGTAGTTTTCACATACAAACTTTATATTTCCGAACTCAGAATCAAATATGCTTCCCAAAAATAACATGTTCGCTGTGGTAGAAGGTTTATTTTGATTGATGATTTTCTGCATTGATCAGTGCCATCAGGTAGCCTGATTTCAGATGTGTCCATGTAAAACAGGATTATCCGGGAAATCGTTCTTCTTGCAAAGCAAGTAAACGTTTTAATCGAACTAGCTACTATATTAATCTATGCATGTAACCGCACTCAAAGACATCTTTGTTAAGAGTTTGGAGGAAGTCACATGCAAACAGTATTACTGTCTTGTTTAAACTTTTGATATGAATTCCAGATAAGATCTCATCTCGACTGAAGAAAAATATAACAAGCTAGTTATGAAGGTGATGAGGATGCTATCTGACCCCTGGGGCTGTGGTGTCAATGCAACTGCATCAGATCAGGCCTCTCCAACCCTGTTCCTGGAGAGCTAACCTCCAGTAGGTTTTCGCTTCATCCCCAGTTGTAACTAACCTGATTAAGTTTATCAACCAGCTAATTATTTGAATCAGGTGCGCTAGATTAGGGTTGGAGTGGAAACCTACAGGATTGTAGCTCTCCAGGAATAGGTGGCGAGCCCTGTGATAGATACATGACAGGTCGTTAGCAAAAGGCAACACTGCATCACTTGAGATGTTAGCTAACCCCACCACTTCCAACTTTTAAATCCCAAGGACACATGGCTGGCTAGCTAGCTAAATCAAAAGGGGGTCGGTTAAATTAAGCCACTGCAAATAAAGCTTTTAACTATTACTACGCTTATTACCGTAAACTAGCCACCCACGTTAGCTATGCCAATTTTTTGTTGGCAATATTTCAATAGAAGTTACTTTTCTAACTTTGGGACACAACATCCAACCAATACAAAGACTCGCGATGTGTCCCAAAGTTACTTGACAATTTTAGGAAGCACACCACACTTCTCTCTACCCACTCCTTCTGGCTACGAGACAGTGGTGTCACGACTCAGTGTTGGTTTCAAGATACCTAGTGGAAATGACGGTGCTGAATGCATCTGCAAACACAAACAAGCATCCTGACCCCAGCAGGTACAGTAGAAGTTATACACGTAGCTAGCTAGCTCATAGACGGAAGATGAAGCGAGACAGCACACTCGCAGTTTTTTTCTGGTTTAATTAAAGTCTAAGTAGACCAGCTCCAGCTGCTATTCCATTTGTGTCTATGGGAGACCCATCCCGTTAAGTAGACCGGAAATTATCATTTTTGTTCAATGGTAAACAGCCTGCGTAAACTATCTTTATTTATCCACCATCTTTGGCTAACTAGCTAGCTAGCAGGCTACCTAAACGTACCGTATGTTTCAGACATGTCGGCTCCCGCTTTAAAAACGATGGACTCAGATGGTTTTTCTTAGTTGGTTTCTTCGTATCGGATATTGTTGTTTTTTCGTGTTTTCTAAAGTAGCAATTACACCTCCTTTTAGATGTCAGACTTCGCCACACCGTTTCCTTTCCTTCTCCAACAACACAACCACGCACTTACAACATTATGACGGGTAAAGGTACACGTCATTACGTGATTTTTCAGGGCATAATCCATTGAATTGGGAATTAGAATTCTTAATTGAATAGGATCTCGATGACATAGGAGTATTCTCGTAAATCCGATCCTAGGCAGCATGGATACATTGTGGGAGGCAAGAAGTCTGCCTAGGGAGACCATAATCAGAGAGGATATACAACTTTAGCCTGGGTACCAGTCTGTTTGAGATACCATTCCACTCCTTGGCACTCCTTGTAATAATAATAATAATATGCCATTTAGCAGACGCTTTTATCCAAAGCGACTTACAGTCATGCATGCATACTTTTTTTTTTTTTGTGTGTATGGGTGGTCCCGGGGATCGAACCCACTACCTTGGCGTTACAAGCGCCGTGCTCTACCAGCTGAGCTTGTCATGCTAAACAGTTTATCTTTATTTTGGTGAGTAACGAAAGTATATTGAATCCAGTCTCTTAACAAATTGGTCAAGAATTTCGTCTATGGACAGCAATTATTATTAGTGATTCACAATACTGCAGCCGTTGCCAGGGCTGACAATTTTTGAAGAAAGCTTGGTTGGAGTGAGATTTTGTCTAGATGGGTCTGGGGGAGGAATTGTACTGTTTTAAAGCTCATTTCCTGCAATTCTATGTATTTTGACATGGCTAAGGCCCATGACCAGGGTAAAAAAACAGGTCTGGTGTATTCAGAATGCTTTGAACATTAAATGAACACTCAAAATTCGACGAAGTTGTTACTTTTTTAGACTTCTTTTTTTACTGGTTTGACACTTTATTCAGACATTAATGCAATTACATGGGGAGACAGGCAAATGGGAGAAACAGTGGGAAGATCAGTGGGAACGCTCTGCACAGGAAATACTCATATTAATGGTTGATGGCAGTGGGTAACCAAATCATAGATTGCATCTCCTTGTCCATAGACTGCTTTCAAGGTAAGGACACAAACATTTTGTATTTTGTAATTATTGTGAACTATCTCTTTAACATGGGACTGGAAGAAAATCCTGCTTGCTCTCCAGGAGTGTTGGCCACCCCTGATCTACAGTTGAAGTCGGAAGTTTACATACACTTAGGTTGGAGTCATTAAAACTTGTTTTTCAACCACTCCACAAATGTCTTGTTAATAAACTATAGTTTTGGCAAGTCGGTTAGGACATCTACTTTGTGCATGACACAAGTAATTTTTCCAACAATTGTTCACAGACAGATTATTTCACTTATAATTCACTGTCTCACAATTCCAGTGGGTCAGAAGTTTACATACACTAAGTTGACTGTGCCTTTAAACAGCTTGGAAAATTCCAGAAAATTATGTCATGGCTTTAGAAGCTTCTGATGGGCTAATTGACATAATTTGAGTCAATTGGAGGTGTACCTGTGGATGTATTTCAAGGCCTACATTCAAACTCAGTGCCTCTTTGCTTGACATCATGGGAAAATCAAAAGAAATCAGCCAAGACCTCAGAAAACACATTGTAGACCTCCACAAGTCTGGTTCATCCTTGGAGCAATTTCCAAACGCCTGAAGGTACCACGTTCATCTGTACAAACAATAGTACACAAGTATAAACACCATGGGACCACGCAGCCTTCATACCGCTCAGGAAGGATACGCGTTCTGTCTCCTAGAGATGAACGTACTTTGGTGCGAAAAGTGCAAATCAATCCCAGAACAACAGCAAAGGACCTTGTGAAGATGCTGGAGGAAACGGGTACAAAAGTATCTATATCCACAGTAAAACGAGTCCTATATCGACATAACCTGAAAGGCCGCTCAGCAAGGAAGAAGCCACTGCTCCAAAACCGCCATATAAAAGCCAGACTACGGTTTGCAACTGTACATGGGGACAAAGATCGTACTTTTTGGAGAAATGTCCTCTGGTCTGATGAAACAAAAATAGAACTGTTTGGCCATAATGACCATTGTTATGTTTGGAGGAAAAAGGGGAAGGCTTGCAAGCGGAAGAACACCATCCCAACCGTGAAGCACGGGGGTGGCAGCATCGTGCTTTGGGGGAAGTTAAAGCTTGGTCGCAAATGGGTCTTCCAAATGGACAATGACCCCAAGCATACTTCCAAAGTTGCGGCAAAATGGCTTAAGGACAACAAAGTCAAGGTATTGGAGTGGCCATCACAAAGCCCTGACCTCAATTCTATAGAACATTTGTGGACAGAGCTGAAAAAGCGTGTGCGAGCAAGGAGGCCTACAAACCTGACTCAGTTACACCAGCTCTGTCAGGAGGAATGGGCCAAAATTCACCCAACGTATTGTGGGAAGCTTGTGGAAGGCTACCCGAAACGTTTGACCCAAGTTAAACAATTTAAAGGCAATGCTACCAAATACTAATTAAGTGTATGTAAACTTCTGACCCACTGGGAATGTGATGAAATAAATAAAAGCTGAAATAAATCATTCTCTCTACTATTATTCTGACATTCCACATTCTTAAAATAAAGTGGTGATTCTAACTGACCTAAGACAGGGAATTTTTACTAGGATTAAATGTCAGGAATTGTGAAAAACTGAGTTTAAATGTATTTGGCCACAACCTAAAATTTTAAATCAAATGAATATCAATATTCATGTGGTATATGCCTACTAGTTGAATATCCTTTCCATCATCTTACTCTACATAGACAAAATATATGATGTGTTTATGAGTTGTGAATCCCCCTACCATCTCTGCCTGGCTGCAAAAATACATAGCCTCATATAATTCATTTCAAAGACACAAGTAGGCATATTGGACAAATTGGGAAGAAGTGGAATAATAAAATACTGTAAGTGTGGGGAATAACAGTAGTGTTCTTGCTAACTAGCACACTAATTACCCTTTATTTTAGCGCTTTGTTAAGAACGAGAATTGTTCAACTGATCAGACTAAATAAAGTAAATTGATAATAAAATCACCTGAAGACAAGATTACAAATCTGCCCCTACACCCTAACCAAATAGTTTTTATATTTATTGTCTCTCCATTCAGCGCCACTCTAATCTTGAGGGGCGTTTCTTTAAAACGCGCATCCAATCCCCTTGACCCTTTACATAACTAGATCAGTCATATGCTTCAATGTGCCGCGGTTCACACTGCTGTGGCAAAACAGGACAATGATAGTGTCCATTCGCAGATGCTCCGATTTCATAACGATTTGGAGTAGCCTACAGTTGAAAAGTTAACGTGCTTAGAAAAATAAAAGCAGTACTTTTTAATGCGTGTGATATAAGAGGTGTGTTGTGTGAGCATGAGAAGAGGGTGTGTGAGCGTTGGCAGCGCTGCATTGCATTTAGTTGCAACAGCTGGCCACGCGATGGCAGGCACAGATAAGGGTTTGAGCCTGAAGTCTATGGAGCTAGGTCTGATAATTATTAGACCAAACATTGACAGGCCTACGACAAGACATGAAATTACATTAAATATAATATGATAATATGACATGACATTAAACCTGCGGAAATACAACTGTTTAAGTTTAATTATAATATTTTAGCATAGCATTTAAACATAATAAAAACTGCTCAATGTTTTCTTTAGTGATATCTATCTGAGAAGCTATTCGCTAGAATTTTCATTATATGCCCAGTCTGTATAGTGTTCCATAGGTTTGTGGTTAAGTGTGCTTTTGTACTGTCTTTTAGTCTTTCTGTTACCTTTTATTTTACCAGGAAGTCTTGTTGTGTGTGGGGACTTAACGAGATCGTTAACGACAGGAGGAGGTTGTCGGGTGATGTCGTCGGGTAAGATTGGCTTTATACATAGTTTGGGCTTTGTCGAGTAAAGCTTAAACTATGTATTTAGATTGTAGTTAGGTATTGTAGGTAGTTATCGTGGGTTGTTGTATGTAATTATTGTAGGTTAGTATTGTATTCGGCTGAGCCCGGTGAAGCACGAAGCTAGCTAGCTAACCCACTACCTGGACTAGCTGGCGGGTAGCTACTGGCAACTATTAGCAACGGTATAGTTGTTTCACGCCTGAGAGTGCCTGTAATTACGCCAGCTGGCTGCCTACAATAATTACATACAATAATGCCTACCATTCAGCTGTTTTCTAACCTCATTGTCTGAACCGTTAACGTTAGGTAGTAAGTGGCTACTGTGCTTGAAATTTAGCTAGCTTGTTGCTACCTGGATAGCTACTAGTAAACAATAGCTGGAACGACCTAGCGAACAGACGCGAACTGGCTGAGTCAATTCAGTGGCTAGCTTTGCACTTGGCTAGCCAACAGTAGCTGCTAGGGGTAAGTCATAACCTACATTTGTGTTTTGTTTTTACATATTGGTAGCCAGAGTCATTCAAGGAATTCGGGACATGGGTGACTAGTTAACGTTAGCTTGGCTCTCTCTGTGTGTTCGTGCCGTGAAAGGAGGGGTTTCTTCTGTGTCTGAAAGCAATGGCTAGCTAGTATGCTAATTATTCTAGCTAACTAACTGGCTGAATAAGTTGATGACGGACTCGCTCAAGCTGTCGGGACTAACCCACAACGTTAGACACGGACACGAACGATCTGCTTGGCGTGTTGACACACTGGTGGTTTGTTGTGGCCGAGTATTGGTGCTAAACCGTGTTGTTGGAGTCCGGCATGCTAGCTGGCTGTGGCGTCTTATGACTAGGTGCCCTGGATGATTTTCACGGAAGAATACTGTACCAAGTTAGCTAGCTGAATAAACTAAGTTAGTCTATTCCTAGAAAACATTGAACCGCTGTAGTTTACAACAATTATAGTTTCTGAGGTGGAAGTTGGGAGAGTTATATTTGGGTGTTGTGGTGAGGGAGGCCCCGCTCTCTCCTTTCCCAGATGTTTAGTTCATTTCATTTCGATCTCCTTCTTCTACTAATCTCACTGCAACTCCCCTGCATGTCTCCGGCCACTACTTTGTATCCTTTTCTCTCTCGCTCTCCTCCAACACTACTCACTCTGCCCCTACTTAGATGGTAATGTGTCGTCGCAACCTTCGCTCTCTCTCTCCCGCTACTCTCTCCTCTTCCATCCTATCATCTCTTCCCTCTGCTCAATCCTTCTCCCTCCAATCTCCTGATTCTGCCTCCTCAACCCTCCTCTCCTCCCTTTCTGCATCCTTTGACTCTCTATGTCCCCTATCCTCCCGGCCGGCTCGGTCCTCCCCTCCAGCTCCGTGGCTTGATGACTCATTGCGAGCTCACAGAACAGGGCTCCGGGCAGCCGAGCGGAAATGGAGGAAAACTAGACTCCCTGCGGACCTGGCATCTTTTCACTCCCTCCTCTCTACATTTTCTTCATCTGTTTCTGCTGCTAAGGCCACTTTCTACCACTCTAAATTACAAGCATCTGCCTCTAACCCTAGGAAGCTCTTTGCCACCTTCTCCTCCCTGCTGAATCCCCCCCCCCCCCCCCCCCCCCCCCTCTGTGGATGACTTCGTCAACCATTTTGAAAGAAGGTTGACGACATCCGATCCTCGTTTGTTAAGTCAAATGACACTGCTGGTCCTGCTCACACTGCCCTACCCTATGCTTTGACTTCTTTCTCCCCTCTCTCTCCAGATAAAATATTGCGACTTGTGACGGCCGGCCACCCAACAACCTGCCCGCTTGACCCTATCCCCTCCTCTCTTCTCCGGTGACCTTCTCCCTTACCTCACCTCGCTGATCAACTCATCCTTGACCGCTGGCTATGTCCCTTCCGTCCTCAAGAGAGCGAGAGTTGCACCCCTTCTCAAAAAACCAACACTCGATCCCTCTGATGTCAACAACTACAGACCAGTATCCCTTCTTTCTTTTCTCTCCAAAACTATTGAGCGTGCCGTCTTTAGCCAACTCTCTTGCTATCTCTCTCAGAATGACCTTCTTGATCCAAACCAGTCAGGTTTCAAGACTGGTCATTCAACTGAGACTGCTCTTCTCTGTGTCACGGAGGCTCTCCGCACTGCTAAAGCTAACTCTCTCTCCTCTGCTCTTGTCCTTCTAGACCTGTCTGCTGCCTTTGATACTGTGAACCATCAGATCCTCCTCTCCACCCTCTCCGAGCTGGGCATCTCCGGCGCGGCTCACTCTTGGATTGCGTCCTACCTGACCGGTCGCTCCTACCAATTGGCGTGGCGAGAAGCTGTCTCCGCACCACGTGCTCTCACCACTGGTGTCCCCCAGGGCTCAGTTCTAGGCCCTCTCCTATTCTTGATATACACCAAGTCACTTGGCTCTGTCATATCCTCACATGGCCTCTCCTATCATTGCTACGCAGACGACACACAACTAATCTTCTCCTTTCCCCCTTCTGATAACCAGGTGGCGAATCGCATCTCTGCATGTCTGGCAGACATATCAGTATGGATGACGGATCACCACCTCAAGCTGAACCTTGGCAAGACGGAGCTGCTCTTCCTCCCGGGGAAGGACTGCCCGTTCCATGATCTCGCCATCACGGTTGACAACTCCGTTGTGTCCTCCTCCCAGAGTGCGAAGAGCCTTGGCGTGACCCTGGACAACACCCTGTCGTTCTCCGCTAACATCAAGGCGGTGACCCGATCCTGTAGGTTCATGCTCTACAACATTCGGAGAGTACGACCCTGCCTTACACAGGAAGCGGCACAGGTCCTAATCCAGGCACTTGTCATCTCCCATCTGGATTACTGCAACTTGCTGTTGGCTGGGCTCCCTGCCTGTGCCATTAAACCCCTACAACTCATCCAGAATGCCGCAGCCCGTCTGGTGTTCAACCTTACCAAGTTCTCTCACGTCACCCCGCTCCTCCGCACACTCCACTGGCTTCCAGTTGAAGCTCGCATCTGCTACAAGACCATGTTGCTTGCCTACGGAGCTGTGAGGGGAACGGCACCTCAGTACCTTCAGGCTCTGATCAGTCCCTACACCCAAACGAGGGCATTGCGTTCATCCACCTCTGGCCTGCTGGCTCCCCTACCTCTGCGGAAGCACAGTTCCAGCTCAGCCCAGTCAAAACTGTTCGCTGCTCTGGCACCCCAATGGTGGAACAAGCTCCCTCACGACGCCAGGACAGCGGAGTCACTCACCACCTTCCGGAGACATTTGAAACCCCACCTCTTTAAGGAATACCTGGGATAGGATAAAGTAATCCTTCGATCCCACCCTTACCCCCCCCCCCCCCCCCCCCCCCCCCAAAAAAAAAACAAAAAAAACATTGTAAAGTGGTTATCCCACTGGCTATAAGGTGAATGCACCAATTTGTAAGTCGCTCTGGATAAGCGCGTCTGCTAAATGACGTAAATGTAAATGGGACTTGCAGGGGCTGACAAGCAAGTTGACTCTTCCTCTCTTTTTAAAAAAGTTGAACAAAGCAAATGTCTTTTTGAGGTTTTGATGAAGAATGCCTGCATTTTCATTCATCACCTTGCCATACTGTCTAGCACATACACGCACGCACGCACGCACACGCACACGCACACGCACACACACACACACACACACACACACACACACACACACACACACACACACACACACACACACACACACACACACACACACACACACACACACACACACACACACACACACACACACACACACACATTCAAAGCACAGAGTGGAGGGGAGGACCACCCAAGGGCAACAGGTGATAAATGACAGAGCCCTCCACCACCACCACTATCTCCCCTGGTTCCTCCCTGCCTTTGTCCTGCCCTGTCAGATTCCCCCTCGGCCTCCCCAGCCCTGTTTTAAAAGGCCTTTTCGCTGACATTAAAGAGAGAAGGAAGCGCAAGGCATAATGTCGTGTGGGGGCACGGATGTTTTCTTAAGGTGGTCTCTTCTCGACTACACACTGTCTGAGGTGTGGGGGGAGGGAAACAAAGGTATGTTTTTTCTTCTGTGATCCACTAACCTCTGGAGCTCTACTACACACCCGGTCTCTTATCTTCTCTCCCCGTCTTCCTGTTCTCCTCTCCATGCTGTCTCCAGGGCCGGATTAAGAAATCATAGGCCTCTATAAGTTCCATGACCATTTTAAAACATAACGTTTTTTAAACATTCTGAGAATGAAAGTGAAAATGTAGCATGGTCTGGGAACATACATGTTTAGGTTGCAGGGAGGTTCTGAGAACGTTTTACTATGGTTCTCTGAAAGTTTTCCTGGGAGGTTTTATTAATGTTCTGAAAACGTAGGTTATTTGAACATAGGTTCTGAGAACATCAAATCAAATCAAATCAAATGTTATTTGTCACATGCACCGAATAAAACAGGTGTAGACCTTACAGTGAAATGCTTACTTACAAGCCCTTAACCAACAATGCAGTTTTATGAAAAATTAGTGTTAAGTAAACAATAGATAAGTAAAAAATAAAAGCAGTAAAATAACAGTATAAATAACAGTAGCGAGGCTATATACAGGGGGTACCGGTACAGAGTCAATGTGCGGGGGCACCGGTTAGTCGAGATAATTGAGGTAATATGTACATGTAGGTATAGTTACTACTATAATAATATAATAATAATATGCCATTTAGCAGACGCTTTTATCCAAAGCGACTTACAGTCATGCGTGCATACATTTTTGTGTATGGGTGGTCCCGGGGATCGAACCCACTACCTTGGCGTTACAAGCGCCGTGCTCTACCAGCTGAGCTACAGAGGACCACTATATCTATGCATAGATAATAAACAGAGAGTAGCAGCAGCGTAAAATAGGGTGTGTGTGTGGGGGGTGGGGGACAATGCAAATAGTCCAGGTAGCCATTTGATTAGCTGTTCAGGAGTCTTATGGCTTGGGGATAGAAGCTGTTAAGAAACCTTTTAGACCTAGACTTGGTGCTCTGGTACCGCTTGCCGTACGGTAGCAGAGAGAACAGTCTATGACTAGGGTACTGGGCCATACGCACTACCCTCTGTAGTGCCTTGAAGGTCGGAGGCCGAGCAGTTGCCATACCAGGCAGTGATGCAACCAGTCAGGATGCTCTCGATGGTGCAGCTGTAGAACCTTTTGAGGATCTGAGGACCCATGCCAAATATTTTCAGTCTCCTGATGGGGAATAGGCTTTGTTGTGCCCTCTTCATGACTGTCTTGGTGTGTTTGGACCATGATAGTTTGTTGGTGATGTTTCAATAAGACTTTTAATAACACTGTTAGCTTAGGTTAACTGTTTAACTCCAAGCACAGGTAGGACACATGGACATTAATTTGCTTAGGCATTAATCATGCAAACACATTTCGTTTTTTATTGTGGCAAGGCATCAGTGAGATTCAAACCTTTGCTCTTCTATTCTCTATCCATGGAATTAGTCCACTGCGCCACCAGGATGGAGCTAGCATGCCATGTTTTTTTTTTTACTCATACAAAGCTGTTTATCTATTCAAACAGACCCGATTTCAAAGGAAACAAGCACTCATTAAGATCAGGTGTGGCCAATTAGTAGGTGTGGCCAATACTCCTGAACCACTTAACAAGATAGAGAATAGCGATAGTTTTTTTGATGCGGAGAACGGAATGTATATGTTTTTCAATAACATTCTTAGAACGTTCTTTGAACATTACTAATGTTTTCTTGTGGTTTTTATGGAAAGTTATCTTAATGTTTCGAGAACATGACTTTAAATAGAACCATGAGGAAACCTGCAGAAAACGTTATGCTGAAGTACTGAAATTCCCACAGAAGAAAGTTGTTTCTTAACATTCTGAGAACACAGTAGCGGTGCGTGGGTAAAATCACTGAGAAAGCCAAGCCAATAAGAAAGTAATATTACAACCTATGTTGTGATATTTGCATTGTTCGCTATATAACCCATTCGTTCATACGCCCCCGTGATATACAATAAGGCCATGACAACAAACAGACAACAGTCACACAGTGGCAGAATATGCTTAGTTTAATTCTCTGAAAACAAACTTAAAGATACCAAAAACAATTTAGTCCAATCAATGTTGCTAAATATCACGTGGCTGTCCATGGACTGATTTCTGTCTGTGTGTGTGTGTGTGCGTGCATAAAAAATAAGAAGTATGCCAATGCCATCCTCCTCTCTTTCATGTTGGCAAAATGGTCTATGACTCTGTCATAGAGTACGCTTTTACTTTTTGTTTTTGTAGGCTACCTAGCTAAAATGCTTGCTAACCTAACTTTCTTGCATTGGCAAAAATGAACCAGCTTAGTTAGCTAGCTAGTTAATGTGAGCCTACTAAGCTACATTTAGGTTACATATTGAACTTCAATCGTCTCAGGCCAGTAGCAGAATATCTGAATTCATGGTTAGATCAGAATCGCTGTCATAATCATTGGCCTGTACAGAGAATTAAGTCAAAACAACAAGTCCAAATCCACATCTCCATCCATGGTTTAGGAAAGGGCCGATTTAGCAAGATGGCTACTGCAGGACACAAGTAGACCAGAAACAGACATGTTTGTCTGACAATGATGACGTTTTGCTTAGGATGTGATTTGACTGGTGTGAAGCCAAATCCAAACTGGCCTCCTTTGGGGGGCGTTTTGGGGGGCGTTTTGCTGCGCCAGGACAACCCACAGTTGAGCTCAGCTCAACGCTGATTATCTAATTATTATTTTTTATTTTTTTATCAAGGGAGGCCAAATGCTTGCTGGCATCAATCAATTAAACGCTACGGCGTCAACATTCATACTCTTTTGTTCCAGACAGCATCAGATACATGGGCTACACATACTGAGACAGAGGTGCGCTGTTTCCCTCGCTCTGATTATTTCTCCAGTGAGATTCAGCCACTTGCGAATTGATTGAAAATTATGAGAACACAGAGAGACGAAAGATAAATTATTTTATAATTTGTATTTTATTGGTCAAATATTTGGGGAAGCCTGGCTTCCTTTGGCATCCATGAATATACGCCACTTTGAAAAGGTGCCTTTAAATAGAACCATGAGGAAACCTGTAGGAACCGTTATGCTGAAGTATTGAAATTCCTTTGTTTCTTAACGTTCTCTAAACTATTTGAGAACATTCCCAATGTCAAACCAGTTGGAGAACATTCATAAAACATTACCAAAAATTATATTAAATGTAACCATGTCTGACATTTTAGAAAACCTTCTGTTAAAGTAATTAAATACCAAAAAAATTACATTATTTTGTCAAGTTATTTAAATGTTCCAAAGCCAAGCAACTATCATACACCATTCCCAGAACGTTGTGGGAAGGCTGTATGCAAAATAACCATAGGACAACCACGCTCTCACCAAGCTCTAAAAAACACATGGTCCTCAGAACGTTATGTGCTAGCTGGGTATGGTTCTCAGAACACTATGTGCTATAGCTGAGAGGCCCCCTTCAGGCTCAGACAATCACACAAGATCCATGGTGTTAACAACAATGAGTCATTTTCCACTGTAGAACCACAGTGAATCACCCCAGGTGAGCGTTACAGAGACATTGGCAGACATGGCTATAAACAACAAGGTATACATTTCATTAGTCATCCCAGCAACACAGAGAAACACCTGCTGTTTATAGAGAGACAAAAGTGGTTTTGAATAAATAGCTGTGATATGTGCTTTGTATATGTGTACATATTGTATGTACTGTATATTGAAAGCATTGTCAAAAGTCTGAGCTCTCTGGAGGCAGTGTAGAAAGGAACAGAATGACTAAATTCAAACCTATTTTCTGTCCGAGTAGTGAGCGGAGACACCATACCATGAGTTGTGAGTGAACAGAGCTGCTCTAAGTTGCTCTGAAGGGCTGTATTTACCGAGCCTTCTGCTTGTGGGTCAGTGTGGCGCATGCCACAGCATCTAATAGCTTATCTACTCCACTAGCTTCATCCAGCGCTGCTGCTGTTGCCGAGTGTCTGTGTTCTCCTACCACATTGACTGACACAGACTCCTCAGGCTACGGAGGAGCATAGAAACGTGAGGAGAGGAAAATTACACCATAACAAAGACAGATATCAGGCTTTGAAGAAGAAATGTCGCAAAATAGTCATTCCGTGGGTCACTGTAAATTGGAGAGTCAAACGAAAAGCCTTTATTTGGAATATACTGTAAATCTGCTGTCATCCATTTCTAGTTACCTTTTTCTATGAGCCTACCATCTCACTACATGAGGGGTTAAAACTGGAAAGGCCATGGGCCTTAGCTTCCACGTCACCTCTCTTTCTTATATACAGAGCTTATCACCACTTTATAAAGGTCTCCTTTAGAAAATAGATTCTTTATCTCAATAAGACTTCCTGGTTAAATAAAGGTGGAATAAAATATTAGAGGTGGTTTATGCTTGAAGTCGGTGGTAGGAAGCTCTGCACTGCCAGAGCTGCACGTGGGATCCTGCTGTAGCAACAAGGTCAGAATAGGATCAGAATAGGTAGGGTTCTGGTTATGCCCCCATGCTGATACCCCCCCCCCCCCCCTCCCCATTGATGCTTACATTCTCACAAGAGAGTCTGACTTTTGATTGGAGGGTCTGGCACCTGGTTTGAGGTTGTTTTTGGTTGGACAAGCTGCTATCTGGCATCTGATTGGAGAAGCTGGTTTGAGAAACTAGCTTCTACTTTGAGAATCTGACTTTTGGAGCGAAGGTCATGTTCTAAAAGTGGAATTTCGGTAGAGTCACAACAGGAAGAAACTATGCGGGCTTTTGTTGCAAGGGTTTCAAAATAGAAGCGAGGCTTCAGAACCTACTCGGAGACCTATTGTATTTCAGTAAGCAGGAAAAGCCATGATGTTTATTTTGCTACCGCTGACCGCCTGGCCTTTTATCTATTCCTTATATTTTTCTGTTGGATCCTTTTTTATGTGTTTTGGGTGGCTGTTAATGGTCCACTGAATAGCACCTCTTTATATATGATAATCCACTGAATATGTAGACTTGTGTTAAGTGAAAATAACAATACTACAAGAACAAAGGAACACATGAGGCATTGTAATTGACAGTGTAAACAGCAGGTGTTATTGCTGTCTCTCGGTCTCACCTGAAGTTCCGGCTTTCCCTTCTGGTTCAGTAAGCATAGAGATCCTAGGCCATGGCCGGGCGATAGGTCCAAGAGGGCATTGATGTGCGAGTTAAGGTGGCCCCATAGGCATCAAGGACAATGGTGTACAGGGTACACAGGGGTAAAGACAATACACAAACCAAATGCCAAATTTTATAGGGTAAGTGTACCTTAATTGCCCACGTACCCATTAAGCTCACTTCTATCTTTGGATTAAAATAAAAAAGAACAAAACAAACATTTTCAGGTGTTGAGGCTGCCCTCAGATAAACAACATTTTCGGATATGTTTAGTACCTTCTCAGATAAGTGATCATACTTTATGTAAAATTAAGAGATTAATGTGCTAATATGTGCACATGACAGCATATTTCATGGGCATTAATTAATTACTATTTCTTGCCAATTGAAAATACGTTTTTTTCATGCTAGCAGTTGTGCCTGCATGTCAAAGTCACACAGTAGCTACATAACTTGGTGAACTACAACAAGATAATATACAGTATTTCAGGCATTCACAGCTTACATCTTTGAATGCATTTTGTCTTATTTTCCTGTTAAATAAACCTGCATTGTTAAAATTTTTGTAAATTTTACATTTATCTCAGGTGGGCTTAAATTAAAGGGTACAGTAGCACTATAAGCACACCCTCTATACAGAATGTAAATGTTTAATATGATCAATAATATTGTAGTCTATAGTGTATATTTCTAACCCAAATGTGTGTGCATTTATTAAAGTATTCACCCCCCTGAGTCAATACATGTTAGAATCACCTTTGGCAGCGATTACAGCTATGAGTCTTTTTGGGTAAGTCTTTAAGTGCTTTGCACACCAGGATTGTTCAATATTTGCACATTATTCTTTTTGATATTCTTCTAGCTCTGTCAAGTTGGTTGTTGATCATTGCTAGACAGCCATTTTCAAGTCTTGCCATAGATTTTCATGCTGATTTTCAGTCAAAACTATAACTAGGCCACTCAGAAACATTCAATATCGTCTTGGTAAGCAACTACAGTGTATGTTTGGCCTTGTGTTTTAAGTTATTGTCCTGCTGAAAGGTGAATTTGTCTCCTAGTGTCTGTTGGAAATAGTGGTGGAAAAAGTACTAAATTGTCATACATGAGTAAAAGTAAAGAAACCTTACTAGAAAATGACTCAAGTAAAATTGAAAGTCACCCAGTAAAATACTACTTGAGTAAAAGTCTAAAAGTATTTGGTTTTAAATATACTTAAGTATCAAAAGTAAATGGAATTGCTAAAATGTACTTAAGTATTAAAAGTACAAGTACAAGTATAAATCATTTTAAATGGCACAATTTATTTTTATTTTTTTATTGACGGATAGCCATGTGTACACTCCAACACCAGGGATGTTCTCTTAATAAGTGTGTGAATTGGACAATTTTCCTCTCAAAATGTAACGAGTACTTTTGGGTGTCAGGGAAAATGTATGGAGTAAAAAGTACATCATTTTCTTTAGGAATGTAGTGAAGTAAAAGTAAAAGTTGGCAAAAATATAAATAGTAAAGTAAAGTACAGATACCCCAAAAAACAACTTAAGTAGTACTTTAAAGTATTTTTACTTAAGTACTTTACACCACTGTTTGGAAAGCAGACTGAACCAAGTTTTCCTCTAGGATTTTGCCTGTGCTTAGCTCTATTCCTTTTCTTTTTATCCTAAAAAACTCCCTAGTCCTTGTCGATGACAAGCATACCTATAACATGATGCAGCCACCACCATGCTTGAAAATATGAAGAGTGGTACTCAATGATGTGTTGTGTTGGATTTACCCCAAACATAACACTTTGTATTCAGGATAAAAAGTTACTTTCTTTGCCACATTTCTTGCAGTTTTACTTTAGTGCCTTATTGCAAACATGATGCATGTTTTGGAATATTTGTATTCTGTACAGTCTTCCTTCTTTTCACTCATTTAGGTTAGTGTTGTGGAGTTACTACAATGTTGTTTATCCATCCTCAGTTTTCTCCTATCACAGCTATTAAACACTACCTGTCACAGCTATTAAACACTATACGGGGGGCCAGTATAAAAATAAAAATAATGTATTCACTAACTGTAAGTCGCTCTGGATAAGAGCGTCTGCTAAATGACTAAAATGTCAAATGTTAAGAGTAACCATTGGCCTCATGGTGAAATCCCTGAGTGGTTTCCTTCCTCTCCGGCAATTGATTATGAAGGACGCCTGTATCTTTGTAGTGCCTGGGTTTATTGATACACCATCCAAAGTGTAATTAAGAACTTCACCATGCTCAAAGTGATATTCAATGTCAGTTTTTTTTTTTTTTTTACCCATCTACCAACAGGTGCCCTTATTTGCGAGGCATTGGAACACCTCTCTGGTCTTTGTGGTTGAATCTGAGTTTGAAATTCACTGCTCGACTGAGGGACCTTACAGCTAATTGTATGTGTGGGGTACAGAGATGACAGTCATTCAAAAAATCATTTTAAACACTATTATTGCACACAGAGTGAGTCCATGCAACTTATTATGTGACGTGTTAAGCACATTTTTACTCCTGAACTTATTTAGGCTTGCCATAACCAAGGAGTTGAATACACATTTTTAATAAAAACATAATTCCACTTTGACATTATGGGGTATTGTGTGTAGGCCAGTGACACACATTCTCAGTTTAACCCATTTTAAATTCAGGCTGTAACACAACAACATTTGGACAAGGTTGTGAATACCTTTTGAAGGGCTCCTATTAAGCCCGGTTTGCATTGAAACACATGGGGATATTGTGTTGATATCCCTAATATTCAATGACCCTGAGCATAATTGTTTTTTTTTGTTCAAGTTGATGAAAACACACAAAAACTACAGTTATGCATATTAGGCATGTAGACGTAATCTTTAACACGATTAGAAACAATTTGGAACAATTAGAAACCTCTGAACTCTTTCCAAGACGTTTGGAGTGGACAAGTAGTCGTTGATGCAGATAGAGAAGAATAAGATCCGGGTTGAGGGATATCTGGGATAGAAGACCTAGTGGTGGACAAAAATGCAAACAAAGGAGGGACAAGAAGATGACTATTGGACGTCTGACTACTCATGCGTTTTTGGGTGGGGGATTTCTCATATAGTTATCCTTCATACAGGTGATTTTAAAAAATGTGTCCACCACCTGCACCTTTATAATCCAACAGTAGAGAGGGAGATTTTAAACTGTCTTCAGATAGGCTTAGTTGAACTCATTAACAAGAATAGCAGTACAGAAAATGTCAATCAGCTTTCAGATAATTAATTGAAATTTGTGTGTGTTATGGTCTTTGTGCATGGCGTCTTATTTACAGAGGGCCGGTGTGGGTGTAGGTCTTTGTTCTAACCAAGCATTAACACACCTGATTCAAGTCTATGTTAGTTGATAAGTTGTACTGGTTGGCAAAAACAAAAAGTCCCTGTAATGAGTGCTACTTTCATGATGAATAGTAATCATCAGTTTATTTTAATAACTATAGGGGAGATTATTAGAATCACATTTTATACAAGAAATATCAATTTGTAATATTTGAACATTTGGAAATGAATTAAAATATACTCTTTAAGAGGTGGGTTTATTTGGAACACCCATGGGCTTTCAGTACCCATTCAGTACCCATTAAGCCTAGTCCGGATTTAATAGGTACTGAAATGAACTTGAATGAGAAAAGGTAGAGAAACATAATCTGTCACAACAAGTTGTTCTATTGCTAACCAACAAATCAGGACATTTAAAGTGGAACTGCACCCGCTGATTTGGCCTCATTTTTTTGGCTTGCTCCTAAAGAAATGCTGGCGGCCATGACAGAAGTTGGCTTGGGGGTGTGGTTTGATGAGGGTGTTTCTTGGGGGAGTCCTTGCCACCACCAAGACAAACCCATCTGTCAGAACCTTGCCAGCAGCTGTTTCCCCCTACTCAATCACAACAACAAAAAAACTCCTGCAGGTTGAGTTCAATAACTTCAGACAGTTGTATGGTGAGATGCCGGAGGAAGCTTTGAATAGGTCAATAGCCTACAGAGTAATGAGAAGAATGCAATTGCTGAATTTATGTAGATATTCTAAACTAAGTGTTTTGATAACTTTCAAATGTAGTAACTGGTCCATGTAGAATAATCAACTCTTTACATAACACCATAGAAGCAGTGTTCTGCTAATATAACAATGTGCACCTTTCATTTTTCATTCCCAGCTGATACAGACACTGTGACTATCAGCATTTTGTCTGGTGGTAATGTGGCTACCTTGGAAAACACGTCAGAGTGGTCATACCTTCCTTTGTGGTGTCCCAGATACAACAGTTCCCTGATCCTTGTGCAGAATAAACAGGGGTTTTCCTATCCCAATATTGACTGATACCATTCAATTCAATAATAAAAAAAGACAATACAAGTAAACGTTGTGTCTAGTAAAAAATGTTTGCCGAGGGCCAGGCCTCTCTGTCTGGATTTGGAAAGAATCTCCAGTCTATCTGTAGAAATAGGCAGAGTTGAAGCAGAGTTCATCAGTGACATATGGAATGAAAAGGGTGTTTCTATTACTGGACATTTGTATTGTACTGTATTTTTAGTAATCATGTCATTGTGGATGTGTTGAGTGGATATGTTGGCCTGGTCTCTCTTCATCTCATGCATCTGTGAACACATACACACAGTCACTGTTCTATTACCAGTGGCAGTTAGGGATAGGTGATATCTGACACAAACATATACTATGTTGAAGTTTGAACAGGTCTAACTACCTAATTCTGTTCTCGCCATCGACGACCGTTGGTGAGCAGGCAAGAGGTGAGGCTGGAGGTGAGGACTTTGCCAGAGCCCCATTGATGGACATAGTAGCATAGATCAGCTCCTGGTCCCTCATCAAAGATACTGGACGGTCACACACACACACACACACACACACACACACACAAAAAGAACTGATTACGTTATCAATGGTGGTTATGATTAGCCTGGTGGAACTCAACTGTGCACTTTGTCTAAAATAAAAAACAGGGTCAACAACTATCATCATCCCTCAATTATAAACATAGCTCGAGAAATAACAATCTTGTTTGGAAGCTAATTCTATGCTTTACAGATGTAGACTGACTGGCTCCAGATTGGATTAGATTCAGGCCGGTGACGCCCTTACACTATGCAACCAACTGTGACATGTTTTGCTATGGCCCTGGGTTGGTTTAAGTTTGTTGCTGCTAGTTAGTACACTGTTGTAGTCAGACATGAGTTAGCTAGTACCACCATAGCTGCATCCAATTTGTGCACTAGACATGGGTTGCACCTCGAAGGCTAATGTAACTGTTTCATCTAAATTACACTAACTTAGAGTGACATGGAAATACAATGATATTGCTAAAGTAGGCAAATAATTGTACTGAACAAAAATAAACACAACATGCCAAAATGTAATGTCAATTGCACACTCCCTCAACTTGAAACATCTGTGGCATTGTGTTGTGTGACAAAACTGCACATTTTAGAGTGGCCTTTTGTTGTCCTCAGCACAAGGTGCACCTGTGTAATGATCATGTTGTTTAATCAGCTTCTTGATATGCCACACCTATCCAGATGGATGGATTATCTTGGCAAAGGAGAAATGCTTGAAAAACAGGGATGTGAACAAATTTGTGCACAAAATTTGAGAGAAATAAGCTTTTTGTGCGTATGGAAATTTCTGGGATCTTTTGTTTCAGCTCATGAAAAATGGGACCAACACTTTACATGTTGTTTATATTTTTGTTCAGTATAGTAGGAAACAAGTTTGCCATATTATGATGTCGTCAAATTTACTTTAGAGAGATGGCAATGTTGCCATTACTGTTACTAGCAAAGTTAGTCAAAAATAGCTAGCAATGCTAATGTTAGCTAGCTAAAATACAGTGGTCTCCTCAATCTTAGTTAGTTGGCTAAAGTTATACTGCATCTAAAGTCAATCTGTTGACATCACAATCATGACAAAAGATTTTCCTACTAATTATTTGCCTTCTTTTGAAATGTTATCGTGTTTCCAAATCCGAGTTGTATTGAGGTAGGCTAACGTTAGCCAGCGAGATAGCTAGGTAGCTAATTAGCAAACGTGGGCTATGATAGTGATAATGATGATCAAAATATACATACTGTAACCAGAGAGATAACCAGCGGTCTATGGTCTAGTTACCGGCATACTCACCACCACTGGGGACCAACGAACTCCAACCACCTATTCCGCATGATATGGTCCTTCGGCAGGGCATGCAAACCATAGTTGTTGGCTGTGCATCCTGCTGGAAGCATGCATTGCATGGTCAAACCGTATAGTATATGGCTTATCAGTCTCAAACAGCCGTGATCTTTGAATACGTTGGTTGGGGGCGATGAAACAACGGAGCCCCATTCAATGAAAGGAAGCGAAGTGGGCGGAGGGGCGATTTGCACGTGGAGCTTGGCAAAAGGGGCCATGATTTGTTGACATAATTTTAATCCAAACTCAACCTTCATTTGCTTGTTCTGAGGCACTGAGTTTACAAACTTTGACTTATTGACCAAAATTATCCTATTTACGCTTTGTAGTCAATTTTGATACTAGAATAAATGTTTATGACTCGTATCGATGCCACATAGGCCATTTTCAAAGGGATTAGTTGGTTTTTAAGGGCAGTCTTCAACAATTATCAGTGCATTGACATATTCAAGAAACGTGTAAATGTATACAATATGACAGCTTTGAGACAGCAATAGGTTCTGCAGTGGGTCTCAGTAACTGCTGAGAGACACAGAGACATGATCCCGTATGGATCTACTGAAACCTAAAATGGTAACAGCCCCGACCCCCTACTACCGCCCAAAGCCATGGTAACACTGTGAGTGGACGTCAGAGTGCTAAGCAGGGTCTGCATGCTTAAACGTGACACATGTTTATCACATCCTCTCTCTGGTCAGTCGGCTGGGTTACCCTAGGAACCTGGGGTTGTGAGGGAGGAGGGAGGCTGAGGTGAGGGGGTTAAGGGTATGGACAGGCCAGGCCATGTCTAGTGGCTTCAGTCCCAGATCGCTATCTGATTCTCAGTAGCCTCCTATCTGATCAGGGATGAGTTACAGCCTGGAAACTCACCTTCCTTCACCTCCTCACTCACCCCCTCCTCTCCTCCTCCTCCTGTTTTTCCTATTTTCACACTGTCACATCACACCCTGGGGAAAGGAGAGGGAGTGAAAGGGGTGGGGAACCAGTCGTTTTTGCTGTTGAAGGGTTTTGGTAACACCAACTTTACACTGATTGCAATGTGTTTGTGTTCTTAAAAGAAAGGGAACAATTTAGAGGTAGAAGGGACAGAGACACAGAATAATCTATGTTTCATGGACAGACACAATATGCACACTAATGTATACGCTGAGTATATTTGTGCTAAGTCTGTAAAATAACATGCTTTGTGGATATCTGGTCACGTGAGAGAGAAACGTGAAGATAAAGAGAGAGGGAGGAGGGATAGAGAATTCTTGGGGACAGGAAAAGGAACAATGAGGGAAAAGTGATGACAGCCACATCCTGAAAGAAAAGACAATGTTGGTTGTATTGTATTTATGTTCCGGTTGTTAGGTTTCCCCAATCTGCATTGCCTACTATAGTATTACATAATAAGCAAACAGAACACGGTGGTATAATTATCTGGAGACTACACAGAATGAGCATAGACATTTCTATTAGCCACCACCACAGTTA